>NC_064462.1:1205000-1554718 GCF_023343835.1 Lagopus muta
CAAGCTGCCCCCAGCGCTGGAGACGAGGCCGCACAGCACAGAGCAGAGCCGGACAGCCGCTTCCCTGGCCTGGCAGTGCTGGGCCTGACGCAGCCCAGGGTACGGTTGACCCTTGTGACTGCCAGGCGCACTGCCGGCTCAGATTCCATTGGCCACCAAACCAGATCCATTTTTGCCAGGCTGCGCTCCAGAACTTCCCCCCTCATGTCTGCACACAGAGCCAGGGCACCCCGTCCCAGGTGCAGAACCCAGCGCTTGCCCTTCTTCGTGCACATGGGAACCACCCCCATTTTGTCCAGATCTCAAGGCAAGGCCTCTTTATCCTCAAGGTCTAAACTCCTCCCAGCTTAGCATCATCCACAAACTGATTGATACAACCAACAGATCTTTAGTGGAACCAACAGTAAAAACAAGATAGAGAAATGGCCTTAAAATGGAGCCCAGCAGAATTCAACAGGTTCATCAGACACACAGAGCAACTGTCAGGACAAAGTCACCGAATCCTCCAGTGCAGCCATGTTTTAGTTGTCAAGGGACATTCTAAGGCATGCATAGCCAAGGCTTTATGATGCCATGAGCCACCTCCCTGACAAAAGCTCTAGATCTGGGAAACCTGGCAACAGAACACCAGCTGTGATGCAAGGCAGCCAGCCAGCCAAGGCAGGCAGGCAGGGGCCAGAAATCCAGCCAGCCAGCCAGCCAGCCAGCCAGCCAAGGCAGGCAGGCAGGGGCCAGGACTCCAGTCAGCCAGCCAAGGCAGGAAAGCAGGGGCCATGACTCCAGCCAGCCAGACATGGAAGGCAGGCAGGGGCCAAGACTACAGCCAGCCAACCAAGGCAGGCAGGCAGGAGCCAGGACTCCAGTCAGCCAGCCAAGGTAGGCAGGCAGGGGCCCGGACTCCAGCCAGCCAGCCAAGGCAAGCAAGGAGGGCCACAGTACCAGCAAGCCAGCCAAGGCAGGCAGCATGAGGCCACAACCACAGCCAGCCAGCCAAGGCAGGCAGGCAGGGTCCACAGTTCCAGCCAGCGAGCCAAGGCAGGCAGGCAGGAGCCAGCACTCCAACAATCCAGCAAAGGCAGGCAGGTATGCAGGAGCCATGACTCCAGCCAGCTAGCGAAGGTAGGCAGGCAGGGGCCACAATTCCAGACTGCCAGCCAGCCAAGGCAGGCAGGCAGGAGCCAGGACTCCAGTCAGCTAGCCAAGGCAGGCAGGCAGGAGCCAGGACTCCAGTCAGCCAGCCAAGGCAGGCAGGCAGGGGCCCAGAATCTAGCAAGCCAGCCAAGGCAGGCAGGCAGGGGCCAGGACTCCAGTCAGCTAGCCAAGGCAGGCAGGCAGGAGCCAGGACTCCAGTCAGCCTGCCAAGGCAGGCAGGCAGGAGCCAGGACTCCAGCCAGACAGCCAAGGCAGGCAGGCAGGGGCCACAATTACAGCTAGCCAGCCAAGGCAGGACGGCAGCAGCCAGGACTCCAGCCAGCCAGCCAAGGCAGGCAAGTAGGGGCCATGACTCCAGCCAGCCAGACATGGAAGGCAGGCAGGGTACATGGTTCCAACTAGCCAGCCGTGGCATGCAGGCAGGAGCCAGGAATTTAGCAAGCCAGCCAAGGCAGGGAGGCAGGGGCCAGGACTACAACCACCTAGCCAAACCGGGCAGGCAGTGGCCCGGACTCCAGCCATCGAGCCAAGGCAGGCAGGCAAGGTCCATAGCTCGAGCAATCCAACCATGGCAGGCAAGCAGGGCCACGGTTCCAGCAAGCCAGCCAAGGCATGCATGCTTGGACCATGACTCCAGCCAGCTAGCAAAGGCAGGCAGGCAGGAGCCAGGACTCCAGTCAGCCAGACAAGGCAGGCAGGCAGCGGCCACAACTCCAGCCACCCAGCCACGGCAGCCAGGCAAGGACCACGACTCCAGCCAACCTACCAAGGCAGGCTGGCAGGGACCAGGACTTCGCCCAGCCAAACAAGGCAGGCACGCAGGGGCCACAACGACAGCTAGCCAGCCAAGGCAGGCAGGCAGGAGCCAGGACTCCAGCCAGCCAGCCAATGCAGGCAGGCAGGACCAGGACTACAAACATCCAGACAGGGCAGGTAAGCAAGAGCCATGACTCCAGCCAGCTAGCCAAGGTAGGAAGGCAGGGGCCACGGTTCCAGACTGCCAGCCAGCCTAGGCAGGCAGGCAGGGGCCAGGACTCCAGCCAGCGAGCCAAGGCAGGCAAACAGGAGCCATGACTCCAGCCAGCCAGCCAGACAAGGAAGGCAGGCAGGGGCCATGAATCCAGCCAGCAAGCCAAGGCAGGCAGGCAGGGGCCAGGATACAGCTATCCAGCGAAGGCAGGTAGGCAAGGTCCATGGTTCAAGCCATCCAGCCATGGCAGGCAAGCAGGGCCACGGTTCCAGCAAGCCAGCCAAAGCATGCAGGCAGGGACTATGAGCAGGCAGGGGCCAGGACTCCGGCCAGCCAGCCAAGGCAGGCAGGCAGGAGCCAGGACTCCAGTCAGCAAGACAATGCAGGCAGGCATGGACCATGACTACAGGCTGCCAGACAAGGCAGGCAGGCAGTGGCCAGGACTCCAGCCAGCCAGACATGGCAGGCAAGGAGGGCCACGGTTCCAGCAAGCCAGCCAAGGCAGGCAGGAAGGGGCCACAACCACAGCCAGCCAGCCAAAAGAGGCAGGCAGGGTCCACAGTTCCAGCTAGCCAGCCAAGGCAGACAGGTAGGAGCCAGGACTCCAGCCATCCAGTCAAGGCAGACAGGCAGGAGCCAGGACTCCAGCCAGCCAGCCAGCCAAGGCAGGCAAGCAGGAACCACGACTATAGCCAACCAGACAAGGCAGGCAGGCAGTGGCCAGGACTCCAGCCAGCAAGACATGGCAGGCAAGGAGGGCCACGGTTCCAGCAAGCCAGCCAGGGCAGGAAGGCAGGGGCCACAACCACAGCCAGCCACCCAAAAGAGGCAGGCAGGGTCCACAGTTGCAGCGAGCAGCCAAGGCAGGCAGGCAGGAGTCAGGACTCCAGTCAGCAAGACAATGCAGGCAGGCAGGAGCCAGGACTCCAGCCAGCTAACCAAGGCAGGCAGGCAGGAACCAGGACTCCAGCCAGCCAGCCAAGGCAGGCAAGAAAGGACCACGACTACAGGCTGGCAGACAAGGCAGGCAGGCAGTGGCCAGGACTCCAGCCAGCCAGCCATGGCAGGCAGGCAGGAGCCAGGACTCCAGTCAGAAAGCCAATGCAGGCACGCAGGAGCCAGGACTCCAGCCAGCCAGCCAAGGCAGGCAGGTAGACAGGAGCCAGGACTCCAGCCAGCTAGCCAAGGCAGGCAGGCAGGAGCCAGGACTCCAGCCAGCTAGCCAAGGCAGGCAGGCAGGAGCCAGGACTGCAGTCATCCAGTCAAGGCAGGCAGGTAGACAGGAGCCAGTACTCCAACCAGCCAGCCAAGGTTGTTAGACAGGTGCCAAAACTCCAGCCAGCCACCCAAGGCAGGCAGGCCAGGACCTCAATTCCAGCCAGCCAGCCAAGGTAGGCAGGCAGACAGGAGCCAGGTCTCCAGCCATCCATCAAAGGCATGCAGGCAGGGGCCAGAACTCCAGCCAGCCTGCCAGGGCAGGCAGGGGACAGGACTCCAGCCAGCCACCCAAGGCAGGCAGACAAGAACAAGGTCTCCAGCCAGCCAGCCAAGACAGGCAGAGAAGAGCCAGGTCTCCAGCCAGCCAGCAAAGGCAGGCAGGCAGGGACAAGAACTCCTGCCAGCAAATCAAGGCAGGCACTCAAAGACCAGGACTCCAGCCAGCCATCCAAGGCATGCAGGCAGGGGCCAGAACGCCAGCCAGCCTGCCAAGGAAGGCAGGCAGGGGCCATAACAGCAGCCAGCCAGCCAAGGCAGGTAGGCAGGGGCCAGGACTCCAGCCTGCTAGCCAAGGTAGGAAGGTAGGAGCCAGGACTCCAACCAGCCAGCCAAGGCAGTTAGACAGGTGCCAAAACTCCAGTCAGCCAAACAAGGCAGGCAGGCTTGGACCTCAATTCCAGCCAGCCAGCCAAGGCATGCAGTCAGCGGCCAGAACTCCAGCCAGCCAGCCAAGGCAGGCAGGCAGGGGCGACGACTCCAGCCAGCCAGCCAAGGTAGGCAAGCAGACAGGAGCCAGGAATCCAGCCAGCCATCCAAGGCATGCAGGCAGGGGCCAGAACTCCAGCCAGCCAGCCAAGCTAGGCAGGCATGGGCCAGGACTCCAGCCAGCTAGCCAAATCAGGCAGGCAGGGGCCAGGACTCCAGTGAGCTAGTAAAGCAGGCAGGCAGGGTACCGGACTCCAACCAGCCAACCAAGGCAGGCAGGCAGGAGCCAGGACTCCAGCCAGCCAGCAATGGCAGGCAGGCAGGGGCCATAAGAGTAGCCAGCCAGCCAAGACAGGCAGGCAGGGTCCAGGAATCCAGCCTGCTAGCCAAGGTAGGCAGGTGTGAGCCAGGACTCCTACCAGCCAGCCAAGGCAGTTAGACAGGTGCCAAAACTCCAGTCAGCCAAAGAAGGCAGGCAGGCATGGACCACGACTCCAGCCAGCCAAAAGGCAGGCAGGCAGGCAGGCAAGTTCCATTGTTCCAGCCAGCCAGCCAAGGCAGGGTGGCAGGGGCCACGACTACATCCAGCCAGCCAAGGCAGGCAGGCAGGAGCCAGGACTAAAGCCAGCCAGCCAAGGCAGGCAGGATGGGGCCATGACTCCTGCAAGCCAGCCAGCCAAGGCAGGCAGGCAGGGGCCAGAAGTCCAGGCAGTTAGCCAAGGCAGGCAGGCTGGGGCTAGGATTACAGACAGACAGCCAAGGCAGGGTGGCAGGGGCCACGATTCCAGCCAGCCAGTCAGGGCAGGCAAGATGGGGCCAGGACTCCAGCCAGCCAGCCATGGCAGGCAGGCAGTGCCACGGTTCCGGCAAGCCAGACAAGGCAGGTAGACAGGGGCCAGGACTCCAGCCAGCCAACCAAGACAGGCAGGCAAGGACCACGACTCCAGCCATCCAGCTAAGGCTGGCAGGCAGGCAGGGGCCAGGACTCCAGCCAGCCAGCCAATGTAGGCAGACAAGGTCCATTGTTCCAGCCAGCCAGCCAGCCAAGGCAGGCAAGCAGGAACCGGTACTCCATTCAGTCAGCCAAAGCAGGCAGGCAGAGGCCATGACTCCATCCAGTCAGGCAAGGCAGGCATGCAAGGACCATGACTCCAGCCAGCCAGCCAAGGGAGGCAGGCAGGGGCCAGGACTCCAGCCAGCCATCCAGGGCAGGCTGGTAGGAGCCACAACTCCAGCCAGCGAGCCAAGGCACGCAGGCTGGGGCCACAACTTCAGCCAGCCAGCCAGGGCAGGCGGACAGGGGACTTGACTCCAGGCAGCCAGCCAGCCAAGTCAGGGAGGCAGGGGCCAGGACACCAGTCAGCTAGCCAAAGGAGGCAGGCAGGGGCCAGGACTCCAGCCAGCCAACCAAGGCAGTCAGGCCGGGGCCAGGAATGTAGTCAACCAGCCAGGGCAAGCGGGCAGGGGACATGACTCCACTCAGCTATCTAAAGCAGGCAGGCAGGGCCCCGGACTCCAACCAGCCAGCCAAGGTAAGCAGGCAGGGGCCAGGACTCCAGCCAGATAGCCAAGGCAGGCAAGCAAGGACCACGACTCCAGCCAACCTGCCAGCCAAGGCAGGCAAGGACCACGACTCCAGCCAGCCAGCCAGCCAGCCAAGGCAGGCAGGCAGGGTCTAGGACTCCACTCAGCTAGCCAAAGCAGGCAGGCAGCAGCCAGGACTCCTGCCAGACAGCCAAGGTAAGCAGGCAGGGGCCATGACTCCAGCCAGCCAGCCAAGGCAGGGAGGCACGGGCCACGACTCCAGCCATTCAGCCAGGACAGGCGGGCAGGGGCCACAACTACAGCCAGCCTGTCAAGGCAGGCAGGCAGGAGCCAGGACTACAGCCAGCCATCCAAGGCCGGCAGGCAGGGGCCAGGACTTCAGCCAGCCAGCCAAGGCAGGCCGGCTGGGCCACTGTTCCAGCCAGCCATCCAAGGCAGGCAAGCAGGAACCAGGACTCCAGCCAGCCAGCCAAGGCAGGGAGGCAGGGTCCAGGATTACGGCCATCCAGCCAAGGCAGGCAGGCAGGGGCCAGGACTCCAGCCAGCCTGCCAAGGTAGGCAGGCAGGCAGGCAGGGGCCAGGACAACAGCCAGCCTGCCAAGGCAGGCAGGCATGGCCCAGGACTCCAGCCAGCCAACCAAGGTAGGCAGGCAGGGGCCACGACTCCAGCCAGCCAGCCAAGGTAGGCAGGCAGGGGCCACGGTTCCAGCAAGCCAGCCAAGGCAGGCAGGCAGGGGCCACAACTACAGCCAGCCAGCCAAGGCAGGGAGGCATGGGCCAGGACTCCAGCCAGCCAGCCAAGGCAGGGAGGCAGGGCCCACGGTTCCATCCAGCCAGCCATGGCAGGCAGGCAGGGGCCGCAACTCCAGCCAGCCCTCCAAGGCAGGCATACAAGAGCAAGGTCTCCAGCCAGCCCTCCAAGGCAGGTAGACAGGGCCCACGACTGCAGCCAGCCAGCCAAGGTAGGCAGGGAAGGACCACGACTCCAGCTAGCCCTCCAAGGCAGGCAGGCAGGGGCCAGGACTACAGTCAGCCAGCCAAGATAGGCAGGCAGGGGCCGGGACTCAAGCCAGACAGCCAAGGCAGGCAGGCAACGGCCAGGACTCCAGTCAGCCAAAAAAGGCAGGCAGGCAGGGGCCACGACTCCAGTCAGCCAAACAAGGCAGGCAGGCAGGGACCCCGACTCCAGCCAGCCAGCCAAGGCAGGCAGGCAGGAGCAAGGAGTCCAGCCAGCCAGGGGCCGATTTGATTCAAAATTCCACTGATGCTCCTAAAGCACTCAAAGTGCGTTTGGGGGGCAGTGATAAAACGGCTCTGACCGATTCGTCATTAACGTGCGTTATCCGGCAATCCAGGCCTCCTTGGCCTGCATGAATTCTGTTTCACCACCGCGTTCCATCTCTCTTCAGCGCGGCAGTGGAGCCGGAGACCCACTCAACATGGTGCCGCTGTGGCACCGCACCGCATCCCGTTCCTACCTTCCTCCCGTCATGCACTGCGCCACAACAGCCGTTTTGGTTTCGGCGCTGCGGTGATTGGTCCATCCTCTCCCCCGGCCGGAAGTGAGCGTTCCGACAGCCACGTTCGAACCCGGCGTGCTGCCGGCCGGGCCGCGCTCTGTGCAGCTGCCGGCTGCCCCGCTCGCATTCGGCCCGTCGTAGCGCGGTTCCGGTCTGCGGCGGAGGCCTGGGTCGCCCCGGAAAGGAGGTTGGGGGGCTGGGAGTAGCGCTCCGTGTGTCTGCGCTGAGGCGGCGGCGCTCCTCGGGCGGAGCGGCCTGCAGAAAGGCCGGGCTGCGCTGTGCCGGAGCGGAGCGCGGGGTGGGATCGAAGCTGAGGCGGTCCTGCTAAGGGACAGAGCACTGCTGGGCCGCTTAGGCGTATAGGGAGTGGCTCTAGCTGCTTCCTAACGAGGTTCAGCAAGGCCGAGTGCCGGGTCCTGCACGTTGGCCACAATAACCCCCATGCAGCGTTACAGGCTTGGGGCTGAGTGGCTGGGTGACTGTTAAGAGGAAAGGGACCTGGGGGTGCTTGTCTGAACACGAGCCAGCAGCGTGCCTAGGTGGCCAAGAGGGCCCGCGGCCTCCTGGCCTGCATTAGAAATAGTGTGGCCAGCAGGAGCTGTACTCAGCTGTGGTGAGGCCGCACCTCGAGTATTGTGTTTGGTTTTCGGCCCCTCACTGCAAGAGAGACATTGAGGCCTGGAGTGTGTCCAGAGAAGGGCAATGAAACTGGTGAGGGGTCTGGAGCACAAGTCTTATGAACAGCGGCTGAGGGAGCTGGGATTGTTCAGTGTGCAGAAGAGGAGGCTCAGGGGAGACCTCATTGCACACTACAACTTCCTGAAGCTCCTTGTGATGAGGAGGGGTTTGGCCTCTTCTCCCAGGCAACAAACAGGACTGGAGGAAACGGCCCCAGGTTGTACCAGAAGAGGTTTAGGTTAGACATAAGGAAGAGCTTTTTCTCTCAGAGAGGGAAAGAGAATTAGGATAGGCTACTGGCTGCGCAGAGAGGTGGCGGGGTTGCCGTCCCTGGCAGCGTCCAAGAGGCGTCTGGATGAGGAGCTGCGAGATCTGGTTCAGTGCTTGTGGGAGCAGTGGTGATGGGAGGGCGGTTGGGACTAGATGATCTTGCAGGTGGTTTTCAACCTTGTGATTCTATGATTCTAAAGCTGTAGTCCAGCCCTGCTGCTGCTCTGTGGCACGAAGCTCTGAGCAGTGCTCTGTACTGTTAGCATAAGGGAAGTCTGAGCCTTGCAGTGTGATTCACAGTCAACTTTTAGCATTTTTGTTTTGAATTTTAGGTGGTTTTGCAGAGGTGAAACTCGGACAGCATCTTTTTACTGGTGGAAAAAGTTGGAGCAAAAATCATGGACCAAGTTGCTTTAGGGGTAAGCCAAAAGGTATTTAAATATGATGACACCTTCTGTTGGAGTTGTGGAGTTCTCGAGAACACAGAGAGGTGGTACATAGAAATGTAGCCTACTTTTGAAGGATGCTGTAGGAGTGGAAAAAGTTCAGCAGAACACCACAAATCTTGTTCCTCGTTGTTCAGAGGGCAATGTTCTCTGGCTGGAGGAAGTTCAACAGTACTACAGCAACTTTAACAAAATGCTAGTAAAATTACTGGATATTTTACCTTTCAGCTTTCTCTGATCTGTGTTTTACAATTCCTATGGGAGCAATGTCAGCCATTGCTGAGTTGCTGAATTGTGTACTGTCACATACAGGCTTTGACATCTTATGTTACACAGTAGTCAGATGTGGTACCTGGTGTGCCAAATTAGTTAGCAATTTCATAGCTTGCTTTTATGGTCTCTTAAGGATGACTTGCCTCGTGTTGGAACAGGAGTTGGTGCCATGAAGAACTGAAGTCAGCAAGATGTTTGCCAATTGTATCATGTAACAGAGACATCAAAGAAAATATTCATGGTCTTGGAGGTAAGAAATAGTGCTTGTGCCATGCTTAAGGCTACTGTTTTTATCTTTAGCAGCAGACAATACTATAGAAATGAAGCTGAAATGAAATGATTCTTAAATATCTCAGTGGTGAATGGGTTCAAGATTCATTGGTTTTAAAATGAAGAATGCAATGTTCTATATTCTGTCTTTCTGTAAAAGGCACTAATCAGCATTCACAGTAAGGGAACTGGTTTTAATTCCTAACTCACACTTCAGTTTTTAAAGTAGCATCTGCAAGGTCTGCAGGACACCAGAGCCCCCACGTTGTTGCCATCTCCTGAGTGATTTATGCCACCCACGACATTGAGTGCAGTGCCTCAGTTACCAGATTGGAGGCAAGGGTCAGATTGTGTAGCTTGTGTGGTGTGCCACAGTGCTGGCCCATGGCATAACTGGAGCACTCTGTACTGCTCTGAGCACGGGGAATGGTGTCCTGTGCTTGCTGTGCTCTCACTGCTGCTTATTTTTCTCGGATGCATTCTAAATACGTTGTCAGATAACTTTACCTTTCTCATTAAAGCATTGTCCTGGAGGGAAGCTGTTTGATTATATTGTTTCTAAGGACCACCTTTCAGAAGAGGAAGCTCGAGTCTTTTTTCGACAGACTGTTTCAGCACTTGCTTATGTTCCCAGTCAGGGTCATGCCCACAGAGACCTCAAACCAGTAAGTCTGAACTGTATTCAGTCTTTCATAAATAACAATGAGCGTGTTTTTATTTTTCCATTGGGAGAGAAAGTTGTCCCTTTGTGGTTGTGGTTTATTTAACCTGGCAGGTGCCTGAGCATCACGCAGTGCTTCACTCAGTCCACTCCTTTCCAGTGAATTGCAGGAGGTAATGGAAGGGGGAAGAAAACCACACAAAGTAGAACTCATGGGTTGAGATAAAATTATTTACTGAGGTAGAGGAAGGGAAAAGGATAACAGTTCTGATGAATGCAAAAGCAATTGCTCACCACCTACCAATCAATGTCCAGTTAGGCTCCCAGCAGTAGAAGAGATTTACATGAACTTCTACGCCCTTCAGAACTCCTTCCACACCATGTCATATGGTGTGGGATATCCCTTTGGCCAGTTTAAGTCAGCTGTCCTAATTCTGTTCCCTCTCACTTCCTTGGGCTCTCAGCTGAGAATGACTTTGGCTCTGTGCAACACTGCCTAGCAGTAACTACAGGTGTCAGCGTGCAGTGTGCTCCAGTTTTGTGCCTCAAGGAAGAGTGGTCCTTCAAACAAACAGTGGCTATACAGAGTATGGGATGGGGTGCATGCCTTGGCTCCATCCAGTGGGTTTTCTGTCACTGAAAGCTTTAAGCATGGGTTAGATACTGGAAGGTTTGAGTCTTTCTACACAAGTAGGTTAGAACTTTGCATTTCTTAAGTTGCTGATATCGCCGAGTAAAGCAAATCATTACAGCACAAGCATTTTCCTAGGCATCTTATGAAATCCTCGTATCTAAAGAATCTTTCCCCTCTGAAAAATAAAGCATTGCCTATACTTTTTGCAAGGAACTGGCTTCCAGCTGAAAAGCTGGTGGATTCACAGGCTCAGACAGGCACTTGGAATGGAGGTGACTTCTAGAGATTTGTGCCTGAACCTGCTGCTCCGAGAATCCTGACACCAAGTTTCTCAGAGCTTTTTCGTTTTCATGCTCAACCTCTCCCAAGGATGAGGCTGCATGCTCTCTGTGGGCAATCTGTTCAATGCTTGAGCAGTTTTGTTTCCTTCTGTCCAGTCTGCTGTTTCCATGAATGACTGTTTTCGGTCACTGTCCCACCATGACCTGCTGTACGGATTCTCAGGAATCTGTCTTCCTTTCTTCATGCCTCCCTAGTGGGCGTTTAGAAGTTGCCATGAGGTTCCTCTGCACTCTGAACAAACCTCTTTCTCCCCAGTTTCTCTTCTCTGAGTGGGAGCTTCAGCTCCCTGCACTGACTGGAGGCCATCCACAAAGCTTGCTTCAGGTTGTTATCTTTCCCAGCCAAAAACTAACTACAGTATTGTAAATGTGGTCCAATGAGTGTGCAGCAGGGGTGACTTGTCCTGGTCTGGTTGTGCTGCTTTTGAATGCAGCCCATTATCCTGTTGTGCTTTTTTTCCTGTCAACACACACTGCTGGCTTGCATTCATCTTGTGGTCTTTCACCACTTGTCCTCCTAGTCCCCGGGCCCTTTCTAACCCACCTAGGGTATGGGAACTTGTTAGCAGTCAGTGAAAATCTCTGAGAGACAGAGAGAGAGAGACAGAGACAGAGAGAGACAGAGAGAGAGAGCTAACCACTGACCACATGAAGAAATAACAGAAGAGAAAATATGTTTCCTTGAGCATTCAGGTGAAAATAATTCCTGACTGCTTTTTCATTCACCAGGAAGATCCACTGATTGATGAGAAACATGTTTCTCATAATTTGAAGCTGACAGACTTTGGACTCTGTACAAAGCCAAAGGTAAGAGTATCTGAAATCAAATATAATGTGCCCCCAAGTAATGCATGTTTTTCTACAGTATGCAACAGGGACTTGCCCAAACACCCTACATTCAAGCTGTCTCTGTGGTTGACATGCAGTTGCATCTTGCTTGGAAGGGCCTTAGCTGTGTGAGAGTGAACAGATTGCTCAGAAGCACACTCAGATTCTTTTCTCTACCCAGACTTCCTATTTTCACAGTCTAACTGTAGATAATCTTGTACGTGTATCACCTGTCTTATGCAAGGGCCTGCCATAGGAGCACTGGGCTGGCATGCCATTATCTCTTCGAAGGAACTGTGTGTAGATTGAGATTATGGATAAAACCTAAGAGTTTTGCAGGTGACAAACAGATCCTGTGGTTGCATATGCTTGAACTGAATTGTTTCTTGATCTTAAAATGGCTTGCTAGGAGCCTTTACTTAACATGCCAGATGGGTGCTGGTGAGAAAGAATTCAATGGGAAGAGTGCCTTCCTGATTCAAAGAGAATTACTTATCCTCAAATCGCTTTTCCTGGCCAAATTTAGAGCCTCTCGCAGGTAATCAAGACCAACAGGCTGTTGTCCCAGTGGTATAATGTCATCTTGCTCTGACCTGTTTAGCACAAAACCCAAGTAGAGTAATAGGATACTCTGAATAAGGAAGTATTCTACCAGTTGTTCTTTGTCAAGTTTGTAAAGTGATTGCATGAAATTGCTCTAAATGACCAGCGAGCCTCAAACACAACAGCTCTTGCATGACTTCTTTCTCAGTTTGGTGTTTGCACAGACAGTTCATCTTAGTAGGTGATCAGCTGAGGAAAATAATGCATCATGCCAAGGATACATCAGATAAGTGAGCAGCTTGGGATCTGTGTATTTGTACAGTGCTCATGGTCTTAGACAATATTTGCTTAGTGAGGTCACCTATTGAATGAAAGCCAAATATGTAGTGAATGAAAGTATGCCCAGGAGAAGAAGCCTCTGAGGCTTCTGAAGTGTCACTGCAGAAAGCATGGACTCTGTTAAAGCAAACTCTTCTGTTTTCTGTGTTATTCCAGGGAGGCCTTGATGACCGCCTGAACACGTGCTGTGGAAGCCCAGCATGTGCAGCACCAGAGCTAATCCAGGGCAAAGCCTATATTGGCTCAGAGGTATGCAGACCAGAGTTTGTTTGTTTTGCACCTCTCCCCTCTTTCCCTCCCCAGAGAGCGATTAAAGGCAGTGCAGCTCAGATACGCTCACTTGGTTCCCCTCCTGAATTCTGCTGGGTTGCGTTGCTCAGTAGCTCTCAGAAGGTGTCAATGGCCACAGACTGAAAAGTGCAATGGGCCGCAGTTCACACAGCTGGCTGGTTTGTCTCTGGCTGATCCTCATCTGTCTCCACCAATTGTTCCCTACTTTGGGGCTCTGTAAAACAGCAACTTCAGAGATCTCCTACTATTAGTAAGTTTTTGAAACAGCAATTTGCTCTGCTTATTGTCCATCATTGGTCAAACTCTTGTGCGGTCTCAGGATCTTACATGTTTTGTTAGACTTGTCTTTAGCTTCCAAGTTGTGTTGAAGACTTGCTTCCACTGTGATGCTCAATGTACTAAAAATTGAGAGATGAAAACGTGAAGAGTTTTTCCAGCCTTGATTTCATGTCTAGAACTTTGGAACCCACTACTTGCAGTTGTTCAACTGGTCTGGTTTGAAATGCCCTGGTGCTTGTTGAATTGCTCTGCTGTTAAAGATGGAGCAATTCTTTCGGGTACCATTGCACCGCTGTTGATGGCTTCTAATTCTTGCTTTCTTTGTTTTCCACAGACTGCTTTTCAAGCCTCCTTTTTCTTTACAGTCAAAGTGAGAATTGCACTGTGAGGTGTAGAGCCTTGTTGTGCCTGTACATAAAGAGAACAGCAGCAGAGCCTCACAGCTGACTGCTGGCAGCTCTCGTTGTAGCCAGTAGCACATAACTGTGCCAAATCCTTTGTGATGGGTTTGATTTCATTTTTGCCAGTGAAATCCTTGTAGGTATAAGGTACTGCAGAAGGGTGATGAGCTAAGATGGAGATACTGGTTTTCGTGGTGCTTTAAGTTGAGCGGAAGAGCAATTGAATTAGGGTCATATGCTTTGTCTGGAGCCATAAGGTTTTTTTCCTGGGGGAAAGAGCCAGCTTTTCATAGGCTGCATGTGGCCTTTGGCAAGGGCAGACAATGCAGTCTGTCAGTAAGGCATTTTAGGTGCTTCAGGTTTGTAAACTTGTCCTTTTATTTTTCAGGCAGATTTTTGGAGCATGGGTGCACTGCGGTACGCTCTGCTGTGTGGGTTTCTTCCTTTTGACGATGGCAGTGTGATGGCACTCTACAGCAGGATAACAGGAGGTATCGATGGTGCTAGAATACACTGAGAAGGGAAATAGCTGAGCATGACGAGAGGCCTTGCTTTTCTGATGGCAGAACATGCTGAGCTGTGCTGTGTGTGGAAAGGCCTGTCTGCTGAATATTGTCCCCTTTTTTGCTGCTTTGTCTACCAGTATTTTGTGGGTTTGGTTCTGCACTTGGTTGGCCTATGCGGCGCTGTAGCCTGATTATATAACATGGTAGCATGCAGAGTTTGAGGAGAAGTGTTTGCTTGCCAATGGGCTAATTTCTGTATCTGGTTCTTCAACTGGCTGCTCCCTGTACTACCTGTAGTAAAAATAGAAATACATCGTTTGATTTACCAGAAATGAATGTTATGGAATGCCAGCTCTTCTCCTGTCTAGGAAGAGCACAGTTCTGCAGCTGCTATCAGAATTTCCTCTTCCAGAACCAGGAGGAAATGTAGGACCCCACTGATTGCCTTTGAATTCAGCAGTTCGTTCTGTTTCCTTTCAGAGCGCACAACAACCTGAGCGTGTGAATCAAGTGACACGGCTTTTCAGGCTGGTGTGAACTGTGTTGTGCACTGAGCCTTTGTCCCTTTGTAATTAGGACGTTGTCCATGTCTGCAGGACTGCAGAAAATCCTTTGTGCTAATCACTACTCCAATTTGCAGAACGTGGCAAATGGAAAATGATCCAACTGCTTCAGGTGCACATTTCCTTAAAATTGTGGATAGTTTTGGACTGCGAGTCTGTAAGCAGAATGGAGCTCTTAAAGCTGTCCAAGGTTGTTTCTGCACCATTTAGTTCTATCTGTCTGATGCACACAGGAGCTGAGGGCTGCAGTGCTTGAACTGGTGGAACTTGTTTAAGTGAACTGGGATGAGCAAGTTTCAGAACTGAGTCAGAATGCAGTAAAAAATGGATACTCTCACAAGTATTAAGATACTGCCTTGCTATTTCTGCACTGAATTTGTTTTGATTTTATGTGGCTGTGATCTGAAAAGTGCTTGGAATGCAGACACCAAGGCATTGTTGTGTCATTGACTGTCACACGTTACAGATCCTGAGATATCCTGGAATCTAAAACTCAGAACTGGTTTAAGTCTACTGCTTGAATCCAATCACAGCATCTGTGTTCAGTGTTCTTTTCCCTGCTCCACATCACTTCATTTGGGAAATACTTAAGGAAATTGACTATGTGCCATAACTGCTGTTAGAACAAAGTATTTCTGGTGTGCTGTTGGGCATTTTGTAGCTCTTGTGAGCAGTTTCCCTTCCAGCATTGCCCTCAGCCAAGCACGTGTGAATTTTTACCATTACATTTGTTCAAGCTGTTCTTAAAGCAGAGTTTGTAATCTCTGTTCCTACGCTTTGAAAGGAAAGAGATGTCAATATCATCCAAATAATTTAATAGTTCCTTTTGAGCTAGTTGTTGAAGGTTCATTCTCAATCCTCTCTTATTTTAGTGAAGAAAATAACTTTTTTATTGCAGAGAGGAAAAGACACTGTTCCAAAATGGCTTTCCCCTAGCAGCACGCTGCTACTTGACCAACTGCTGCAGGTAAAAGGGCTGCTTCTATTCAGATTGATGTACAAAATGCTGTTGCATCAGCTCAAAGCATTGATGGAGTGCTTAGAAAATATGCGGTGTTTAAACAAGTTAAACTGCTCCACACCTGATGTCCTTGAAGAAAAGGTTAGCATTGCCTTGTGCTGAAAATTCTCCAATAGTCACGTAGTACTAGTTAATGGTTATAGAAATGATTGCAGTTTTAATAACTACACAGTCTTCAAGCAGCTTGCATTTGGATGTTCTTAATTGTGCTGTGTAATTAAAAGTGATCTGTACACAAAAGCTGTTTCTCCAAGGAAGCTGAACGTACTGAGTGTGCCTTTGGGCTGTATCTACGCAGTCTCACATACAAAATGCTCGTGGAACATTTACTGTAACCATAGGTGCTGTAACTGTTCTTCACAGCTCAGGTGTTTGACCTTCCTTCTGGTGAAGGGAATAAATACTGCTGGTCTCTATTTGTGCTTCCAGGCACCTTGAAGTTGTTAGGAAAAGAATAACTGTCTGCAGTTCTTCTCGGTGATGTAAGTAACAGCTTGAATGTTGCTGCCCACTAGGCAGACCCAAAGAAGCAGATGACAGTTAAACTCCTGTGAAATCACCCTTGGCTCATGCAAGGTTATTCTGGTGCTGTTCAGTGGCAAAGTAAATACCCAGTAAGTACACGCACTCGAAGAAGCCTAAGTATGTTCTGGAGTCTTTCCTGGACCACTGGCATCCTCTCAGAAAGGGAGTGATAACACATTTCTTCAGAGGCTGCTGACAAGTGGTGACTCTCCGGGGTCCATTTTGGCACCTTCAACACCTTTGTCAGTGACAGAGAGAATGGAACTAGAGAGCACCTTCAGAAAGCTTGCAGGCAGCCCCGTGCTGAGAGGTGCGGTGGATCAAACAGGAGGTAGGGATGTCTCATCCTGGTGGCATTCAGGGCCGGGTTGGATGAGGCCCCGGACAGTTTGATCTGGTGAGTTGCAGCTCTGCAACTTGGAGCTTGATGGTCTTTAAGGTCCCTTCCAACTCAAGCCGTTCTATGATTCTCTGGAACTGTGCTTGTGCTCCTTATCTCTCAATTGTCTGACCTGTGTGAGAGGTTGGGGTAGCGGGGTTGGGGTGGGAATTGGGGGTGCGAGGGAGATTCTTGCTGCAGATACTGAGAAGTTGCTGTGTATTTGCAGCCAATGGCTGCTGCTGGCCTCTGGGTGCCACTGTTTCTCTGAAGAACAGCTGTGCTGATGGTACACCACTGTGCTGTGCATGCCGTGCAACTGAATAATTAAGAGGGGACAGAGGTGTAACTTGTGCTCTAGTGAAAATCTCATCTGCTGACAGGCTTTTGTACTTGAATGCAGAACCTGTTGCCACAGAGGGACCAGTTGCTGAAGCGTGGTGACTCTTTCTGTTTACTCCTTGCAGTATTTAGCCCTGATGCTAACTATTTAAAATAGAAAATCTGAAATGGTGGCTAACTATTGGCTTGATTGGTGCATATCAGAAGACTATCATGGTGATAGTGGCTCTGTGAGATGACTTGGAAGCTGTTTCTTCAGTACAGGTCTTGTTCTTGCAGCTGGGGCACCTTGATGAAGACTGTGCAACAGAACTTGCTGTGTTTCACAACCAGAGCAGAGAGAGTATATTGGCATTAATATCAGAGGTAATGAATGTATGTAACTCATTGTATTTAAGCTCACTACTGCAGTAAATAACCTTTCTGTATTAACAGACTCTAATGCTTGCTTCTTCTCAAACGTGAAATCTTTCATACCTTTCAGAGCTAAGGTACCCCCGCTGAACTCCATAGTCTATCTGTAGCTAATAACTACATTTCTGAAGTTCACACTATTTGTCTGCTTTAATTTTGTTTCCTAAGCCTTTCTGTTATTTTGTACCATGTTAAAATCCTGATGAATCTCTGGAAGTCCAGATAGACTCAAAACAGGAACTTATGGATGCACAGCAGGTGTCAGGTGCTGGCTGAACTCACTGCTCTGAAATGTTTCATTAATAAGTGGAAAATATCAACTCCTCGCTCAGACAACGAAACAAGTTTTGGGAATTACAGCTCACAAACTCTTAAAGAAATGAATCCATCCCAGTAGCTTTTGAAAATGAATGAGAAAAGCTAAACTGAGTGCTTGTAGAAATATTGTATCAGTGTTACTAATGACATTCCAAGCTGCAGAAGAGATTTAAAACACGATGTGTACTCTGGCTTTAACCTGAATCTGAAAACTGTTTCTTGAAATTGAATTGTCTTTCTATTAAATAGAAAGTGGTAGAACTTGGAAGGATTGTTAAGATTTCCAGATAACTTTAGTAGGAATAGATATAAAATGTAAGTTTTACCTAGGGGAGACATTTCTACTTTTTTCAGGTGCAGAAAATAATGAGAACAATCTAGCTACAAGGGGAAGAAGTTCTTCCATGTTAGTCTGTGATATTTTCACAGTCCTTTATCAGAGGACTTCTAATGCCTTATAAGTAATTCAAGCTCATTGTGCTACACTGTGAGTCTATCAAGCAATTTACCCATCGTTCTCATAGCAGTCAAAAAGCTGCTGAAAATCAAGTTGAATGTTGATGCTCCTTGGAGCTGGGCTGAAACATGACCCCCAAAAATGGGAGTCCAGCTGAAATACTGTGCAAAGTGCATTAATAGGAGCTTTGCCATTCACTCCAGTAGAGCCATTCTGGCACCAGCTTTACTTTTCACTTTCAGCAATTGTACTGCTCTCAAGCAAAAACAAGAGCAGTCTGCTTCTCTATCTTAAACTTGTTGTGTGAGCAGCTAAGGTCTGAAACTAGCCTGATGTGATCAGACGTGAAGGTTGCACATCAAGGGGAAAATATTCCAGACATGCAGAAACGTTCAGAACACTAAGCTTTCTTTGTACTGACAACTTCTCTGAAGAGATCTAAATACTCTTGTTTTCAGGTGGAATCGTGACCAGATGTCACAGCCTATCTCTTGCTTCAATCCAGGAAGGTTCGTGGCAAGCGCATCCACTTAAGGATTCCATCACAAACGACGTGCAGTACAACACAGCCAGCAAGCCAGGGGTAAGTGTTAGAGTTCAGCACAACATTCTGGTAAAAACACTGCTGTGTGCTAAAGCTCAGCCTGGGTAAACAGCCTGGTGGCCTCAACATCTGTAAGAGAGATGTGTGCAGCCAGTCTTGGTCGTCAGATCTTGTTCTATGATAAGGCCCCCCACTTTGTGTATGAAGGCAGAGGATGTAATCCTTCTAGATTTCAGGGAGGCCTTTGATCCTGTCCCTCGTGGCATCCTTCCAGACAAGTCATCCAAATGTGAGATGGACAGGTACAGGCTATACTGAGTGGCTCCGTGGCAGAGCTCAAAGAGTCACAGTGAATGGGGCTCCCATTGACTTGGACGCAGGAGAGGCGTGCATCCTCTGCAGGTTTTCTTAAACAGCTGATGATATTTAACTGGGAAGTGCTGGAGGCACCCTGGAGGGATGGGAGACCTTGCAGAAGAATCTAGATAGATCAGAGCGTTAGGCAATCAGCAGAGGAAAATGCCAGACATTGTACCAGCAATGGAATAGGAACAAACATACAGATGAGGAGACAAGTGTCTGGAGAGCAGTACTAGGACAGGGTCTAGAGGTGGTGGGGACAGCAAGTTTAACATGAGCCAGTGGTGTGCCCTGGCAGCCAGGAGGAGGGGAACAAAGCTGCTAACAGGACTGGAAGGTGTGTGCTCTGGGGAGAGGCTGAGGGCACTTGCATTGCCTAGTCCAGAGAAGAAAAGGCCAGGAGATGACCTCTTTGCTCTCTGCATCTCCCTGAAGAGGGGAGAACAGAGGAAGGTGCTGTGTTTACCTGGGAACCAATGACAGGACGATCAGGAATGGCCCAGAGCTGCATCAGGGGAAGTTCAGACCAGACAATAGGAAACATTTATTTACTGTTAGTGTGGTCAGCTGCTGATACAGGCTTCTTAGGCTGGTGGTTGATTCCCCACCAAAAAAAATCAAAGCCATACAGAGTTGAAGTTACGCAAAAAACTCGAGGTGATTGCTCTTGAAGAAGGACCTTGCACAGAGAAATGCCCTTTTGCTGCATGTTCCCCGTCGGCCGTGAAGACCGATAGTACTATTGAGGTTGGAGATCTTCCTGCTCTGGATTGGTTCCTTTCATTGTCTCTTGGTGGATTGTTTTCTCCAATCTTCAGGACTGTGAGATCTGCCAATGCTTGCAGAGTCTCAATTTAGTCTTTCTTACTTCCTTATCTTGCAGTTAGAGTAAGCTCTGTGGCTTTCTTTACTTGCAGCTGGGTGAAAGTCCAGCAGTCTGTTTCCTTAGGCTTCAGCAGATTTAATTGCATCTTCTAAGCAAGTTCTGTGCAAGATTATTCTATTCAAGTAGCACAACAAATTAGAGAACAAGAATAGCCTTATGAATATAGAATCATAGAATGGTATGGATTGGAAGGGACCTTTAAGATTATCTAGTATTTATAGGCAGGGAATACCTCCCCCTAGATCAGGCTGCTCAAAAGTCCTATCCAGCCTGGCTTTGAATGCTTGGAAGGAGGAGGCATTCACAACCTTGCTGGACAACCTGTTGCAGTGTCTCACCATCCCCACTGTAAAAAGTTTCTTCCTAATATGTAGTCTAAATCTACCCTTTTCCAGTTTAAGCCATTTCCCCTTGTCCTGTCACTACCTGGCCTCATAAAAAGTCCCTCCCCAGTTTTCCTGTAGGGCCCTTCTGGTACTGGGAGGCCACTACAAGGTCTCCTTGGAGCCTTCTCTTCTCCACATCGATGAGCTCCAGCTCTCTCAGCCTTTCCCTACAGGTGAGGTGTTTCAGCCCTCTGATCATCTTTGTGGCCCTCCTCTGGACCTGCTTAACAACTCCGTGTCCTTGTGCTGAGGGCTGCAGAACTGGACGCAGTACTGCAGATGGTGTGTCAGTGAGAGCAGAGCAGAGGGGCAGCATCACCTCCCTTGAACTGCTGGTCACAGAATCACAGAATTGCAAGGTTGGAAACGACCTGCAAGATCATCTAGTGCAACCACCCTCCCATTCCTATTAGTGCCACAAGCTACTAAACCATATCTCGTAGCTAATAATAATGTGATTTCTGTGATCACAGTGAGTTAGTCTTTCACACCCAGATCATTAGTCTTTCTGGGTTCAGCAACAGTGAAGTTGCTCTATCTATCTAGCTGGCACTTGTGACATGGGTGCCAGGTAGGTCTGGTTAGTGCTGCTATTGAAAAAATGCATTATGCCCTCACATACGATGATGAAAATCACGTAACACAGCAGCCTACCAGTCCTTCCACAGTAGTCAGAACAAACTTCACCTGCCTGCCTGAAGATAAGGCATCTGAATACATGCTCAACCTGCCAAAATACATGAACAGCAAATGCCTCTAATTAGAACTGGTCTCATGTGAAGACAAGAAAGTGAGAGAATGTAACCTTTCACATAACCTGGCATTGTTCAGCCTGGGGAAGAGATGGCTCAGGAAGATCTTATTGTGAGTGAATACCTGGGCTGAGGATGCAAAGAAGGTGCAGCCAGGCTCTTTTCATTGGTGCCCAGTTGCAGGACATGGGCAGAAACTGGACTGCAAGAGATTCTGTCTAAACATCAGGAAAAAATTCTGTGTGTGGGTGACCAAGCACTGTCACACGTTGGCCAGAAATGTTGTGGAGTTTCCCTCCTTGGAGATTTTCAAAAGCTGACAGAAATAGTTTGGGGCAGCCTGCTTTAGGTGACCCTGCTTGGGCAAGAACGTAGGACCAGGTGAGCTGCGAAGTCCCTGCCAACCCAGTGTGTGATTCTGTGAATTTGATGGCACAAGAGTATGCGTAACACCACCTTATTGGAAACAGTTTTATGTGTAAGGAAATTCCAAAAAAATCATTATGGCCTACATTTCTTCTGAAACACAATAGTCACGATATCCTGCTCAGGCATTCATATTGTAATGGAACGTGATTTCAGTTACAGAATAGAGATTGCCCATAGCTAGCAGCCCTCTGGAAAGGGCTTTTTAGTAAGTCATCATAGAGCTTCCCTAGATCTGCTGTTTCTGCTTTCACTAGCAATGAGACACGTGATCGTTGTGACATCTATGAACACAGGTCAGGAGACACTTATCTGTCAGTAGAACGTAGCTTCCAAAAATGCCTCCTTTCTATCTCAGGACTGATAAGGTAGCTGTATGCAGTATTGGCAAAGTGGTATGAAATAAGTCCATGGGAAGGATGTTCCTGAAATCATAATGAGCTGTTAGAAACAAAAGATGTTTTGAGACCACAGTCATGTGTGGTGTGAGATGTGAAGGTTAGCAATCTTGACTGAAATACTGAATTCCATGATTCAGTAAAGAACTTTTGCCTGGGCTTCCTCATAGGCTTCCAAACACTGCTTCAAGCAGTGCTGCAGATTGCACAGTTATATGTTTTGGATATGACTTGTTTACCTTTCTATGAGCCACTTTCAGACCTCACGGCATTCTGTTCTTCAGTTCTTTCCAGGCTGTTGTTTGACTTTTGTTGAAAAGAGCTTGTGGTCCAAGTCTCCAAATGGAAGGCTCTGAGATGCTGCTCTTGTTGACACAGGTTGTAAAAGATGACTGGAGCTTTAAGAATAATTTCCCTTCTGCTCTTGATATGAATGTCAAATCCACAATTACAATATTAAGAGCATGATATAAAATTGGGGCTGTTGGCATGTGGACTTCCATTAGCTGTTAGCCATAGTTAGGAACTTGCAAAGCAATCATATTTAGATTTTACTGGTATTATTTTTTTCTGATGAAATCTTCCTTTTAATCCTGCAGAAGAATCTCAACTGAACACTTCTTTTCAGTCTGAAAAGGCTGTGACATCTGAAGATGTGCCAGGTTGCAGCCATGTGCCACATGCATTTGGATCCATGGAATTTGCTGATGGAACTTCATTGTTTGAAGAATCTCCACTAGAAGAGTTTGTTCTAAATGCTCACAGAACAAAGCAGGTGTCTGAAGATCCAGTGCTAGTTTCTGACAGAAAAAATACAATTCTTAATCCAGAAATCTGCTTCTCAGTGTGTACAATGCTTATTACATATTTAAGTATCTAGAGGACCTTGACCAAAGGGAGATACAGATTGAGCAAAGAAGTATGTTGAGCATAAATTGTGATGCCTTCTACCTGAAAGCCATGGTTCATTTGATGAGAACCTTAACTTCAGTGTTCGGTTTGCACTGAAACAGCGAGTAAGGAAACAAGCGAAGGAGTCAGTGAGGATTTTAAAACAAAATGGGAAGTGATAAGGCACAGTTAATAAGATTTTGGAGTTAGGCAAGAGGTGGACAGAGCTTTAAATGTACCAACAGAAATTCAATCTCTCTGTATTGGACAAGAAAACCCACAGTGAAGCAATTCAAATTTCGCAGCTAAAAAAGTGATAATTCATAGCTATGTTTAGATAAGCTGGTGAGGAGTAATCCTAAATGTAGAATTTAGATGAACAGATAGAAAAATGGCACTTGACAATCTATAAGAAGCAAACTCATTTTAGGGGAGAATCAGAGGTACTGTGTATAACCAAGATGTTATAATCACAATATAATTGTGTATAATCAATAGATATCAAAATGTTATAATCGCAATATAATCAAGAGAGTAAGGCAAAGCAGACAACGATAACAAAAAGAGAATAAGTGGAAGAGCTTACCCTTGGGCTGAGCTCACCAGAAGACACCAAAAGAGGGGATCTCCACAAGAGATCCTTCCCCTCTGGTAGCCAGCTCTTAAATAGGTCCAGGAGGGGTGCAGCCTGGCTCCACCCCTTCCAGCAGCACAGGTGAATTGCCTTCACCTGTGCTCCTCTGGCTGACTCAAGGCTCACCTCAGGTGATCAATCAGAGGTTCAGGCCATGACTCAGCAGTTCCCATACATACTGAAGAGTTTTTAACTATTTTGCTCAATAGACAAGTAGTGTATGATGTTTTTATGAGCATTGTGTCTGACCTGCTTAGATGTTAGAATTTCCTTGACAGTGACTTCTCTGGATGTGATTGCAGTACCTGGCAGCATTCAAGGTGTGATACTCAGCTGGGCGATATGGAATTCACACTGTCAGCTCCAGTGACAGGAAAAGTGGCATCTATGAAGCATGCAAAGAAATGTGGATGCAGAGTCAGCATGAAGAAATGCGCTGCCCTTTGCACTTCCTGCTCCAAAGGCCTCCTTTCCAAAGAGTGAGACACAGAAGCAAGTGCAAGGCAAACCCCTCCAGGCACCTCCTTCCACAGGTATGTTGTGTCTAACAGATGAGAACCTAGAACATGTGCAGCTTAGGGATTTTTTAAATTCAAACGTGAACACAATACTTGTAGATCCTAACCTTCTGTTTCTGGAAGATGTAGGTTTGGGGTTTTTTTGGTCACAGCGCATGTATTCACCAGCCTGTACATCTGACTGCACAGCAAGAGGTTTAGCCATATGTCAGGGCAGGTTACTCGTCTGTTCATTACAGAGGTTCTCACGGTTTCACAAGGAGGTGCCTTTAGATGCATCCAGATAATGAGACAATTGCTGTTCCTAAAACTAGCACGTGGTTCCACTTCTCGTGGAGATCTAGGAGAAAATTTCTTCAACGTTCATTATGGTTTTTTGTTTTCTTCTGGGCTGCTGTGAAAGAAAAGGGTAAATGCTTTTATTTAACTGTGCTCTTATTGCATCTTGCTTCTAAATGAAATGTAACCTGTACTTTCACATATCTGCTTGGTGTGGCATTGAAAATACTGAGGCTAGCAATGTTATCAGCTGCATTTACGTGATGGACCAGAAACGTGTCCATGCTGTATCAGCTCCTCTGGGTTACAGAGATGTTTGTCCTCATCCTTTGTGTTGATACTGCACGTGTTCACTCTGCCCTTTAAAGTATTAAGCGCTTCTTACAGTTGAAGATTCTTCTGTTCCAAGTGCTAGGGAATATTGTTGAGAAATGCTCCATCTCTGCAGGCTAATATGTTACTAAGAGTCACTGAACATACCACTTTCCTTTGCTAAGTGTTCAACGAAGCGCATTACGAAGGCTGGTTGTTCACACAGGTTTTATTTTTGTCTTAAGACTGCATGTGGTAACTTCTGATGTTGGTCTTATGGCAAGCTTAAAAAGTGAAAGTAGGTATTTCTTACGTGAGAAGTGCAGAAGTGTGATTTCAGCTCATTTCTGTTAGATATTCCTGAGAGTTAAGCAATTAAAATACTGTTGTTGTTCTATTGGAAGTTCTTGCATTCAGGATAGTTAAAGCAGTGCTTAGAGATATAACAATAAATGGTGGGAGTATCTCTTGGAAGTGTTGAGAACATGGCTGTCTGGGGCCAACTGCTGCTATGGAAAGCTGAATCTTCGAGCTGTATTGAGTTGTCTCCACAAATGCAAAGCTGCTCCACAGAGCTCTTTTCCAACACATGGGCAATAGAACTTTTTAGGCCGTTATTCAACATGTAGTATTAACTGTGGTGATGCAACTCGCACCTTTCACATAAAGGAAAATGCTTGATGTGCAATGCAACCTTTTGACATAGTAAATTCCTCAGTGTTTGTCCTGAGACCAGTGGCAGAACAAGAAGCCAGTTCTGGTCCTCATCCCTTCCAAACCTGCAGTACTGCACTGCGCCGGCCCCTCAAAGACTTGAATACAGAGCTCAGGGGGGATCAGTCTCAGTTTTGTGTTTAGTCTTGTTGTTCTAGTTAAAACCTATTTTATCACGCTGAAGATGCAGACTAGAGATAGATAGGAGGCTGGCTTTAAAAAAGTAATTGCTAATCGTGAGAAATCCTGACTGAAGAGAAGTCAATCCTCTACTGCAGAAACATACCTGCTTTGGTTTGGATACTTTCTTTCAGAGAGCCAGTGCACGACAGTCATCGCAGTTAAGAAGCCCAAAACACCAGCAAATACGTATGAACTGACAGCAGCTGAGGTTCTTCCTGAGAGGAGGTAAGTGTGCAGTTATCTGTATACGTTCTTGGTTTAGAGCAGTGCTACCTCAATCAGTGAACAGCCTAGGAAGCATTGTTCACAACAGCAAGCTGTATTTCCTTTCTCTTGGTTAAAATTCTCCTAAAACCTCTTGTATTCCCTGGGAAACACTGAAAGCAGAAAATAAAAATTAAAACTAGAAGTCACTCATCTTCAGAATGCATTCCTGTTTTCCATAACATAAATCCCATCTTGTTCCATTTTCCCTGTGCTGCAGTTTTAAAAAGCATCTCTGAGCTTCAAGCTCAACTGACATGTAAGCAGAAACTCTCATAATACACGACACTTCCTTTTGTTTTCTTTATCTGATCATATTCTAATAGTGCATATGAAATAACTACAGTCTGATTGCTGAGGAAAAGTGCCGCCACACTAACAGCTGCTTTTATTCCCAGTTGACCTCCTCCTCTCCAGAGGCTCCCAGTACCAACACTGCGATTCTCTCTGCAGAGGCTAGCCTCACTTCCAGTGCCCTGTCCTCTCCACCTCCCCCTGTGCAAGTCATGCTGTTTACAGCAGCAGTCTCCATCTGCAGCTCACTCTCTCACACCAAGTTCTGCTCGCAGGGAACGGTGTGGGGGGTTGCTCTCACCCCAGCACAGATGAACTCACTTTCTCTTTAACCCTTTTTCCTTTGTCGTACCCTCAGTTACACTTCCACATACCCTCCATTCTACTTCTGTATACCAGTAACTATTGCCTTTCTTATGCCATCAAAACAGTTTGTCCCATTCCTTTCACAATCCACAAATCAAACCGTACAGTTCTTCAGCTTCCACAAACACCCAGCACTTGGTCTCTCATGATTAGGGTACTCCATTATAAAACTGGTCCCGTTATTCCATTTATGTTCCTAGTTCCTTATTTGATAAGGAACCTCCGGCCCTCCTGCAGCATCCTTCCAATGTGCCAACATACACCTGAGAGGTGTTTGTTTGTTTGTTCTGTTGGTATTTCTTTCCCTTGCGATCCTCCCATAGCGCTATTTTGTTGTTTTATTAGTTTATTAACGTTTCCACTAATTACTCCTTTTACCCTGAAGTTTCCCCAAAACAATCCCCAAAACTTGTTCCACCACTGTTGTCCACACTCCAGACACGAGTAACACCAATCCCCTTGCTGTATCTCTTTACAAGCTGAGCAGAGTATAACATAATCTGGATAAAATAATATGTGAAATATACACCTTTCTTCCGGTCGGTCACTGTAATTTATGACATATAGGTTCCCATATTCATCCCACTCCAAAAAGTTCATTTGCATTTACACTAAAACCATTCAGATTCCCTTTTTCCCAATTTATCAAAAAGAAGAATTTTACTTCTTTATCGGTGAGCGAGAGGGATGGGAATGTAACAAATGAGCCTTGACATAAGGCACTTGATTAAGAATTGATTTTTTTAATGACAGATTCAATTTCGTTTTGAAAACCAAAACAAAACATTTGGCAATCAAAGAAAAGCTCTATAAATACTGGTTAATAAGCTTTAATATCATACCAAAATACTTTTTCACGTCAGTTAACGTAGTTAATAAGGTATTTGTGGGTTTTGTTTATATACATACAATATATGGCTTTATTTCGCAAAAACAACAACAACGAACACCAAAGCATTGCTAACAGCAACAATTAGTCACCAAGATTCCCTTTTGAGCCCTTTTCACATTAACCAGAGCAGGGGTTGGCGTTAGACTTGGGTACATCAAGGATTTCGGTTCAGGATAGGGTTCTGAGAAAGAAACAGTCCTGCAAGAGGACTCGAGGTCGGGAACGGACTCCATCAGGCATGCAGACCCCCGGCCGCGTGCCACTGCCAGACCCTCGCCCCGAGTCCAACAGGAGCACCCCAACAAACAGCCCCGTGCCGCCCTCAGCCCCGCGAGACCCCCGCTTCCCCCAGCCACAAGCGGCCCCCAAAACGCGCCCAGGCCTTCAGGGCTCCAGAGGGACGCCCCAAATGCCCGCGGGACCCCGCAAGTCCCCACGATCCACAGCCCAGCCCCGCAAGGAGCCCCATTCCGCATTCCGAGCCCCTGAGCCGCTCCCGGCCCCAAACCGCAGGCCCCCCCCCCGCTCACGTGACACGCAGCCCGTGCTCCGCGCGTCGCCTAACGATGACGTCACGCCGCCGCACGGCCGTAGCCCGGGCATGCCCTCACTCGGCATGGCGGGCCGGGCACCGCCGGACGAAACGCGCACGCGCACGGCGTGGAGAGGAAGCCCGCCCTGGAGTCGAGTGACGGCCGCGGCGGCCAATCGGCTCTGCGGAGACGGGGGGCGGGCACGCGCGGGCAGCCAATAACGGGCGCTGACGTCACGCATCTCCCGGCCCCGCTCCCTGCGGTGGCGTGCCGTGTGTCGGAGGCGCAGCGCTGCCGTCAGAGCCGCCGGCCCGGCCGGGCTGCCGTGCCGTGTGCCGCCCTCCCGCAGTGAAGGTGCTCGGGGGGGCCTCAGCGAGGCGCCCGGCTGCAGGCTGCAGCTGCAGGAGAGCCCTGCTCTCTCGTGTTCCCTCTCCTCGGAGGCCATATCCTCCAAGCCCTTCCCCAGCCTTGCTGCCCTGCTTTGGAGCTGCTCCAGCACCTCCGTGTCCTTTCTGTGCTGAGGTGCCCAAATCTGAGCACCGAACTCCAGGTGAGGCCTCAGCAGTGCCGAGTACAGGGCAGGATGAGTTCCCTAGTCCTGCTCACCACTCCGTGCCTGATCCAAGCCTGGGTGCCGTTGGCCGCCTTGGCCACCTGGACACACTGCTGGCTCGTATTCAGCCGGCTGTCCGTCAGCACAACAAGGTCCCTTTCTGCCAGGCAGCTTTCCAGCCACTCCTCCCTAAGCCTTCAGGGTTGCCTGGGGTTGTTGTGACCGAAATGCAGGACCAGACACTTGGCCCTACTGAGACTCCTGCAGTCAGCCTTGTCCCACGGATCCAGTCTATCCAGGTCCCTCTGCAGTGCCTTTCTCCCCTCAGGCAGATCAACACTCCTCCCAGCTTGGTGTCCTCTGCTAACCTACTGAGGGCACGCTCAGTCCCCTCATCAATATCGGTAGTAGAGATGTTCAATAGAAGCGGCCCCAGTGCTGAGCCCTGGTATATTGTATTATATTGTGTTACAGTGTGTTATCTTGCATTCTGATCTCTTGTTTAGTAAATTAGTTTGTTTCTCCTCAGAACGTTGCTGCTGTTTTGTTTTGGGGCCCATCTCTCTATCCTTTATCCCTGATCCCTTTCCGGGGTCCCTCCACCCTGCCAGTCACGGAACCAGGCCAAACCAGCCCATAAACTGTTGACAAAACCCCATTCCTGGAGACATTCGAGGTCGGGCTGGACGGGGCTCTGAGCGACCGGATCAAGAACCTCCTCAGACACTGTACACCTCCCCTACAGCCAGTCCAGGGCCTCACAGAAACCCACAGTCCCCATCAGCACCCCTTATCCCTTCCCTGGGCTCCCCCAGAACTCCCGTTTCCTCCTTCTGACCTCCCTTACCCCTCGGGTCACCCTTGGGATCTCACAGTCCCTGACAGGACCCCCCTCACCGTCCCAGGACCCCCATATCCCACCTGGGGCTCTGCTGCTCAACCCGGCGTCCTCAGTGAGCCGTGCCGCAGTGCTGCACCCTGAGCCCTTCTGCAGCGCTGCAGGACGGGACACACGCAGATCCCAGGGCAGTGGGCACAGCTCTGCGTGTCACCACCCGGCACAGGAACGCCACCCTGCGCTGCCTGTGAAAGTCTTGCCTTGGCTCCTGGCACATCTTCCATCTCCAGAGCACACGAGCAGTGTCCCTCAGGCTGCGGCTCCGGGTTGACCCCACAGCGTCCAAACGAGGCACCCTGCAGCAACCCACATCTCAGGATGGGCTGCAGCTGCGCCCCAGTGCCTTCATTACAGAGAGGAGAATGAAGGAGCGCAGCGGGGCATATTTGCTCCTGACATTTCCCCCGTCTGCATTGGCTGTGCCATGGGAGCGGCATTTGTCACAGAGCTGTGAGTGCAGGTGTGTGTGCATGCAGGGTGTGCAGACATCATTGAATCATAGAACGGCCTGGGTTGAAAAGGAGCACAGTGCTAATCCCTGTGCAGGTCGCCAACCAGCAGCCAGGCTGCCCAGAGCCACATCCAGCCTGGCCTTGAATGCCTGCAGGGATGGGGCATCCACAGCCTCCTTGGGCAACCTGTTCCAGTGCCTCACCACCCTCTGGGGGAAAAACCTCTTCCTAATATCCAACCTAAACCTCCCCTGTCTCAGTTTAAAGCCTCTTGTCCCATTACCACCCACCCTCACACACAGCCGTTCCCCTCCTGTTTATACGCTCCCTTCAAAGACTGGAAGGCCACAATGAGGTCTTCCCAGGGCCTTGTCTTCTCCAAGCTAAACAAGCCCAGTTCCCTCAACCTTTCCTCACAGCAGAGCTGCTCCAGCCCTCCGATCATCTTAGAGGCGGTGTTGAACATCAGTGTGCATTGCACGTGGGTGTGAGCAGGGTGTTTCCACGTGAATGTTAGTTTTGCACGTGTGTGTGCATGAACACGGCTGTGTGCATCAAGGTCTTTGCACAAGGCTGTGTGGTTTTGCACACGTTTGCGTGCACGTGGATGGAGCGTGCACACAGGGCTGTGCAAGGATGTGCTTACATGTGCGTGTGGTTGCACAGGTGTGTGTGCAGGGAAGTCCTTGCACGTGGGCGTGCGGTTCTGCACAGGGCTGTGCACACAGATCTGCGTGCAAGGGAGCGGCGGAGGTTCCTGGGAACAGGAGATTCCTGGGAGAGGCAGAACTCACACGAGAGTGCTGGAGAGCACAGGGCCGGGAAGCACAGCTCCGCAGCACTGCGCTGTGCACAGCAGCCTGCAGGATGGCACCGATGGAACCAGGACACGGCGTCACACCAGGCGCTGCAAAGGAAAAGCTCCATCCCAGCCCACACAGGGACAGGCAGGCAGGCGCTGTGGAGGGCTGCACGACAGAGGGGCACCTTCTGAGTGCCACGACCTGCAGCGCTGTCTGTGGGCAGAGCAGTGCCGGGATGGCAGCTTGGTGGTCCTAAGCTGCAGAGACGCTGCTCTGGACCTGCAGCCTGTCATTTTTTGAGCAAACGCCGTCCTTTTGGGGAACTTTGCTCATTGTACACTCATCATAAAGCAAAAAACACTCAGCGCTGCCCTGGGAAACTCAGCAATCTCTGTGGCAGCGTTCTCTAAGTCAGCACGCTGGTGGCCAGGCCTTGTTACTCGCAGCTCTCTGCACGTGCTCTGCAGGCGGTCTGTTTGTGGGCAGTGCAAAGGACTGCTGCCTCCGCTGCACCAACAGACGGCAGCATTCGCTGATGGAGCTGTGGGAGTTCTGACCAAGAGCGAGGAGGTGGTGCAGCAGGCACTGAGTGCCGCTGGACAAAGCGGGCCGTGTGCTCCTTGTCAGTCTCTAATTGCAGCTGTTTTTAATTGACTGCACCCAAAGTTGGAGTGCCGAGTTGGGCGGCACTCGCAGCGCTGCCCTGTAACGCCGCGCGCTGCAGCGCTGCCTTCTGTCGCTCCTCCTCTCAGTCGTGCAGCTGCAGCCTCTGCATCATCTCCACAAGGCTGTTCATTGCGGAGGACTGGAAAGAAACAGAGCGAGTGTAGAAACAGGACAGTGCTTCCCTCGGGAAATCTTTCATGTCTGACAGACGGAGGCCCTGAGAGCAACGAGAGCCGTGTCTGCGCTCTCCAGGACTCACCTCTGCACGTGCAGCAGCTGCTCTCAGAGAAGCCTTCTTCAGCTCTGCTCTCCTCTCCTTTCGTCGCTGTCTTCTTGCTATAAGGCGAGAAAAAAGATGAATTTGTTTTGTCAGCAGCAAAACTGCAGCAACCAATGGCAGAAAAAAGACAAAGGAAATTGGACTAGGAAGCCCCCCAGTGAATGACATTTCCAGTGGGACGTGCAGAAGACCACCATGCAGGTAAAGAGACGGGCTTGCATGTTCCGGCACCTCGCTGCCTTTGGACTCGGCAGCCTTCAACCCCTTTCCCCTCTTCAGAGAAGGAAAAAGCAAAGCAAACCCCAAGCAGACTCCGCGTGCTTGCAGAGGGCAGCAGCTCAGCGCGGCGGTAGCACAGCCCTGCTCACCTCTGCACCTGGAGCTCCGTGCTGCGGCAGGCCCAGGCCGTGCTGCTGGAGCCGGCACGCCGTCTGCGCTCTCGGCCCTCACTCTCTTGTTGGCAGGCAGCTGCGCTGCTGCTGGTGTCCCTTCCTCCAAGGCCTTGCGTTTGCATCCAGCCTGGGCCTTGGAGACGGAGTGGGGGCACGCGGCAGGGGAAGCTCTTCCCCCTGTGCTGGGACCTGCTCTGTGAGGAAGCCCTCCAGCCTGGAGAGGAGCTTGAGCTGCTGCCTGTTGACAAGCTCTCTCCGAATGCACCTGCTGCACCACTTTCACATAGATATCGCCATTGGGCTCAGCACCGATCTCTGTTAAGGAAGGAGAAGCAGCAAGAGTTAACAAGAGCCCAACGCTACTTTCAGTCTGCAGAATGGGCCGCAATGCTGGGACATCTCATCTGGAGCGCCCCAAACCCCGATGCCTGTTGTGTGCTGTACCTCTCTTGGGTGCCCTGTCACACTCGCTGCTCCTCCTCTGCCTTTCCGCATGGCTGCGCTTCAGAGGAAGGCCGCTGGCATCGGCTTCTGACAGAAAACAAGAAATACATGAAGAGCATCTCCTTTGAGGAAGAACTCAGCACAGTCAGACACAAACTTCTGGTCCTCAAGCGTAGCTTCTTCAATTGGCTTTTCCGCTGCTTCAGCGCAGTGCCACTTCTGCCGTCAGCACAGAACTGCAGTGCCTTTCTTCTCTCCTCCATCACACACAGCCCTGCATGCAGCCCTGCTTAGAGGCAGTACCCACACCACAGCTCACAGCAGCTCCTTACCTGCGGAGGCTTTCCGTTTCCCCCCAGGCCCAGCACCATCCCACGGACGCGCAGGCTCCGTCCCTGCAACAACAGATGGAGCGTGATTTCACAGACACCAGGAGCAGCACTGTGCCGTTAGCCCACGTCCACCCCCGAAAACCAAAAGACAAACCAAAACAGAAACTGATGCTTACACAAAGCATTACTGCTCTCATTCCTGCTCAGATGGCAGCAGAGCAACCCCGGTCTGCCTGACAGCTCTGCATTCTGCAGAGCAAAGGTGCACCAGCAAACAAAATGCTGTCAGGGGCAAAAGCTGAGGAAGGCATTTTTTGGCCCTAGAAGGAATTCACTCAGTTCCCAGCACCATCATGTACACACAGACATCTCTCTGACTGCTGCCATCCACTGCCACTGTTGGCATCTTTAACGCTTCCACCATGGTTCCTTGACATCCCTACAGCACTGCACCCGCTCAGCAGTAAGACTTAAAATGCATTCTTCCATCCGTCATGGCAGAGGACTGCAGAAACTCACTTTTGCATGGCAGTGAGGACGGCCCGTCCCCATCGCGTCCCTCTGTGCGCTGCCAGGCGCTGCCGGATCTCTGGCAGCCTGCTGGCTGCTGCTCCCAAACGCGGGGAACCGCGCCGCGCTGCTTCTGAGGAGGGAAAGGAAGAAACGTTGGAGGGAACGGGCAGCCAAGGTTTGCAGAGAGGTTCCAGGCTGTGCCGGAGATGGGATAGCAGAGTGCTGGGACGTTATTTATCGCTAAGGGAAAATAGGGCCTGAGCCGTGTCCACGCCATCAGCCCAGGCTGTCAGCAGGGAGCACAGAACCCAACTGGTTACTGAGGTCACAAAGGACCTGCAGGGCTCCCCCTGCTCGGCCCCTTCCCTTAAAAATGAGAAAAAGGAAGAAGAGCCAAGCAAAAGAAACCCGGCCGTACCTTTCTTGTCACACACTCCATGTCTCCTCGCTGAGACATGACTGCTGTCTCAGAGGAAGCTGAAGAGAGAGCTTTCTCTCTCCGCAGGAACTTCCCTCGCTCCTGGAAAGACCTGGCTCCACTCTTCCTGACACTGCCTCGATCTCTGAAACTCCGTTTGGACAGGAGCCCTGCAGAAATTATCAAGTGAAACATCATGAGGAAGAAGCATTTTCCCAGCTTCTGCCATGCGATTTAGTCCCTTGAGGAGGACAATGTCTGGAAATCAGCTGGCTGCAAGAGCTGCCTAGTGCCAGCTCCAGCTCGTGCCTGACTGCCACGGCTGGTGCCAGCAGGTGCTCTTCTCCATCTCCTCAGTAGCTCTGCACCCAGCCATCCGTGGGGCACGAGGCACAAGTTGCACCGTGCAGCCTGCACTCTCCTTCCTTTTTGATGTCTGACATGAAGGCAGGGGCCCAGCAGTGGATTTCCAAGGGAGTAATGACATTTCGTCGTCCTCATCGAATCGTGGGAGGGAATCTCAACCAGAACCCATCTCCCCTGGACACAGCCGTGCTGAGGGGCACCGCTGGAGCTGGGAACTCCTGCCCAGCCCCGCTTTCTGCTGAGACACCTCCCGGCACCCACCCAGCACCAACCCAGCTCACCTGCTCACTGCTCACCCTGAGCCGTGCCCAGCTCACGCACACGCCGCAGCGCTGCTTCCAGTGGGCTCTCACAGCTGATCTCTCTCAAGAAGGGCTCACAGCTCAGTCTGCATGCAGCACGCTTGCCACAGCCCCAGCTCTGCTCCCAGCTGTGCCACAAACGCTCCCAGACCGGGAACCACTGTGACCTCAGCGACGGCCCGCATGGCTTCTGTGCCTTCATCATAAGGGAAGGAGACGGATGCCTCCCAGATCCAAATGGCAGGAAACCAACACCAGGTCACCCAGTGGGGCTCTGTGATGTGAGATAACAGAGGAGTGGGGATGACTCTTGTGCGTGCAGCCCAATAAAAACCAGTGAAAACCAATATGGCCTCGTCGTGGTCAACAGAGCCCCAGGGGAACCAGTAGAAGCAATGGTGCACATCTGTGTGCCCAGGGCCGGTGCTGGCCTCTGCCTGTGGCTTTGGGCCCCGGGGCCGCTGTCAGCATCCCTGGCTGTGCCTTCAGGCCCTGGGCTCTCTGTCTGTGGTTTCAGGCCCCACAGCTGGTGCCGGCCTCTCTGTGGCTTTAGGCTGCAGGACCCTTCCAGCCTCTCAGGCTGTGGCTGTGTCTTTCCACCTGTGCTGGCCTCACGGCTGAGGCTGTGCCTTCAGGCCCTGGGGCCGGTGCCGGTCTCTCTGGCTGTTTTTAGGCCCAGCGCTGGTGCTGGCCTCTCAAGCTGTGGCTTTATGCACTAAAGCTTGTGCCAGCCTATAACAGCATGCACTTTAAAACAGTTCATGTAAGTAAATGAAAGCAGGAGAATGCTGAGCTCTTCTGGGTGTTTCTAGAATTGGGACACAGACAGGAGAGCTCAGCCGTGTGCGCTTGGTTGTATGCAGCAATCTCTACCACATTTGCAAACGTCGATAAATCCTTGTTATCCTGCTTTACAGGAGTAGGGTGTGACAAGAAACCAATGACTACCAGTTTACAGGAGGTAATGAATTTAAAGTTTCCCTTCTTCCCTTGGCACTTAGCTTACAGAGTTCTGCTGTGCCGGGTGCTGGTGTCATACCTCTAAGCCACAATATTGATGGGCTCAGCTGCCACCAACTGGTAGCTACTCAGCCACCTTGTGTGTGAAACGAGGAAAAAACGCCATTCTGAACCCACAGCACCTCAAAGCCCCTTCAAGAGCCCCCAGTACTGCCCTGAGCAGTTTTCCAGTTTTCCCTGCTGCCCCTTCAAAGCCTCAGGAGTGCCAGCAGCACCTCGTGCCTTAGGATGCCCGGTGGATTTCACAAGGATGCTCCCATCTCCTGCATTGTGATCAGTGGCAAAAGTATCCAACGGCGCTGACCGGAGCTGGGGGCTCAGCGGTGACATACAGGGAAACCTGCTGTGCTGCAGCGTGAGCCTCCGGTCCCGCTGCTGGGCACCGCCGGGCGCAGCCCGGCTCCGTCCTCTGCGCAGCTCCCTGCGCGGACCGATGGCCGCGCCCGGGATCGCCCCGAGCCTCCTCTTCTGCAGGCTGAGCCGCCCCAGCTCTCCCGGAATCCCACCCCAGCCATTTCCCACGCGGTGCCGAGGAGGGGAGGGGACGCGGGGGGAGCGACGGGGCCGGCGCTCGCAGTGCTACGACACGGCCGTTTGCGCCGCCCCGTCCTTACCCGGCGGTGGGTACGGGGACGGGGCGGCTTATTGGAGCTGCAGAAACGACCGCGGGCAGAAGCGCCGAGAAACGAACGGGAAACGTTTAATCCACGAACGCACACAGCGACAAACAGAGAAACGACCGCGTTGCCAACCGGCTCCCGTACAAACGGCGACTCTGGAGGACGGCTCGGTGCCGGCGGGGGATGGACAGGCCCCGCGCCGCCTTCCTCCGACCGCCCGGCGTCCCCGAGGCACGGGGCGGGCGGCGGCGCAGCGCCGCTTTCCCCGCACGGAGCCCTGCGGCTCCGCCGCCACTGCAGAAGGGGCCGGGCGCTGCGCGCGGGGTCCTTTCCGCCCGCTGTCGCGCCGTCATTGCGTCATCACCGCGCGTCCCGCAGGGCCCCGGCCCGGCTGCCCGCGGCGATGCCTGCGGTTGTTGCGTTGCGGGAACTCAGCGCAGCCTGCAGAGAGCGGTCCGGCGGCACGGGAAGATGGAGGCCGTGCGGTGCGAGTGCCTCAGCGGTGTGTGCAGCCCGCGAGGAGCCGAGCGGGGCCGGGAAGAGGAAGCCGTGGGAGTCCCGGGGAGGGACGCGCGATGGCAGCGTCAGCGGCGGGCTCGGCTGCTGCCTCCTCCGCTCCTGACGCCGCGCGCTGGCGCACTTTGAGAAGCGCCCAGAAGCCGGAGCCCGCTGTCACATCTGTGGGGTTCCACGGAACGCGCAGACGTGGGGTGAGTTGAGGTTGGATATCAGGACCAACTGCTGTACGGAAAGGGTTGGTAAGCACTGCAGTGGGCTGCCCAGGGAGGGGGTTGAGTCACCATCCCCGATGTGTTTAAAAATCGTCCGGGTGCGGTGCTCAGGGCCGTGATTTAGCGGAGGGAGCAGCCTGGAAGGAGCGGTCCTTGAGAGCAGCCCTGCGGAGAAGGACCTGGGGGTCCTGAGGGATGAAAAGCTGGACATGAGGCAGCAGTGCTCCTGCAGCTGGGAAAGCAAGTGGGATCCTGGGCTCCATCAGCAGAGGGGTGGCAGCAGGGACAGGGAGGTGATCGTCCCCCTCTGCTCCGCTCTTGTGAGGCCCCATCTGCAGCACTGCGTCCAGGTCTGCAGCCCCCAGTACCAGAAAGACAGGGAGCTGTTGGAGAGGATCCAGAGGAGAGCCACAAAGATGATCCGGGGACTGGAGCACCTCCCCTGTGAGGACAGGCTGAGGGAGCTGGGCTTGTTCAGCGGGGGGAGAAGAAGGCTGCGGGGTGACCTCATTGCAGCCTTTCAGTACCTACAGGGAGCCTACAAACAGGAGGGGAATCAACTCTTTGAAAGGGGAGATACCTGCAGGACGAGAGGAATGGTTTGAAGTTGAGGGAGGGGAGCCTGAGGTTGGATGTCAGGGGGAAGTTCTTTACAGAGAGAGTGGTGAGGTGCTGCAACAGCTGCCCAGAGAGGCTGCGGATGCCCCGTCCATCCCTGGAGGTGTTCAAGGCCAGGCTGGATGGGGCCCTGGGTGGCCTGGTGTGGTATTGAATGTGGAGGTTGGTGGCCCTGCGTGAGGCAGGGGGTTGGAGATTCGTGATCCCTGAGGTCCCTTCCAGCCCTGGCCATTCTGAGATTCTGTGAGGGTTGTTAGAGTTAGGGCAGTATGGTCAGGCTGCGGTTGAACTCGGTGCTCTTGAAGGTCCTTTCCAACGTGAGTGATTCTGTGATTCTGCGGGATGCTGTGTGCTGGATTGCTGTTCGTTGCAGAGCAGCAGCACAGGGCAGGACTGGGGACTGGGAAGATGGGGGTGGTGAGGGCAGTGTGCGGCCGTGGGCTCCTCCGGCGGTCCCAGGAAACATCTCCACGTGTCTGCGGCTGCGTGGAGGTGTGCGTGTCTCCTGCTGTACCAGAGATGGAGGGGATGGCGCTGACTGAGGGCAGGGACTGGAGCAGCACAAAGGCGCCGTGAGGCGGCCGCAGTCAGTCCGGCCGCAGCACAGACAGATGGCGCTGCGTTGGGTTTTCTTTCTGCCGGCTCTTGTGCACTCACAGCACTTCTGCCTCCCTCCTCTGTTGCACTGACCTTGCTTTTGTGCTGCGATCTGCCTGTTTAATAGCCCTGCTTCCTGCTTATCGCCGTGCTGTACAGTCACAATCACTTCACCAGCAGCTGTTTGCTGGAAAACTAATGCTCTCGCTGGTTTTTATTGCAGCTGCCAGCTGCTGGTGGACCTGAATGAGAAGAGATTGACCCAAAACTCGAATGATGGTGAGTGTGCTTGTTTGCTGTGCCACGCTGTGCCAGGCATTTGCTGCAATCAAGTCAGCGTAGGGAGTGTAGGTAAGCAGGAAGAGCACTGTCTGTCTGTCTTGTTATGAGTGGTAAATGTGTAACTTCTGTTTCTTCCTATAGAGGACAATGCACGTCTGCTTTTCCTGCTTGAGAAAATCCAACTGAATGCCAGCTAACAGAGGAAGTATTTTTCCAGATAAACTCTCTGGGCATGCTGTTCTCTCCTGGTTGAACCCAAAGGTTCCACCCATGCAGAGGTTATTCCTGTGCCCGTCTTCCAAAGCCCAGGCTCCATGAAGGTGAGCATTGTTTTGCTGATGATCTTCGTTGGAACACAACTGCCCTAAAAATTGTTGGAAAGTGGAAATGGAGCTGCCCTTCATGTCCTGAAATGCAGCTGCTCTGGAGGTGTGGGTCTTTGTGGAGCTTTGTGTGCATAGCTGTAGTCCTGGGGCTGTTGAGAGCTGGCTGTGTAGGGGCCTGGAGGTGGCACAAGAGCAGAGGGCACTTGTGATTCTTGCGCAAGCAGCCTGACCAGCTTCCATTTGTTGCTTGCAGGCACAGATGAAGATGCCATCACTGACGGCTTGACCAAACTCAATGCTTCCCAACGTCAGCGAGTTCTGATCACCTACAAGAGCACTCCTGCAGGTAGGTGCTCTGCAGAGATGTGTGAACGTGGTTGGGTCACTGGGTGAAAAGCGAAAAACGACCCAGCCTCCATAAGAGAAAGGTCAGCAGAGACTTTACCTGGCCAAGGTTGTTTTGTTCCTGTTCAGTTCAGAGCAGTTGTTGATGCAAGGAGGGTTGGAGCCTGAAGAGAAGTGGTGAGCAGCTCAGTTCCTTCTGTCCTCGAAGGCCGCACCTTCTGCCAGCTCCTTTCTCCTCTCTTGGCCTTCTAGGGTTTGATCGATGACTGGAAGTGACTTGAAGCTGAGTGGGAATTCTGAGAGGGTGATGATTGGGATGATGACTGCCAGCACCGTGTGTGACGTGCAGAACTAAGGAGGGCTGTGAAGGTTTGGAAGTCTTCCTTTCGAATGGCTCAAGTTCTGGCCAAGGACTTGCTGCTTTGTTATGTATGCCTTCTTATTTATTAACTCTTAAAGAAACCTGGCTGCACGTCACAAGCAGGTGCTGGTATCTGAAATCTTGCTTGGCGATTCCCTAGGGAGCAGGAACAGGTGAAGGCTGCCTGATTGAAATTCTGGCTTCTCGCACCAGTGAAGAGATTGGTCGCATTGATGAGAACTGCGAGCTTCGTAAGCAGAGCAAAAGGCCAGGCCTTGTCCTGCTGCCTGCCATCAGTGTGTGTGTGTGCAGGCAGGCGTGATAGGAAGGAGTCTGGGGAGCTTTCAGGTGTGACAAACTGGCCAACCTGGGTGTTGCTGTTTGTGCAGAGAGAAGCTAGACTGGAATTTCAGCAGCAGCTGAGCTGGTGTAACTGAAATGGGGAGGAGCATTCTGTCTGTCAGCAGGACGTGTGGCTCTCTTGCCAGTTTCTTGCTGTCTGCGCTTCTTAATTGGAGGCTGCAGCACTGATGATGATGGCTGGAGCGCTGCAGTGATGCTGAGAGCCCTGGGCCCAGCTCTGCACCCAGCAGGTGATGGCTGGCAAATGTTATGGGCAGCACCCAGGCGGTGGCCCTGCTCCTCACGGGTGCTGTGTGTGTTCCTGCTGGAAGCTGGCTGCTCCCTTGAGGATGGCGTCGTATCTGACACATCTGCCGTGTTCCCAAGGGTCCTCGTGTCCCTCGCGGCGCTGAGCCACGCTGAGGGAGAAGGGGCTGAATGTTCAGAGCTGTGGGCACAGCTCTGCACTCGGTGGTGAGGAGCTCCAGGCTGGCTTTTTCTCACCCTGTGCGTCCCATGGCTGCTCCTCAAGCCCAGCTTCTGCAGGGAGGGGGCTCTGACTCTGGGTGTGTGTGAGTGCTGTGGGCTCTTCTTTAAACATGCCAGTAAAGTGGGTTGCTGCTCGTTTCAGAAGGAGCCCAAAGCACACCTGAGCTGCGTTTCGCTGTCTTTGTGAGCTGTGTTCCCTTTGAAGGACTCCATTATCCATCTCCAGCACCCGTTCCTGAATGGGGAGTTCTCAGGAGTTGCTTCCAGTAGATGCTCTGGTGAACCGAGTCTTCTCTCCTTGGGTCCTTGCAGGGAACAGAGGTGAAGGAATGCATGTGGATGATGGCCTTGCTCAGCAGATGCTCAGGTGTGTAGCAATGTGCTTCCCAATCTATTCTTGTGCGTGTGATGCGTGGTGAAGAGAAGCCAGCCTGTGAAATGGGAATAATGGTTCTAGTCTCGTTTGCAAGCCTCTAATGAGAGTCTGTAGACTGGCTGGCTGCTTGGCAGGGGCAGTGACATTTTGGCTGTGGGTTGCCGTGCCTGGTTGGTGCTTGCTGGAAAATATCCATGGTCTAGACAAGCACAGGCCAGCAGTGCTCTAGCTGCAGGAATTAAAGATCTCCTGTATGCCCAGCCTTCTCCATCAGCCTTACTTTGTCATCCACAATGTCTGTCAGTGCCTGTACGAAGCGGGGGAGAAGAAATGGGGAACAGAGGAGGTGCAGCTGATGTCCGTCCTCTGTACACAGAACAGGGATCACCTGCTGAGAGGCAGCACCCCTGCACAGTGTGCTGGGTTTTCCTTCCCTTCCTTGTTTGTGCGTGGTGCCCTTGCAGGAGCTCCGTAGCTGTTCAGTGGATGTGAACTCCTCTGAGGCAGCAGGTGTCCTGGAGAGAGCCCCAGTGCATCCATTCCGTTCGGGCTGTTTCATTCCCTCCTGAGACTGAAAGGGGCTTCAGAAACCTCAGTACAACTGGCTGCAGCTCCAGCATGGAAAGCAGAGATCACAAAGTGATCTCCACGTCCTTGTGGAGCTCTAGCTTGTCACCTTGCTCTCTGAGCGTGGAGCAGGACCAGCCGTGCTGCGCTCTGTGTGTGTGTTGCCTGTGGGGCTGGAGGTGGGGAAGCTGCCCCAGTGACTGCAGAAGGGACTTGGGCTGCACTGTGCCTGCTTACAGGTCAGCCTCATCGTCTTGCTCTGTTTGCCTTGACTGGTGGGAGCGTAAGCCACCAGGTTTGTGTGTGGAGCCTTTGCTCTCAGCCCATTGCTGTCACTGGAATGGTAGCTATTAAAGAAGGACTGTCGGTAAAGCGCGTCTCATCAGCACTGCCTGATGCCTCCTACCGAGCTGCCTTGTCCTGGGGTTGCGTGCCAAAGGTGCCAGCACCTCCTGCTGGGACTCCTGGATCACACTGCCCTCAGAACCCTGCTCGTGGTGCCTTTGTGATGTGCAATTCTCTACCAACCTCTGGGTTACACCTTTCTCCTAAGCCCCACGCTCCTGCCTGCTAAGCTGTGGTTCTTAGCACTACAGAATGTGGCTCTTGTTGGCTTTTGCAGGTGTTTGTAAGTGGTGGTGATGTTGGAAATGCCCACTAATTTTCCAGGACGGTGTCTCTGATAAAGCAGGTTTTATTTGCAATGGCAGTGTTGGGCCTCCTGCAAGCAGGAGCGCGCACAGAAAGCAGTGCTGCACCTTTTATGCCCTGCTGCCCGACGCTGATCCCTTTCTGCCCTGGCTCCTCACTGCTGAGTGCTGCAGGTTCGCACTCTGTTGCGACACTTCGCTGATCCCACAAATAGCAAGTGCACACAGATCCTTGCCATGCAGACACAAACATCTCCGTTGGTTAATGGCCTTCTGACCGTTGCTTTCTTAACAAACATCTGGTCGTCACTTTCGGATGCCTGCTTTACAGCATAAACGTAAACCTGACCTCTTCATTGTTTAATTACCCCCTTGGCATTTGCGCCCTTTACACTGGGTCACCGTTCTGGTCATCCGTCTGTCCTTGGATCGAGATAAGCTTGGAGGGAGGATAGAGGGGAGCATCCTGGATCTGCCTACAGCATCCTGACATTGCCACAGAGCGGGACAGCTGTGCTTTGTGTAAAAGCCCTGGCTCCTTGAAAGCTTGTTAAACGCATTTCACGTTCGCTGGCTCACCAGTCTTACAGCACGTTTTCTAGTTCAGAATACTGTACCTACATTGTTTAAAACATTTAAGGTCTATTGCAACTGTGTGAGGAAGAATGTGTCGCACAGCGCAGTAACTGTGTGTCTAAAGTGTGTTCCTGATATGCAGATGATATCTCTCCTTGTCACATCAGCTACTCCTACAGACAAGTTACGGAATGCAAACACGTCGTGTTCTGTTTCTTTAGGTCAGTTGTCCATCTCAACATCCAGTGCAGGAACAACATTTCATTCCCACAGTGCATAATGCTGTGAAGGCATCGCAGGCCGCCCGCTCGTCTCCGCTGTGCTCAGGGGCTTTGCTGAGCTGCAGGCCCAGCGCTGCAGCCCCACAGCGCAGCCTCACGTCTGGTGACGGACTGCAGCTGGAAAACCCTGGCAGCGGAGGACGCTCCTGCCCCACAGAAGGACTCGCAGCTCCAGCGCCCTCAGTGCTGGAAGGAGGCTGCGGTGCCTCCACGCGATGGATGCGGTCCACCCGACAGCTCGTGTGGCTCACCGTGCGAGGCCAGCAGGAAGAAAGGTGGGCACGGGTAAGGCTGCATCAGAAGTGAGTGCAGAGCTGTGGGGCCGGTGGTCCAGGGTGCGGGGGCCCAGGTGGTGCTGCGGGACAGGCGTGACAGGAGGGCACTGGTGGTGCTGCCCGTCCTCGGCTGCAGGACTGGTGCTGGTGGCAGGGGCTCGGGTTCTGTGCCTGCAGCACCGATTTGCGGGTCGGTGTCTGCGTGGGAGGGATGGCACCCATCTCTCTAAGGGAGGCGAGGATGTTTTCGTCAGGAGGACGGCAGCTTCACAAGGGAGGCTTTGAACGAAGAGTGGGGAGGGCTGCTGAGCAACAGGATGGGGTGATGCGAGGGAGAGGGAGCAGAACATCGGCACTGCAGGGTGGCAAGGAAATGCCTGGAGGCACCACGATGGGGAGATCCCCCAGAGCTCCAGAGGAGGTTCTGGTGGGTAACGGGGGGAGGCTGCTGGGAGAGAGGAACGGATGGACAGAGGGATCGACGGAGGAGAGAAGTGTTGGAGGGAGGGAGGGAGGGATGGACAAAGGGACGGAAGGGCCGTGGGATGGATGGAACGCTTGTTGGATGAGAGGATGGATGCAAATACAAGTGGATGGAGGGATGGCCAGGAAAATAGGATTCCTGCCCCAGAGAGCAGTGTGCCTCTATGGGCACCTGTGGGGGTGGCCCTGAGGGTATGGAACCCACCTGCCATTGCCTGGAGCCCATCGGTTCGTTGTAACAGCAGTACACTGACAAAGTGCATGCTGCAATCCTTGAAACCACGGCGTGCTCGTGGATTTTGGCAGCCAACTGACAACGTGGTTTCAACATTGCTGAATAGGCATTTGTTCTCCAGCAAAACAGTTCAGCATCTGCAGAGCGCTGCCAGTAACTGCAGTGGAACAGGGAGGAATTGTGAGAACAGATTTCTGCCTAGAATGCTTTCCAATTTAGTAACTAATGCATTTTATTTTTACTCTTGTAGGATTATCATGAGCTCTAGATATGCAGCTAAAAGAGTCTGAAAACCAGGAGTCCAAACCCTTGTCTGTGGAAGGCCCACCTAGTTACCCAGCTCCTGAGCAAAGAAAAGGAAGAATCAAGTCTTCAGTCAGCACACACACTCCAGTCAGTCAGCTCCGCAATAAAAGCTACCTTTTCCATGCACCTCCACTTACGTGTGGCAGAAAAGTGTTCTGGGCATTCAGCACATTGGATTCACATTCAATTAGCAATCCAAACTCCAAACAGTTATTTATGATTTCTTCTCTCCTTCTGCAGTCTCGTTTCCTCAAAGGGCGCTGCTTTACCCTGACTGGGCTGGCTCCTGCTTTTACCTTCACTGCTATTGGGGCTGCATTTTTGGCTCTGCCAGGCATCCCTGGTAGCCACACTCCTAAGTGCACGTGGTGTAAGATTTCTGTAACTTCTGGGGGGACGACCTTGTTTTTCCCAGGTTGTGTTAAAGCCAGAGGAGGGGGAGATGGTGGGGAGGGAATGGGGTGAGGGGTGGGCGATGGGGAGCTGGAAGGGATGGAGTGGGGGGTGTGGGGGAGGAGAGCAGAATGGAGGACGTGGAAAGAGATGGATGGAGAACAGGGGAGAGGATGGGTGGAGAAGAGGATGGGTGGAAAACGTGGAAGGAGAGATGGACAGAAGCGAAGGGATGGAGAACAAGGGACCAAAGCACCAAACCCCTCTCACCTTTGGGCCCAGCTTCTTCTTCAGTGCAGCTCCTGCGGCAGGCAGGGCCTCAGCTCTTCCCACATTCCTGCCTTCCTGCAAGGTTGCTTTTTTTCACGCCTACTTTGCTGTGCTATGGGTAGCTTTCCTACTTGCTTTCCTGTATATGTTACCATCCACTGCTTTTCACTTTTTATTCTCTTTTTGTTTCATTATTTTCCCTTCAACCCTCCCCACCCCCTCTCTCCTCTCCTCACCCCTACCTCCCATTTTTTCCTTCCCCTCCCCCCCCTACTCTTTCCTCACCTTATGGCAAACTTTCCCAAATAGCTGCAGGCTTCTCCAAGTGCAGATTTGCCTGCCAGGTCTTAATAGACTAAGATGCAACTTTTTAGGAACAAACAAAGTCAATACAAAACAAAAGAACAGAAGAACAGAAGAAACCCAAACACATTTCCACAAATGCCTTTGTTCACACCTACCCATTTCAATCACTGGATGTCAGGGAAACCGAGGAGCTATTCCACTGAGCTGAGGCTTGGCTCTTGGTGAGAGGTGTTTTCTGAATGGCAATTTTTCATTTCGCTTCTGCTTTTTAACTTTCCTACATGTGCACATGTAGCACTGGGAACAGGAGCTGTCAGGCACACAGAATTGAAGGAATCCCATGGAACACCAGTGTGAGGTTGGCATTTCCACTGAGCCGTCAGATGCACACTGCAGGATTGTTCTGGGACCTGCAGCAATGATTCTGCACATCTCCTGAGAAAACTGATAGCACTGCACAGCACCCAGGGCAAGGAGAACTTTCTAAACGGAAAAACAGGTCAAAGAAACGGCAAAGGAATGGAGAACAGGAAGGATTAAAATTTGCAGTAGCAGCTTGAGAGCTGTCTGATAGACTGCAAGAAAAAAAACAGGAGCATTGGTCTTCTGTCCATCAAATAAGTACAAAAATGACGAAGCTAAATGTAACACAAATTACATTAACTGGCTGCTGTTAATAAAGAGACATGCACATCTGAAATGCTCCACAGAATTCCCAGAGATCACACCGTGCCACAGATGCCCCAGGTACCCTGAAAGGCAGTAAGATCTGTGAGCTGCGTTTCTGAGCTCTGTTCCAGAACTCTGAGATGACAGACAGCAGGACTTCAAATGCTGACGTACCAAACTGACACCAGGATTTCCTGCCTCTCTTTAATCACAAGCAGTTTTGAGCACAGCATTACTGCACCGCAACGTTTCAGTTCACTTCTAGAGCCTTCTGCCAGACGTGGGTTTCAGAGAGGGGCAGTAGTCCAGGGGCTCAGGCACTTGCTGTGATCCAGGGCTGCAAATGGTCTTTGTCTACTGAATTTCACCAGACCGTTCCTGTAGCAGGGAGCTGCCCATAGCTTTGCATCAGTCAGCTGGCTCTGAGGGTGCAGGCAAGGCTTTGGCTCAGATAGACCGGTACTCTTCTTTTCTGCCAGTACTTGGCTGACGGAGTTTGTGGCCGTTCTGTGGCATGGAATGCAATCAGCACGGAAGCATCGTTTGTCGTTGTGGATTTTGAGTAAGATTTCTCACCCTCTGCTCATGATGGGTAAGAGTTCAGGTGTCCAAAGAGAATAGTTGAGCCGAGAAAAAAAAAACAGGGCGGGAAAGACAAAGGAACCGAGGCCGATCGGCGGGGCGGATCCGGGCGATGGGGCGCCGCCGACCCTCACGTCTCGCCACCGTCCGGCCGAGCCATGGGGTCCGGGCTCCCGGGAGTCGGGTGGTGGGAGGAGGACGGGTGCGAGCTGCGATAAACACCCGGCGCGGTCACAGCTCCAAGTTCTCCCTTAGAAGCTGGTGAGCTGCTGACACGGGCTGCCCAGAGACGCTGTGCGCATCCCGCCCCTCCGAGTCCGTTCCGGGCTCCCGCGGCGCCCCGGCTTCGGAACCGGCCGCTTCAGCCGCGGGGAGCGGCGGCGCGCAGGCTGTGCCGGCTGCCATCGGCCCGGGGCGACAGCGGCGGCCCGTCCCGGCCTCTCATTGGTCAGTGCCGGCGCCGCCACGCCCCCGGCCTCCCTCTCATTGGTCAGCGCCGAAGCCGCCGGCTCTGTCTCTTCTCGCTCCCCTTCCCTTCAGCTCCCCGTCCCCTTCCGTTACCTTGCAGCGTCTCCCCCCCGCTTTCCTTCCCTTCCCCTCCCTTGCGGTGTTTCCCCCCGGTCCCCTTTTGTTCCCTCGTGCTGTCCTCCCCCCTTTCCCTTCTCTTCCATTACACCATCTCCCCCCCGTCCCCTTCCCTTCCCTGGCACGAGAACCTTTCTCGTGTCACACGGGCTGAATTCAGCTCAGCAGAGTCTGGGTGCTGGGCACAAGAGAATTCTGCCACAGCGTTTCTATTTCTGTTGCGGGAAGGGAGCGATGGGGATACGAGGGGATGCATGACTTGTGCACAGGAAACGTGCACAGCCGGCAGAGATGGCTGCCGTCCTGGGCACCCGCTCTTGCAGAGCATGGTCCTGCCAGGCCTTGGCAGCGGCTCTCCTTGCCACCCAAACTGCTCTCTCAAACCACCCAAACGGCTCCAGCTTCCTCACGTCAGTTGATGGCGACAGACACGACATCAGCAGACTGAGTGGAAATAAAGCCAATTCATTTTTATTGGGAATACTGCATCCAAAACTGAGGTCTCCGGTACAAGAAAGACGCAGAGCTCTTGGATGAAGTGCAGAGGAGGGCCCCTAAGGTGATCAGAGGCCTGGAGCACCTCTCCTGTCGAGAAAGGTGGAGGGAACCAGGCTTGTTTAGCTTGGTGAGGAGAAGGCTCCGGGGAGACCTCACTGTGGCCTTCCAGTTCTTGAAGGGAGGCTGTAGAGTAGAGGGGGACCGGCCGTTGACGAGGCCGGATGGTGACAGGACAAGGGGGAAGGGTTTTAAACTGTGAAAGGGGGGCAGAATTTGGTTAGATGTCAGCAGGCGTTCTTCACACGGAGGGTGGTGACGTGCTGGAACAGCTTGCCGAGAGCTGGGGGACGCCCCATCCCTGCGGGCATCCGAGGGCAGGCTGGATGTGGCTCTGGGCAGCCCGGTGGCGGTGATCTTCGAGACCCTTTTCAACCCAGGCCGTTCTACGAGTCTTTGGTTTTCTACGATCTTCCATTCACAGGTGGAAATCTGGACGGCTTCCCAGCCCCCGTGCCGAGAGCTCCACCGCGGTCACCACCGATGGCTGCACCTTCCCCTCTGGAGCCGTGCGAGCATTCAGCCCTAGGGAGGCGAGAAGAGCACGGAGCGTTAGGGCTGAGCGCAGGCAAGTGGTGCAGGCCGGGCTGCAGCCCGGCTCTCAGGATCTGCTGCCTACGGAGCTCACCGGAGGAGGTGCCGCTTCTGCTCCAGCTTCTGCCGGTTTCTTTCCGCTGTGCCGGCAAAAACCTCTTGCTGACGGAGGTGCGGCTCCAACCTTCGGAGCACCTGAGCCGCTCGCGGGGAAAGGAGGCTGCAACAGGAGGAGAAAGTCATCCCTCGGGCTCCGCTGAGCCGCCCCTGCCTCTGCCCTCACCCGGCCCCGCACCCCCTGCTGCCCCCCACGTGTCCCCAGCCTTGCGCCCCGCCAGCAGTTTTTGGCCCGGGCCGTGCCTGTCCCTGAGCTGCAGTCACAGCTGCCCGAGAGCCTCAGGCAGCCGGCAGAGCCCACACACACTCACTCAGCATGCAGTGTCAGCTTGGTCGTCGTCCCCATTATACTTCCCGGCAGCAGACCCTCGTCCTTCCTCCATCTCCTTCCCACTTGCTGTCTCCTGGGCTGGGCTGGAGGATGCGGAACACGCACTCTCTCCCTGGCCAGCAGCTGCCAAAGAGGAGACGCTGTCAGCAAAGCGGCTGGGAGCACGGGGCTGTTCCCCAGAGGCCCTCTGCCAAGGGCCCTGCAGCAGGCCCCGGCAAGCAGGAGACTCGGTCCTGCCGGCCCATGGCTCCCGCCGCCCTTCCCTTCTCCCTGCAGGGCCGTGCCAAGCTCTCCTCCCGGGAGGAGCAGGCCAGCCCCTGCCATGCTGCACGGCGCCCGTCCCGCTCCCACCCCCTGCGCCCTGCTGAGCTCGCACCCTGGCTCAGCGGCTGTTGCCAGCAGGGTCGATCCTTGACGGTACCTGGGGCGGATGCTGGTCCTCCCCTGCGCTCCAGCCTTCCCATGCCGCCATTTCTGCCTGTGCTCGCTCTATTTGCTGTTGGTGCATGGGCCACGTGTGGTCTGCTTCTTTCCACAGGGCAGACTCTTTGCGGAGCTCCTGCAGAGACACAGCAGCATACAGGATCAGCCTCTGCCCCTGGGGCCTTCCTTCAGCTCCCCACTCCTGCTCCTCGCCTCTGCCGGCCTGTCGGCACTGCTTTGCCCCTGAAGGACCAGGGGCCCCAAAGGCAGGCCGGGATCCACAACTCATGGCCAACGTGGCTCAGAGGCCGTATTCCTCTCTCACGGCCCCTGCTCAAAATCAGTGCTGTGGCAGGTGGCAGGCCAGGAGGCGAGAAGAGACGGGGAAAGTGTGCAGCACCCTCCATCTACCAAAGAGGAGCTGAAGGAGCGGACAGAAATGTGAAACGGTGGCACCCGAAGGGCTGTGCTCCAGATCACTGCACACACAGAGGCTTTTGCTTCCCTCCCTGCAGAAGCACTCAAGGCCAGGCTGGTCGGGCTTAGAGCAACCCGGTCTAGAGACAGGTGTCCCTGCCTGCAGCAGGGGATTGGAACCAGGCGGTCTGAATGGCCCCTCCCTACCCAAACTTTCCTAGGATTCTACCATCCTATCATTGGTGCAGTCTCAAGCAGCACAGTCCCTGCAGCAAGGCAGAGCCGATACCTGCAGTGCTCTCTTAGACTCCTCGGTGGCAGGGAGTGCAGCGCTGGTCTGGGCAGCAGATGTTTCCTTCTGTCCCGCTTTCTTTGTCCCACGGGAGCTGCCTGCACACGGCGGGAGCGCACTGCAAACAGACATAAGAGGAGTCTGCAGGAGCCCGGGGCACCTCAATTTCCCCCGTGCTCCCACAGCCATCAAGATGGTCTCCGGTGCAGAGCAGAGAGACCCCTGAAGGGAGAAGAGCTTCTGCTATCAGTAGGGATCGGCACTCAGCTCCCCCAGGGACCGGGGACCAGAGTAGAACAAAGCTGGTGTGTCTGCCTCAGGCGATCGTGCTGCGCGCTTGCCGCCCTGGAAAGAACGGCCCCCCCAGGACACACGTGTGTCAGGAGCCTTTGTGGGTGCCGAGAGCTGGCAGCTCCAAAGGGGAGGCCGCTCCTACACGAGCGCACGCATCTCCTTCTTTTTGCCCAAGGCCCTCACCTGCCAGAAGGCTCCTTCGCCACATCTTGCTGCCTTGAGCTCGGCTTGCGCTGCAGCAGCATGGAGGGGGGAAGTGTCTTCCGCCTCTGCAGCAGCCTGCCGGCAGAGACCCCTGGAACCAAGAGAGAAAGAAGTTCTTCAGAGCAGCCCCACGGGCACGGCACGTGAACCTGGATCCGGTCACCCGGCACGGGACAGGACCCCCCTCCCTACAGCTGGGACCCGCTCCTCACCTTTACTCATCTTCCGCTGTATGGCAGCTTTTTTTTCTGCGGCGGCCTCTGCTCTGCTCTTTTCCACGGTGAGCTGAAACCTGGAAACAGAGAGTGACAACCCTTGAAGAAGGATGACCTCCTGCCCCACGCAGCTGGTTGGTGGTATTTATCCCTGTGCTCTGCAGAGCGTGGCACCCTTTTCCTTCCTGGCCATGCCAAACCAGCACACGTAGCCCAAATTCCTCTGCACGTGCAGTCCGTTCTCTCTGAGGGGAATCGGGACAGCTTGGGCACCAGAAACACAACCCTGATTCCCCAAAAAGCCAAAAGGCAGCAGTGGAGAACCAGGAGCCAGACTTTCCAGCATTTCTCCCCGACTGGAGGCTGAGCACGGAGACCCAGCAGGGCACGACCCAAAGGAGGAGGTGGAAGGAAGCCTGTCTACTGGCCAGCTAAGTGCTGCAGAGGAAATGCACTCACCTCGGGAACACGTGGATGCCATGGGCAGCGGTCTCTGGCCCGAAGTCAGCAGAATCGTCCGTCCAGAATCTCTGCAAAGGGACACAGACCTGCTGGAGGCTTGCCAAGGACATTTTTTCATGGCTCTTGTTGACAGGAAGCAAGCCTGGCTCCCATGCCAAGAGAAAGCTGCTCTCCACCAAAGCCTCCTCCGTGAACATCAGAGCTTTGTTCTGCTCTGAAGGAGCAGGATGGCAAAATAGCGAGGCCGTGCAAGAGCACTGCCAGGCTTTCTGCATGGGCAGAGATCCGGGAAATCTCTTTGCCAGTGGAGAAAGCCGTGGGGGCAAGCGTGGGGAAAGGCATTGGACTGGCCTGCCACGTCCAGGCTGGCCAGCGGTGATCCGACGGCGCACCTCACAACCTCCTCAACTTACGGTGTGGATCAGTGCGAGGACGGGGGCATCGCTCTCCAGCGTTTCAACGCAGCTGCAGAAGAACCTCATGAGGAGGAAGCCGTCTTGGCAGGTCATAACGCCGAGGTTCTTGAACACGAACGAGACGGGCTCCCTGCTCCTCAGGAGGTGACAGTACAGGAGCACGCTCTCCCGCACGCAGCGTGGCACCAAGTGCAGCGGGACGCCGGAGGCTCGCGAGAGCTGCCGGTAGTTGAGCGGCTCAATCTTGACGTCGTCTGCAAGGAGAAGGCACATCCTCACTGCCACAGCCAGCCCATGCAGCATTCATAACCAAATCCCACAGAAAAGGTGCTTTGGAGAAACAGCTCTTGGGCTGCGGTTCCTCCTGGAGGAACTCGCGCTGCACCCCGAGCTTTGCAGACACTTCTCTGCTGCTCCCGGCCGTTTCCAAAGAGCAGGGAGAACACAGCCGGCCGGACGTGGGGCGGGAAGGGGAAGGTGGCTGCTGCCTTCTCACCAGGGATGATGTCGTTGGGAGACTGGAGTTCCTGCAGCCACAGCACCCCGATGTCCAGCTGGAAGACAGGCCTTAGAACCGAAAGCGCCTCTTCTTTGCTGTGGAATTGCTCTCGGACCACAGCAAAGACCCCAAGTCCCGGAATCAGGACTCCCTGCACAGGGAAAAGACAGAAAGGCTGACGAGCGTGTTACTTCAGGGGCGGCAAAAGCCACGAACATCAGGAGCGTGGGGTCACTGCTCTCCACCCTCCCCACTCCTGATGGACAGCGGAGTGAGATGGGGCTCTCTGGAAAGCATTGGAAAAGTCTGTGCTCCCTGCAAGACAGTCACCTCCGCACAGTATTTCCCAACATCCCTCGGCTAGAGAAGAGCCCGGGCATGGACAGCACAGGGCTGAAGCCTGGGACCGATCCCAAGGATTATCCTCGGCACAGGGCCAGAAAACCCCCCACCCATTTCTCCCTTTGCTCTCCCCGTTCTGACCAGGGCAGAGCGAAGCCCCTGCGTGTGCCAAACGTTTGCTCAGAGCAGCTCTGGCCTTGGCTTTCCCTCCCAGTTGGCCAACAAGCCGCTCTGGGCACCCGGCTTGGGCTCAGCGTGCTGCTCAGTGTGGTGCTCAGGGAGGGATTGCTCTGCGGGGCCCACACTCTCGGCAGGACTGAACCCCTCTCCAGGGCGAGGGTCACCAGCACACCAGCCCACCTTGTCCAGCTTCATCTGTTCCAGGATGTAATCAGACACAGCGTCCCAGACTGCCACAATCTCTGCAAAGGAAAGAAAAGACAAGTCAGGCTCCAGGCCAGCCTCTTCACAGCTGCTTGGCAAGCTCCTCACACAGACAGCGATCGGTGCAGGCACGCGCACACACCCCAAAAAAGCACCACCATGGCTACCAGAGCTGGGCTTTGCTCCGATTTCAGCCTTATTCGGAGCCCCAGGGGGAAACAGGGACATAGGAAGCCTCTGGGACATGGGATGCCTTTCCTCCCAGATCTGCAACCTACGGAAACACCGTCTGCCAGGGAAACCTGGCCTCGGACTGCCCTATCACAGGGGACCGAGCATGCCTAAAGGAAGCGGGGGCTCTGGGCAGCTCTGCTCTCGGGACCTGGCTGCCACGTGGTCCCCAGAGCCCAGAGGGACCCTTGGGCAGGGCTCTCGCAGCAGCCCCCAGCCACATCCAGCCAAGCGCAGAGAGCAGGAGCTGCGGCTTTGGACAGCCAGCAGCCCCGCGCGATGCCTTGGGAAGGGGGTCCGGACAGCCTTACCTTCAGCAGAGAGTTCCAGCAGCGTTGGGAACGCGTAGGCCAGCTCTGAGCTGACGCTCACAGTCCAGCAGCCTTCCATGCGGCTTGCCGACAGCCTCAGTTCAGAACTAAGGATGCCCTCCGCCAACAAGGCTCCTCAACCAACCAACAATTCTCTGCAAAGCGCCCCTGCTCCTCCACACGTCAGTGAGGGTCACCCAGAGCAGCCTGGCTGCCCCGGAATCAACTCCTGGTCGCAGAAGGACAGAGCCCCTGAGCAGTGCTGCAGCAGCGCCCAGGCCCTGCAGGGAAGTGCCGGCCCTGCCGCTGCCCCGGGGAAGATCTGCTTGTGATGCAGCGCATGGCATTGTGACATCAGCCCGTGTCACCTGGAGCTCTGTTAGGCATTGTGACATCAGCCCGTGTCACCTGGAGCTCTGTTAGGCATTGTGACATCAGCCCGTGTCACCTGGAGCTCTGTTAGGTCACCGGCACGGAGAGGGCAGCTCCTCTTCCAGGAGCAGTTCCGCTCAGCTTACTGAATTACGGTACGCAGGAACGCAAGCCTAACTTTAATGGCTCGGTAAGAGCAGCTGTCTGCCTAATAAACAGAAACCTGTGTGTTCACAGGCACACGCACACCAGGTGAGGTTGAAATATCGACCATCGCTGTGCTTTACTCGGCAAACGGCACGAGAACCTGCCATGTGTCACACAGGCTGAGGCTGGTGAGCTGCTGGCACAGCTGCCCAGAGACGCTGTGCGCACCCCATCCTGAGGGGTGTTCAGGTCCAGGCTGGATGGCACCCTGCACAACCTGACCTGGAGCCTGATCTCGCTGTTGGCCGCAGCAGGGGGTTGGAACTGGGTGATCTGTGAGGCCCCGTGTGCTGAAAGGCAGCCACGTGGTCTCCCCAGAGCCTTCTGCTCTCCAGGCTCAACGAGCCCCAGTCTCTCAGTCTCTCTCCAAAAGAGACGTTCCTGATGCTGGCCTTTCAAGTCCCGTTGCTGATGTCCAAGTTTTGTGCCCATCGCGTGCTGACACTGTTGTGCCAATCCATGGGCTCAACAGGGAGAACAAAGACACCAATGTCTTTGGGACAGGCTTATTTTATTGCCTATGACAACGTAACACGAGCAATAGTATTTACTGGCAGCCTCTGTAGCCAGGAGAGAAGCTTAACAGACAAGGCAATAAGCGAGGCAGTGGGCCTACTCATGGCCATGTGAGCTCAGCAATGGAGAAAGGTGCATCACCACCTGCCCCAGCACTTTGCCATCAGCCAGACCCGCAGCCACTGGGGAGCCCTGTTTGCAATGAGGATCTGTGGGGACGTGGATTGGGGATGGGAATGGGGTGGGGGATGGGGACGAGGTGTGGAGGGAGGGATACGAGATGGGTTTGAGATGGCTATGGGGTGGATGCGATGGATATGGGATGGGATAAAGGTGTGGGATAAGGATATGGGATGGCTATGAGATGAGGCTGTAGTGGTTATGGGGCCATAGGGGCTACTGGTGGGACATCTCCAGATCATCCTAGAGACTCCTCAGAGCTCCTGGGCCCATCCTCGGAGTTTCCAGATCCTTCAAGGGATCCCTGGGAGCATCCTGGAGACCCCCTGGACATCAAGACCCCACTGGGACATCTCCAGACCCTTCAGGATGAACCCAAGGATCCCCCTGGACCCACCTGGGAACACCCCCACATGCCCCAAACCCCTCGAGGACATCTGCAGATTCTTCTGCATGACTCCAGGGGTGGATAGGGGAGGTTGCGGGAGGGAGAAAAGGGGCTAGCGAGGCTTCTAGAGGTGGAAAGAAAGTCTGGGGGTGGATAGGGGGTTGTGGGGAATCTACGGGGGGAAAGGTGTGAGTGGGGCTTCTGTGAGCTGGAAAGAGGGTCTGGAGGTGGAGAAAGGGTGGAAGAGGGAAACTGGGGGATTGTGGTGGGCTAGAAGCCCTGTGATGTGGAAAGGGGACCTGGGGGTGGAGAGGGGATTGTGAGGGGGAAAAGAGGAGAAAGAGGCTTCTGTGAGTGGAAAGGAGGGTCTGGGGGTGGAGGGGTACATTGTGGAGGGGAATATTGTGGAGGGCAACTTGAGGAGTTGAAAGGGGGAAAAGGGGTTTTTGTAGGGCAGAAAGGGCAGGTCTGGGAGTGGATGGAGGATTGTGAGGAGAAAAAAAAAAGGAGTGGGGTCTCTACAGGGAGGAAAGGGGGTCCAGGAGTGGTGAGGAGGTTGTGGGGGGCTTCTATGGGGTGGGAGTCTGGGGTAGACCTCAGGGGAGTATTGGGGGGGAGAAGAGAGGAGTGGGGTGCCTATGGGGTTGAAAAAGAGTTGGAGGGGAATTTAGTGGGTTGTGGAAGGGAAAGGGGTGAACAGAGCCTCTGCAAGGCAGAAAGCGCATCTGGGGCTGGAGGGAGGAAGGGGTGGGAGGAGAGAGCCAGGGGTTGCGGGGGGCTTCTATTGGGCAGAAAAGGAGTCCGGTTGGAGGGGACTGAAGGTCAAAATGGGGGAACTGACTCCAGGGGTCAGGGAGGAGCACACGGGGGGTACAGGGGACTCCAGAGGTCAGAAAAAGGGGTCAGAAGGTGGGGGGAGCAAGGAGGACACGGGACCCTGGGGGTCAAAGAGAAGGTAATGGGGGGTGATGGGAGACTCTAAGGATCAGAATGGGGGAAATGGAGTGGGTGTACCCGGGAGGAGGAGAGGGGATTCTGGTTGTCAGATAGAGGGGACTGGGAAAGTGGGGGGACTCTAGAGCACAGAATGGGGAGACTCGTGATGGGGTGGAGGGACATTAGAGATCAGAACGGGGGACAGGGGAGAGATCGGGAGGGCGGGGGGACAGATAGGTGGACCCTGGGGGTCAGAATGGGGGAGGCGCAGAGGGGAGGGCTGGAAGAGGACTACAGGGATCAGAACGGGGGAAACGGAAGGGGGAAAAAGGGGGAGGGAGGCGCAATCCCGGGGGTCACACAGAGGGACGGGGGGGTTGTGGGCGATCCGTGGCAGGGGGAGGGGAGGGGAGGAGGGCAGTGAAACTCACGGGGTGGGGGAGGCGGGGAGACGCAGGGCAGCCGCCCCCGCCGAGCGGAACCCCGAGCACCACAGTGACGGCACGAGGCCAACGCAGAGCGGCACGCGGCCCCTGCAGCACCTGAACCCCGGCCCCCGCCCCGATGCCCCCCGAACAGCCACCTGCAGAAGCCGAGGCGGCTCTCGGAGGCCCGGCTGCTCCGCACGACCGCCTCCTGCTCGGGTCGCGGGGCTGGTGACGTCACTCAGCGGGGACGGCGCCTCGCCGCAACGACGGAGGACGGCTCGGTTCCGCCTCCGAGGACAGCTGGATTCCGACGGGGGACGGACGGGGCCGGCGGCGGTGCCTTCCCCTGACCTCCCGGCGTCCCCGAGGCACGGGGCGGCGGAGCGCCGCTTTCTCCGCGCGGAGCCTCGCGGCTCCGCCGTCCCGCCGGCCCCATCGCCATCGCGGCGGCCTCACGTCCGCAGCCGCCGTTGGCGGGGTGCCCGCTCTCGGCCCCGCCCCCTCGCCTCTCCCATTGGTCAGTCCGCCGAACGGGGCGGGCAGTCCGGGCGGGGTCCTTTGGGCTCGGTCATTTTGTCGTCGTTGCGCGCATCCCCGTGGCCCCGCCCGGCTGCCCGCGGCGATGCCTGTCGTCGTGCGCCCGCTCTGCTTCCGGGGCCCCGGCTGTGGGGACGTGGGGGACCTCAGCGAGGCCGAGCCCGCGCCGCCCCGGCCCCGCTCCGCTCCGTGCTTCCTGGAGAGCGGCGAGCACGGGCTGGCGGCCGCCGGCAGGTGGGGGAGCGGGGCGTCCGGGCGGGCGGCGCGGCCCGGCGATGGCGCTGGGGAACTCGCTGGAGACGAGCGGCTCCGCGGGCGCCTTGATGTCGCGCTCCAGGCGGCGGTCGCGATGCCGGCCCGAGGCCGGCGCTGTGCGGAGCGGGACACTTCTACGTGCGTGCTGGAACTTTCCTGCTGGAAACAGCCCAGAGCAGCGCGGCACGATGGAGAGATGCGTGTGAACTCGCAGCCTGGTGTTACCTGAACAGTTTCCATGTAAGTCCCTGTTCAGTTTGTGCCTGCAGTGGTTGCAGTTGAGTGCTCTCGCTGTGCACGCACTGAACGCCTGCGTTCCAAAAACTAGCTGCTGTTTTTAAGGCTGTCTCCTCGCCAAATCTTACACTTCCGTACTTGTTCAAAAGATTTCAAGTGGTGTGAAGAAAATCTCAGCTGTTTCACTTGTCAGCAGTGCAATGACTCTGAAGGGCTAACGAGTGTATTTCCTGTAGGCTGTTCCCTTCTCTGTAATGCAGCTGCATTAACTAACATTAAGGTTATTGATACGGGAGGGAGGGGAATGAGCTGGGTAGCTCTCACACACTTATTGCATAGACAGCAGAGCTTGATCAAGCTGAATTCTGTGCTTTATGGAATACAATCAGTTTTCCTTTTGCACAAGTGCTTGCGCTCAGAACATCGCTTTGTCTTGTGCGCTCTTACAGCTGTTTGCAATTGTTCAGTTACTCACCTCGTGTCCTTTCCTGAAAAGAAACAAGCTTGTTTCCTAACTTGTAAGACTAAATGAAGAGATTTGCTTTTTATTGTCAAGAAGCTGTAGCAATTCTTTTCTTTCCTCGCCAGATTCCTAAACCAAAGTCAAAACTAATAAGAGGAGATGGTGCTGGGCAAGATGTGCTGGAAATGTTGGCCTGCGACCGAAAAAGCCAGTCTGGTAATGAAACTAGTAATTACAAATGTTCCGTAGTTCCGTTTTAATCTTATGAGCAGCTAATGTCAGAGTTAAAGGCTTGTTAAAGAGCACGCTAGGCGTCTTGGAACACGCCATAAAACGTTCTGCATTTTGGCTGCGTATGAATTGCAAGCAGCGGTTTGATCCTGACACGTGCTGGGCTTTTTCTTTTTGTCTCCAGGGCGTTAAGATAGAATTTGACTTTCAGTGTCTCCTAGTCTGCTGGTTTCTGCCTACTAATACACTATTTGTACGCACTGCTAGTCCCAAGTTGTATAACCAAGATGTTATAATTGTAATATAATCAAAAGAGTAAGGCAAAGCAAACAAGGATCACAAAAGAGAATAAGTAGAAGAGCTTACCCTTGGGTTGAGCTCACTAGAAGATACCAAAGAGGAGGATCTCTAGAAGAGATCCTTCCCCTCTGGTAGCCAGCTCTTAAATAGGTCCAGGAGGGGTGCAGCCTGGCTCCACCCCTTCCGGCAGCACAGGTGAATTGCCTTCACCTGTGCTCCTCTGGCTGACTCATGGCTCACCTCAGGTGATCAATCAGAGGTTCAGGCCGTGACTCAGCAGTTCCCATACACAAGTGTAAAAGAAAATACTGCTCTTTTCCTGTCACTTCTGTTCCCTTCTTTGTTCCAACAGGTTTGCTGCTTTTTTTTCTTTCTTTTTTTCTTTCTTTCTTTTTCTTTTTTTTTTTTTTTTTATGGTAAAGCTGAGGCAGACATTTTCAGTCTTCACTATCCTATGGGCTGTAGATGAAAACAAAGAAAACGATGGGCATCGGGCTGAATTGTTCCTGAATAGATGAGACTGACAGCTACCTATTTTGAAGACAATTGCAGTGCCCTTATAATAAAAATTCACAGTAACTCTGGAGAACTGGATTTGAAAATGCCTTGGGACTGCTGTCAGTCCATATGCTAAAAGAGTGACTTAATTACAGGGAGAGTGTAAGTTAGAAATTTGCAAATATCATAAGGGGAAATCTTGCTTCCCAGCCTGAAGCAGCAGGAACAACCCACTGCATCAAACATTGTTGTCCTTGTTTGAGTGTTCTTATGTGACACCATGTTTTTCTAGGTCATGTGCTGCTGAACTGAAGCCACGGCAAGGAAGACTTCTTGAAAGAGATTGTGGAATCTTTTGCAAACAAAAGTGGTTTATTTACATTGTTTGAAAGCCTCGTTGGGAGTGGAGCTTCTAAAGAGAGATCTTTTCTCGGCACAGATGATGTGGGAGATGTCAGTCCCCAGGCACCAGAGCAAGGAGAAGTTACTGAACACGATATTGGTGAGAGGTGCTGCTTAAACTCCGCATACACGTGACTCTGTATCAGAGGTTCTTCTCCAAGTGCTTCATTTGCAGCAACAGACCAGTGTCTGTCATAGCTGTTCATCGTTCCCCTAATGAGAGGGTGCTTTGCAAGAAGTTTCACCTTCAGCTGCAGCGGAGAGGCAGCGTCATCATGCCAGGTTCTGAAGAATTTCTCACATACTTCCTGCTTCCACACTGTTGTCTTCTGGTCTGTTCTGATTCATTTCCAGTTGAAGCTGCCTGTTGAGCTTTGTGTGCTTGTACGCTGGTAAGTGCTGACAGGAAGGCCCGTACTTATTTATGTGTAATCTATGAACACAGGTTAGAGGCATGAAAGTGAAATAATTCCAGCATGAGTTGTGAACTAATGAGGTCTTCCCATTTTTTAAGCTTAACCTGATGATGAAGTCTGGCTTTGAATTTGAGCGTAACAAGAGTAGAATGCTGGTGGCCTCCTACTTGGCTGTTAGTGGTCGGAAACATGTAGACTATTCAGGGTGCAAAGCAGTGAGGCTTATGGCCCTTTCTCTTTGTATGTGTGTTATATTTGTGCATCTGTTTTATATATAAAATAGAAGTTTCTGCTACTGCGGCCTCTCTGAAGAAGTTTGTTCATCATGTTTTGAAATACATAACGCACCATTTAAAAAACGGTTTGTGCTTCTTGCTCGTAGGCCAAAGATTTTCCTTGTTAGAGAAGTGTGATGTTATCTCCATTCTGTGCTTTGTCAAAACCACTGACAAGTGCCAATGTACTTTGGTTGCGCCCTTCTGTGAAGTAGCTGTTGCTTCTGCAGGAGTTATTTGTGTAATGTGAACAGGTGCAGAAGTTACTTGAAGAAAGCAGCATCTTACTTGGAACTTCTTAGTTGCAGCTTGTTAGACAGAGGCGAGCAGGTGGGAGGAGGTTGGTGGGGAAGTGCTTTGATGGGAGAAACGTTCAGAGCTCGCTCCTCTAGCAGTGAAACCCAGCTCTGATCAGATGCAGGTCTTCCTAACTCGGACGCAGACCCTAGCTTCTCACAACCCTTGTTGTTGCACAGGTGCTGTTCGGATGCACAGCTGTAGTCTCCAGCACCTCGCGTGGCTTGGCTTGCAGTGGAATTCTGTGTCAGTGTTATTCCCACTGCGCAGATCATTACAACAACTTTTTCACTCGCCCACGAGACATCGAGACTGGAAACAGGTGCTCCTGAATGCGTTTGCCTGTTGGTCCCTGAAGTAAGCAAGCTTCCCAAGTTCTTAAATGCATTTAAATGCCGGGTTTTTGGTCCCTAATTCCTTCTGTTTGTTTGTTTTTACCAAAGCAGGATTTTTTACTCGGGATGGTGTTCACTAGCAACTTAGAACTGCAAGAGAAGTTCAGCACTCAGCGTGGCACACATCGACCTCCTTGCTTACCGTTGCTGCTGTGCAAACAGAACTGTACTGAGAAGCAAAGGTCCTGGTGGGATGCTGTGTGTACTCTCATGCAGAAAAAAACAACGTAGGAATTCTTCAGTTTGGAAATATGGGAAGCAACCTTCTAGAGGGCTTCTGAATAGATTGCCATGGGCTGCATAAAACCAGTTCCTTTTGTTTGAACGTTCAAGGCTTTTTGCTGCAGGGGTGTGAGATGGTGAAGAGCTTTGTAAAAACGGGCTTTACGTTTCTGATATTGCATTTGTAAAGAAGTACTGGCTTAGGACTAAAGCTGCTTGTTGTGTTCATCAAACAAATGACGTGTGAGCAGATGGAAAAGAGGGAATGCTAACTGAGGAATGTTTCTGTTGACATTCAGACCAGGCTCGGCAGCCACGGTGAAGCTTCTTGTACAGCGTGGATTGAGTACTGTGTGAGCCCTGGAGAGACACGGCCTTCACCTGCCTTAATTATACACTGGGCAAGAAGCCTGCAAGCAACAGTAAGTTAAGATTGTCTGTAAATAAGTACCGTCTGTTTTTCTCTGATGTGCAAAGGTAACAGGCTAAATAAAATCAGATGAGAATGTAGTATTGAGAAGTGCTGCTGATTTTGGTGGCATGACTGGAGCAACCACCTTGCCTGACAAGTACTCTCTACCTCACGACTCTGAACAGCACAGGTAAAAGCAACGTTGTTTTCTCCCCGTGTTGCTTTCTGTGACTATAGAGAGACCTTCTGAAATACGTCCCAAGTGTCAGAGAAAAGTTCTTGAAACTTCTCGAGAAAACAACTGCATCAGAGAAGAAAAAGTAAGAATGACATTTTATTGGGATTTTCTGTGACAGTTTGAATTTCTCTTCCTCAACAGGGCGTTAGCCTGAACTCGTGCGACCAGAAGGAATCTATTGGAAGAAGCGTCTGCTACTGGAAGGAAATTCTGCTTAGGTTGAAAACTATCAAAAAGCACAGAAGTATTCCTGAACCTGCTGATCCTCTCTTCAAGCATTTCCATGGTGTGGACATCCAGGTACTGATGGATATTCAAAGAGGAGAGTAAGAGGGGTTGTACGTCGCGGGCTTGCATGCGAATGGTTGGTTGGTTGGTGTTTTGTTTTGGTTGGCTTTGTGTGTTGATGGGTGGTGGTTGTCTTATTTTTTTGTCACTGTACTGCTAATGCTGAGATTTGGTAGTATCTTTCTGTTGAACTCCTCGGAGTTTTAAAACTCTGTGATTGGAGGACACTGAACTGCCTTAGTACCAGCTTTCTGAAAAGCTGCTTTCCTGTCATACAGGGAAACCAGGCATAGTCTTAACCTCCTCCTGTCTGCCTACTTACCAGATGCTTACAGTCTTACACCGACTGTTCCAGGTGTCCACACTGTGTTGTGTGTGACTTGTCTGTGGCTTTGGTTGTAGGTCCTCCAGGTTGCAGCCTGTGAAGAAGAGGCACGTGTGGCTTTTGCAATGCTGGGTGCAGCTGAAGGCAAAACTGATGATGCTTTATTAGCCTTTGAAGCTGTTAACAATGCGGTTTCGTACTGGAACCTATGCACTGTAAGTTTGTGAATTGCATTCCCTCAGAATGCTTTTCTGTCACTTGCGTTCTGACCAATTCTTCCTGATGGATATGCTGTTACTTAGCTTTGTCAAAGAAAGGCAGAGGAGGTTGAGAGTGATGGTGTGCTACCAGAGGAACAAGAAGAACGCAAAGCCTGTCTTGTTGAAAGGCAGCACTGCCTGATGAAGGTGATTGAGGAAAGCTCCTCTGACCCGTCAGTAGCTGCCCAAGTAAGTAAAGGAATTAATGCTTGTGTGAATGGTCCTCTTAGTTAATGTTAACAGATGTAGGGCTTTCCTGGGGGAAAACAACAACAAAAACACCCAGAGTTTCTGCAGAAAGCCGTGTGCACTGTTCAGCCGTAGATCAGGACGCAGTCTCTTGCTCTGAGGAAGAATTGCCCTCACGACTTGCGTTTCCAATCAATTTCTAGCTGCCGCTATCTGTTAGAGCTGTGACGGAAATGCTGAGCGCAGTGATCCGGGAGCTTGGGGAGAACGGTGAGGAGGGAAGTCTTGCCTCCAGAAACATCTCACGAGCTGCGCACGTGGAAGTGAAAGATGCAATTCCATCACCCAAGAAGTTCTCTTCTCACCAACTAACACCTACCAGGTATATTAGCCGGTTACTCTTTTAGGGAAGTGTTCCTTTTGTGTAAGAAAATCCAAGTTCAGTAAGCCTTTGCTCAGACTCTCCTTCAGTGGGCAGAAGATCACAAGTCCTTACTTCAAAAGCTGTGTCAGCAAGTGGAAGCTTTAAATGTAAACAGCTTTTGTCACTATACTGGATGCAGAACAGTTGATCTTTTTGTTCTGGTGAGTACTTTGTGACCCAAGCACTGAACTAAGCTTCACTTGCCAGGCTGCCTCTTAACTCAGTGAAGAGAACTGCTATAAACATCCGCTTAAATTCAGGGCAAGAGTGAAACTTTGTTGCCTACAAACTGTAATTTGGTACTCAGATATAGGAAGTAATCCTGAGGATTGTGTGTGCAGAAAGTTGTGCTTTCTTCAGCTTAGCTGTTGTCATCTTGGCTCTGGGTTTATTTCTAGCTTCAAGGAACAGTCTCGGTTCTGTAAAGCATGGGCAGATCGTGGATTATTGCAGCAGTTAACTCTTCTTTTTTTTTGTCTCAGATCTTGAACGTGCTTTTAAATAGCAAAGGAGCGTAGGGATCATTCCTTGGGTTTTCCCCACATACCTGTGTTTCATACGTTTCCATTCTCTTAATTGAAACCCTGTCTTTAACAGAATGAAACACGGGAAATGAAATGTAACAGTTGCAGTGTAAGCGTGCCATCTCATCGCTGGCCTGCTGAAAGCTGTGGAGCAGATCCTGTGTCAGATGGTTATGGGAGAGCACAGCATGTTTGTGAAGCTCCTTGGAAGGGTAAGTTGATGCTGAATTTTTAATTGACCGCGTAGCTAAACAGAGTGAGACTTCTTAAAACCTTTCTGCAGTGTTCTGAGATGAATGAGTAAAACTGGTCCCTGGGGAAAGTTCATTCAAGTCGGAAATGAGAACTGGATGCAAACTCTCTTCTTGGTGTTCCTTTTCAGTTGCTACCTGTGGCCCGTCTGTTTGCAGTAGCCAGTCACCTGCTGTGACTCGCAGTGTCTTTGAAGAACTGCTGCAACCAATGTACCACCAACAGAGGTGAGGACAAACGAATCTGCTCAAGCCATTTCTACTGCTTTGTTGAAAACAGCTGGTTGTGATTCTGTGTGCAGCTGGGTATAACTGCGGTTCCCTAGAGAGCATTTACTGCACTTGAGGTCTGCTGGAGACAGGCAGAAAGTTCCATTATCAGCTGATCTTTGGGATGTGGGGTTTGGGAGAAACAGCCAGCAAGAGATGTTTTTAACGTGCTGGCACATGTCCTCTGCTCGTTGTCTGCCATGTTCTTTTCCCCACAGTAGTATGGGGACTTGCTGGTTTTGACTTTTTTGATACTAAAGGAAATGAGTCAGTTCACTTACGCTTCTCTCCAGTCTGTGTGTTCAGATACCATCCAAGTTTTGAACGTATGATTTCAGTTTAAACTGGTGAGAGTTGAGATCTAATTTTAAGGTGCACCTTGCTATGAAGAGTGCACGTTGCATGGGCTTCAGCCCCCTGATCCCTTTTTCTCCTTTTGCACGAGGAAGTAACGGTGTGTTTTTCTTTAGGCGCCTGTCTGTGGCATGAACGGAGCTGCACCTCAGCACGTAGACGTGCTCAGCAACAAGCGATCCACGCGCCGCCCCTGCACAGCACTTGTGCTGGTGTGTTTCCTCAAGGCACCTGTGGTGCACCTGTGTGTTTTGATGCTCCGTCTGCTGGAATCCTTTCTCCTCGTGGAGGTGATGATCGCTACAACTACGGCCTGCCCCAGGCGAGCGCAAATCCACCTCTGCCTGAACCAGGCTGTTTTACAAAACCTGCGTTTGCACCCACAGCTTTAAAACCTGCAGAGTCCTGTGTCGGTGCCGCACAGGACAAATTAGGATCCGCCTTTGCGAAAAAGGAAGGGCAGTGGGACTGTAACATCTCTTCAGTGAGAAATGAACCCACTGCCCCAAAATGTGTTGCCCTGCAGAACGCAAACAAAACTCGTTCAGCAGTATCTCTTCAAGAAGTTTCCTTTAAACTCGATGGGAAAACCCCAGCGTGTACCTCTCAGAATCTGGCAGATGCTGAAGCGAAGCCTGCAGAGGGAAGATGTAACTTCTCAGTGTGGATGCCTCCAGGTGGATTTAAATTTGGCATAGAGGAGTGCAATACAAATTGCGCTAAGAAAGATGATCCACCCAAGGAGCGTACAGCAGACTTGACAAACATGGATGGAAAAGACAAAAATGAACTGCCCTCAGGTGGTGGAGTTACACTCCAATCTCAAGAAACAGCAAACAGGGACAAGAGTGAGCACACCTGTGAGAAAGGCACGTGGATAACACCTCATGTTTCTGGTACGAACGCAGCCAAAGCATCTCCTTGTGGTGCAAACTCTGTAGCTGTGCTGGAGGAAGCTACCAGGGAACAAAGTGACCTCAGCCATGGTGGTGATGGTTCTGAGGCCGCTGTAGAGGCCTCAGAGGCTTTAAGCACCTCTGAAACGCCAAGAAAAACCGTGGTTTCTGCTCCAAAGTTTGTATTTAGGTCTGAATCTGTCAAGAGCGTTTTCAGTAACGAAAAGACATTCCCATCTGGCAATACCTCGGCCATCGGTTCCCCCTTTGGATTCGGCTTTAATCCTCCAGGAAAGAGCGCTGATGGAATTTCAACATCTCAGAAAGCAGGGCAGGAAAAACCGGGAGTGGCTGAAGCACCCAAAAGCTGCAGTGCAGCTCAGGAACCTTGGGAGAGCGAGGCATCCAAGCTGGCTCCTCCAGCACAAGATGGGCCCTCCAACTTCTCGTTCAAAATTCTGGAAGAAGGTGAGCGTTAATTGAACTAGTAATTTATTCAACTGTGCTGCTCATTAGTCAGTCGTTCATTAGTGCTAGTCACTGTCTGAGTTCTTCTGTCTTAATAGTATGTCGATTCTTTCAGTTCCAGTGCAGGTCTGTGATCTTCAAGTCCTAGACTTTCAACTTGAGTGGTACTGAGTTGTAGCTATTTGCACGTGAGAACAGAAACGTGCCTTATGCAGGATGCAGCGTTACTCTGCAGTGAGACAGGGAGTTGCGGGTAGGATTTTGGCATCTGTGCGAGGCGCTGTTTAAGATGTCAGGGTGAAGTGCTGAGTGCCTTTTTTGAGCTGAACTGGCAGTGAATGTGCGCAGGCCTCGCTCTGACTGGCCAGCTACGAGAGCAGCACGTGTGCTTCAGCTTCAACTCGAGTCATCCCTTCAACTCGGAGACATCCTGCTGCTCTGCCTCCATTCCTTTCCGGTAGCTTTACATCTTTAGCTTCAGCCTTGCATTGTCCTGTTTTTTCTTGTACTTCCCAGAAGAGATGTGAAATAAGTTCTGTTCAGTCGCTGTGTCATATCTTCTGGAATTTCACATGCTCAGAGCTCATTGGTAGTACAGCTGCTGCAGACAGCTTTCCATTTCTGACTGTCTTTTGCAGTCCTTGGTTTTGCTTTTCCTCTGTAGATGATTCCCGTATGGCTCTTCCTTGTAGCTGTGTTTTGTTTGGTGTAAGGCCGTCACTAATTCTTGTAACGGTATGAAAATGCTGACCTGTTCCTGGTCTGAGACTTGAATTTCAAAGCTGAAATTCAAGGTTTCAAAGGGAAGAGGAAAGTATAGTGCTACTGGAACCAACAGACTCTAACAGTGTTTCAACTGAGAAAACCTGTCATCTTCCATTTGGCCAGTCACCCTTTCTGAGGCTGTGAGTGTCTGTATAGTAATAAAAGGTGGCACATATTGGGCTACCGGAAATATAAGTAAATGTCAAAGGAAGCTGGTGTCTGTAGTGGCAGTGGCAAGTTTGAAATCTTCATTATTGCATGGAGGTTCTTGGATAGCAGCAGAATACCAAAGCATGGCGGATTTACAGTTCCTTAGTTATCCTGAATGAGTGTCCTTTTATCTAAGGATGCCATTTCAAAAGCTCTGAATGCAAGATGTTCTGAGTATCGTTAGGTTGCTTTATAATGTACGTGCCAGAAATGATCTCAGTATTTAGCTGTCTTATCAGCTGTTTTCCACTAATGTTTGTTCTTTGCAGCAGGCCCCCCAGTCAAACCTGAGCTGCAGAGGGAACGTGTTACTGCTGTGGAAACTAAACCTTCTGAGGAGAAGGCTGAAGGAGAAACTGCACAGGTCCCTTCCACACCTGTCTGTGGCGTGAGTAGCAGCGCGGAGGATGCCAGTCCAGAAGGCTCTCAGAAAGAAGTGAAAACTCAAGGGAAGAAAGTACGAGTCGAGTCTTTACAAAAGTTTAGGCAATAAATTTGCAGTATTATTCTTAGGCTATCTTCACTTAGTGAGAAATAAAGCATCCAGCAGATTGAAAACTGCTTGACTTGTTGGGCTGTGTCCCAAGTCTGTTCTGGCACTGGAACTAAGGCACAGATCTTAGGTTTCTCGGGGAGAGAAAGGAAACAGCTTTGCCTCCTAAAGTAGAAACGGCTTTGGCTAGTAGAATTCCTCCTAGCAGGTATGTAAGAGTGGAGGGATTTCAGAGCAGTTTCCAAGGGAAATGGTGCTCGTTTTGGAATCGCACTGCTCCAAAGGCACTTCAGTCTCTTGTCGAGTCAAGCTTGAGTGTGTCTTAAGAGTAATGAAGAGTTCTTGTTTGTTTTTTTTTCCCCAGTTGTTCGCTTCCCTTAATCCCTGTTACTTAGCTGCTCTGAAGCAGTAGTAGCTATAGGAACTGTAGGAAAGTTGGAGACAGAGAACTTACTATCATGATTTCTCTGTACTGCAGTTGTAATTATAAATGAAGAAATTTATCAGTTGCTGGGAGGGAGGGAGGGAGGGGAGAGGGGAAATGCGGCTTTATTGGAGGGAGCGGTTATTCTGAGTGTCCAGACTTAATGCAGTTTGAATGTTAGGCTCTCGTGGCTGATTTGCTTGTTCTTAGTCGTGCTGACTCAGTGTGTACAAGGAAGGAAGAATTACACACTGCAGCAACCAGTGAACAACAGCGGTATTTGTGCAGTCAGCTGCGAGCAGCGAAGAAGCAGAATGCACAGAAACTGCTCACGTATCACAGGATTTACCAGGAGGTGGTGATGCAGCTTTTTAGGAAGGAGAACTGTCAGCTCAAGTAGAGATGAGTTTAACTGGAAGTAGCCTTGTGTAGCTTTGTAAGGCTTAACACAGTTGTTTGTGTCTGGATTTCGTGTTTGACCCTAGTGTGCCTAATAGGATGAGAAGCTTGCAATGACTGTAATCTTCTAGTTTGGTCTCCTGTAAAGAACAGACCTTAATTGCAGGTTAGTGTAATGATTAAGCAAGACCGTGTTGCATTGCTAAAATGAATTTCAAACGCTGGAACTTGTTGGGCTCTTCCATTTTGAGAAGGCAGGGCTTTTCATTCACTTCACTGCATGATGAGTGTCGAGCTGAGGGTACAAAGCCACTGAAGAGAGGAAAACACTGAATAATTCTGCATTATCTGATGTCAGAATTGTAACAGTGCTGTAGGTGACAACAGCTTCTGGGGAAATCACGCATTACTGTGCTGTGTTTTAGGTGGAGGTAAAGTCTGGAGAAGAATGTGAAGGAATTGTCTTCAAAGAGAGGGCAGAACTTTACAGCTGGGCCAGAGATGCTGCTCAGCGGAAGGAGCGCGCTCTTGGAGAGCTGAAGGTCCTCTTCCGGACACAGCAGAAGTATTCCAGGACCCTCATGAGAAGGGACCAAGTTGTTGAGGTGCGTGCAAAGCATGTCATCGCCACAGAAATGAACTCCTTGCCCTCTGAAACATCAAACTGTTTGAATTTGGACAGCTACAGGTGATGCTGGTGAGTCGGTTGGGTGGTTTTTACAGTTCTTTTCGGTTTTGTTTGGCTTTGTTTGTTTGGCTTTGTTTTACCCTGGAGATCCTACAGAACAAAAGCTGCTGATCTCTGGCTGCAGTGAGTAGAGCTAAGGAAATCTCTTCTTGGGTTTGTTTTCAGACGGTGAAGTGGAAGTAGAGCGAGTTGCGGTCAGATGAGAAGTTCAAGAACTGGCTGATTCTTTCGAGAGGAGATTGAAGAATGCCAGCAAAGCTTGTCAGAGCTGCAGAAGGGCCAGCTCTCTCTGGCAGCGGAGCTGTCAAAGGACACCAGCCCTGTTGTTGTGTATTTTGACGTTTCTGCCAGCGATGAACCTTCAGGACACACAGCCACGGAGCTGCTTTCACACATTGTCCCTCGAACGGCTGAAAAGTTCAGGGCCCTGTGCACCGGGGAGAAAGGCTCGTGGATTCAAGAGTACCACGTTTCACAGGATAGTTAGTGACTTCCTATGTCAGGTAAGCTTAATGTGAAGGCTTTTCACAGAGAGAAAAAACCCACCTGGGCTGCAGCAGCGCATGGATCCTGCCTGAAAGTGGGCTTTTCCGGTTTTTGACTGTAGTGAGAGTAGCCAAAATCAGCAGGGCTGCTGTCAGCAGCGATGCCTCAAGCTTTCCCGACACTTCTAGAGACGATCACGTTTTATTCTTGGACAGCTGTGACTTCATGGGAACGCCACAGCCTGCATGTGAGACTTCATTTTGTTCATGCTGTTATCTGCCTGATCGCTCCTCTTTGACAGCTGTTTGATTTGTGGGCTCTTGAGAGCCAGCTTTCAGCCTTTGGCAGCAGCAGGAAGCGGAGCTCCCGACGTGTTGTAGGCAGCGTTTGCTCTGCTCAGGGGCCTTGGCTGCAGCGTGCGTGCAGAGAACAGCGTGCGTGTTTGGCATGGCTGTGCAGCAGAGAATAGAAATGGTAGTTTTCTCGTTTTTCAGTGCCTCCCAGGACAGGACTCTGTGGTAGATCAGAAATTGGTGTGCGTGTTGGATTTGCTGTTTAGCAGGTGCATTCTCCTGCTGCATCTCTGTGCATCTCTGTATCCTACTGTACTTTGACTGCAGGAGTTTTCTCGCAGTAGGGTCAAGGCCACCCAAACTCAGTTCTGTTGTGCTTTGAGTATGGAGCCCTTTCAAGGCTTGATTATAGACCTAGCAGAGTAGAAGCCAACGCTGTGTGAACGACAATTCAAGAGTGTCCTTTTCTAGAAGAAGAGCAAGGCAAAAGCGAGGACGTAATTCTAGCGATTCAGTTGCAGGCTTCTTTTAACTTTGTGTAGCAGGGCATTTTACATCCTGTTACTGTGTTTCCTACAGGTGAGTTCATTCTTGGTTGTGTGACTGCTATAAACAACCGCTGGTATCCAGAGTGCTTCTGCTGTGATATCTGCCAACAGGTATTGGCAGGTATTGGATTTGTCAAGAATGCTGGCAGGTGGGTCTTCACCCTTCCTTCTGTCACTGGTAATGATGAAAATGGAATGAAAGTTGGGAGGGATGTGCAGGGTTTGGTTCCTAAAGCTTTCCTGCTGAGATGGAGTAAGCGAAGTGTCTTTTATGAGGAAAAGGTCTTAGAATGCATCACAAAACTGAGAGTGGTATCTTAGAATGTGCACGTGAAATATTAACTACTTATCCACTTCGACACCAGATTTCCTGTCAAGTGTGTGTTTTGTGCTGGTGATGTTTCAGGATCAGTAGGATGATACAGTGCCACAGACCCTTAGAAACAAATCAGATGCAGAAGATTTGTAATTTTTAAACAGATTTTTATTTTCCTGACGTGGGTTCCCAGTATGAGTCCAGTTTATCACCGTTTTCACTACTAAATGCTCTCATTTCAGTGGGATCCTTCAGGGATTTTTTTTGAATAGACGTGTAGCTGTTGCTTTCATATCTCTAATGTGATACACACAGTTATGTAGAGAATTAGGGCCTGTTTTGCCATCCAGCTTCCGATCTAAATCTCTGAAGAGTCTGAGGGTAAAGCATGGGAGTGGGGCGGGATGGAAGACTGCAGTTTGCAGCACAGGGTGCTTCCTTAGGAAATAGGAAATCTGGGTGCCAACTTGCTTATGGCAGCAAAATGATTGACATTATTTTTCTGATACAGAGGGCAGAACATTGGTCTTCTTCAGCTGCCTCAGTCGTTGTCTTGCCTACATTCTTTGTTTTCAGTTGAGTTGCCTGAGCATGCTTTTCTTGTCAGCTTCCCCTCACCTCGTCTTGCCGGCTTCTGCAGCTGCAGAATACGGAGCTGCGTGTTTCTGCGTCCCCCAGCGATGCATGGATCAGGGGCAGTGCAGGATGTAGCACACGTTGTTAGTTGTTTGGTTCTTAGTACAGGGGAAGCTCTCATTTCGGTGTCATGGCAGAGGCTGGTTTGAAAAACAACCTGTAGTACTGTGTCAGTGCTATTGTCAGCTTACATTTTTCTTTCTCTGATGTTTGACATCATGGGGAAAATGCAGAGGCGTGCATTTTGCTTTGGGTTACGTTTATGTAAATCTAATGAAACCGGTGCTAAGAGAGCCAGGATGTAAGCCAGGCAATGAGTACAGCTTTCTGACCTGTTTGTGACGAGTTCAGTAGCTATTTTCAGAGAGATTTGATGCATCCTACTTAGCAGGCTTTTCTCGGGATCAATCAAGCTTGTTTAAAATCTGTACTTTTCTTCGTAGCATTTTGTTTGTGCAAAATGTGAAAAGCCATTCCTGGGTCGTGGTCATCAAGAGAGAAAAGGCTTGGCGTATTGTGAAACCCACTGCAGCCATCAGGTAAGGCTGCATGTTTTTGAAAATTGTGATTTTTAACCTCACAAACAGATGTTATTAATGGGAGCAGGAAAATCAGGGAGAGTCTGTTTTCTTAGGATCACCTGTGAGTGTAAAGCCTAATCAGTAGGTGTTCTGCTGCAGTCGGTTTGTGCGGGTCTCTCTGTAGGTAAGTTTTGCATTGCAGAAAGAAAACTGCAGGTAATTCACAAAGGATAGCTGGGCTAATCAGAATCTAATTGCTCTTCAAGCTTAGTGTTGCTTATCTTGAGCTGTTTCAAGCTTTTACGGATGTCTAAGATGGGAGCAGCTTGTGACACCCAGTTTTCCCCAAGCACATCAGGACGATCTGCCGCTCAGGAGCTGTGGTTTCACACAAAGCCTTTGGGTGGCGTGGACTTCCTTACAGCTGCAGTTCTCAGACGACCGTGCGTTAAGATGCGCTGCATCAAGCAGCTCTTCCATCCGGTTGCTGAAGACCAACAAAGACTGAACTTGGCAGAGGACAGCACCTAGCATTGAAAGAAGAGCTGTACGTAGTTGCACCGTTTCCCTCCAGCCTCCCTTGACTGTGCGGTCCAGGACCATAAGGATAGAGCTTTCTGCTTTGGAAGCCAGGTGCAAGGGTCACGTACGCATCTTTGCTTGGATAAATAAAGGAGGATTACATGTGGGAGTTGTAAGGCATCTGCAAATCACAGGTGGATCCTAATTTTGTCAGCGATGAGGGGCAGGTGATTGAAATATTGCTGGCATCCCTGCAGACAATAAATGCCATGTTTATCAATAGTACTAATACATGATTAGCAATAGTATTGCAGTCGTGATAGAGCAAGAACATGCAGCAGGCAAGAGTTGTGTGTTGATTGGATGTACAGATGTTCAGCTGGATGCTTACTAAACATGTGTATGTGACTCTTCATTGCTGGATTTCAAATGCTCAGGATTAGGGAAGCAGCAAAACAAAACTGTATTTGTAGAGTAGATGTAAAGAAATGCTTTCATCTTTAATACTATAAAGACATTTTGTGATTAGATGACGCAAGATTGAATTGGGAACCCAAATCAGATTTGCCATCATTCTCCTTTGTTTAAACTGACAGAAAACAGGAAAGCTATTGAGATACATTTGAGAAATTACTGTCAATAAAATCAATTAAAAGTTAGTTGTTTCTCCTTCCTCTTCAGCTGTGTGGTGATGTATGTTTCCACTGCAGTCGTGTGATTGATGGAGATGGTAAGCAGTTCTCTAGCTGTTTTCTTAGCTCAGTTACGTTTTGATGAAAGTTCTTTCTGAAAGTGGAAGGAAGCTCCTTTGTTGAATCCCTCACTGCTCCCATTAGACCACAAAGAGGCATTCTCTCTATCAGAAATCAGGATAGATGTGATTAGTCAGAGGCCAAATGGGAAGAAGACCTTACAGCAGCTGTTTTGTGATGATGGAAGATCAAACAGGAGCTAAAGAGAACTGTGGTCAGCTGGAAACCTTTTAGCAATAACCAAAGGCCAGGGATGCTGGGATGCAGAGGAGGCTTCCTGCCCCCAGCGGCTTTAAAAAGGGACACGTACAGCTGAGAGGATGAGCACATGGGCATCTCCCCGAATGGACTTAGTGATCACGACTGTCAAAATGTTTAGAAACCGAGCAGTTCAGGTGGGCTTTGTGAGGGATTATTTTTTTCAAGTGCCTCGCTTCCACTGTTTCAGTTTGGGTGCTGGAGATATTCGCCTGTCTGTCACAGGCACCTGTCTGTTATGTGGGAGGGACTCTGAGGCTGTAATCAGACAGCAGATGACGATGCGTGCCTTTCATCTTGAAACGCTCCCTTCTCTCTCTGAGCACACGTGTGCAGATTTGTCGATAACAGACAACTGCTGTCAACTCACCTGAAAGGTTTCTGACCCTGACAACGCACCGATGCAGGCGGGCCATTGCGCACGGTGATCTCTGAGGAATTGCAGACTGAGAAAGTATGCTTGTGAGCACCTGCCAGAGCACTCTTTGCAAAGTGCCCCAACGATATGGGCAGGTAGCGTCATTGTTATTAGTGACAATATCAATATGCAAATTCAGCACGCATACAAAATTTCCCGTGGCCTGGGCAAGAAGCCAAACGTACCTCATTTCCTGGAAAAAATAACACTTAGACTTCAGGTTGGAGAGCCCCATTGAGGAGCCTCGTTAGAGGTGGTTTGACAAGGACCACACTTGTAAATACAGTCACTGTACAAATGGCCTACTTCTGATAGTTTGTTCTTACACGCTGCATCTTTGTAAATCACACAGCATGGAATATCTGTGTGGAGTCGAATTCCCACTGGAAGAAACAAATAGACTCAGATCCAGTTGAATTTTGCTGTATTCCATTCAGAATAACCCATTAACTTCATATAAGCATTTGCATTTTATTTACTGTTTGTGCCTTATTCTGCTGGACTGACCATATGTAAGTGTTCCATTATATATACAATATATGTGGTTTTATTTTTCTTATTTTTGTGCAGAAACTATGTACGAGGTATTTTCAAAAGATAACAAAATTTGCCTTAATTATGCAGGATGCAAGAGGAATTTTGTTTCAAGTGTGAACGCCTGAGCTTGAAGTTTAGCTTCTAGGCTTCCCTGACTTCTGGAACAGCAGTGAAGATGCGTATTCCAGTTAACGGGCAATGTTACTTCTACAGTGTGAGTGTAAATATATGTGGTTTGATCCTACTGGGATCTGTTTCTTCAGCTGTCTTCAAGAACTGCGCTCACAAATGGTCAGAATTCACTGTAGGATGCTTGTGATTGTTTTGTACTATTAAGTTCTGTCCATGAGAGCTTGTTCTCCCTATTCTGTCAAAAATACTGTTAGTTAGGAATTCTTGATGGTACTGTGCTCTCAAGTATGCAAACCTTTTTTTTGTATTAGAGGCACAATTTTTATATCAATGCATCGTAGCAAGCCAGATTTCCTTTCCTCCTTATGGAAAACCAGATGCTTTCAAACATCTTTCCAGTGTCATGAATAAAGGCTCCGTTCTTAAAACCTGTATCCCCTCCGTTATGTGAAGGCTTGAGCGGGGTGGAAAAGCACCCAGGCAGCCTGCCTTCTTTTGTAACACTGTTGGGATTTTGGGCTGTGCCATGGGTTCAGTTGCTCGTAGTCAACAGCGATTCCTTGAAACTGTAATTCAGTTCAAGTGTGTTTGTTTTGTCTTGATTAGTTTTGCTTTTCCACGTGCCGCTGCCCACAGGCCCAGCCTTGCTGCTCAGAGAGCTGGGAACAATCCCTAACTTGAGGCTGCACAGCTCTGCCTCGCGAGGTTCCGTCCACCCCTCGCTGGCAGGGTGCAACCATCAGCCTCCCTGGGCTCTGTGGCAGTCCTGGGCCCTTCACACATCATGTTTCGTGCCGTTTGTTCAAGTTCTTGATAGTGTACGCTGTGCTATGCTGTGCTGTGTCTGATGCTCAGATGTGAACTAGAAGAAAGGGGGCTTGCTTGACTTGGTTAGAGTTAGTTTTTGGTTTGGGGTAGGGAAAGCTTAGGTTAGGGTTAGTGTTAGAGTTTGGTGTTAGTGTTGAGTTTTAGAGTTATGCTTGGGGTTAGGGTTTGGGCTAGGGTAGGGTTAGGGTTCGGTTAAGTTTGAGGGTAAGGGTTAGGGTTAGGTTCAGTGCTAGGTTTACATTTAGGGTTAGGATACAGCTGGGGTTAGGATTAAGGTTAGGATTAGGGTTAGTGTTTGTTTTGGGTTAGGGACTGGGTCAGGGTTAGGGTTGATGTTCAGGTTGGGTTAATATTAGTGTGAGGGTTAGTATTTGCAAAAAGGTTTAGAGCAAGGTTTCAGGTTTGCGTTAGAGTTAGGGTTAGGGTTAGAGTTTGGGGTTAATTTTGGGTAGTGTTAGGGTTAGGGATTGGGTTTGGTTGAGGGTTAAACTTATGGTAAGATTTAGGGTTAAGCTTAGGGTTAGGGTTTGGAATTAGGTTTAAGATTAATGTTGTGGCTAGGCTTAGAGTAAGGTTTAGAGTTAGGGTTAGGGTTATGTTTAGGGCAGGGTTTGGGTTAGGGTTTGGGTTAAAATTAGGGTTGTGGGCTAGGGTGTAGTATCCTCTCTACAGATTGTATTGTGATACACGATTGAACCATTTGCCATTTCACATTTAATCCTTAGGGGAACCGAGTAAATGGGAGTTTCACGTGTTCTCATGTTCAATACAGAACCAGCAGTGGCAGCAACGATGTCGAGACAATGACTTTCACAGGCATGAGAAGTAATGGAGATGTGCACAGTTCTTCCAGCCGCTGTGCAGAGCGAATCCAAACCAGCGCTCTTCTTTACAAGTCCCTTCATGCCTGTGAGGATTCTGTCAACGGTGGGTGTGCTTACAATAGAGACATGAGGTAAGCTCTGGGTTTTACTGAATCTTTCTATTATGATTCTACGATTACTTTTGGCCTTTTCGTTTTCCTTCTAGTTTTCTTTCATTGTTATTTTTTCCAGGCGTGTACCTGGACAAAGCCCAGCAGTTCCATGATACCATTGTGTCCGTGATGCTTTCCTAGTGAAGGGAGTTTCACCTGGATGATACCTCCTTGTACAGCCAAATGCACTGAAACAAATAGGAACCTTGCTGTTGTTCATTTCATGTGGTCATTTAAGTGGCCATTTTAATACAATGTATTTTAATCAGAGAGATGGCCAGTGTGATAAAGGAGAACAGAGGTGACAGTAATTGTTTCAATCTGGTGCTACAGCTGTAGCCAAGATCTTTATTGCACATAAGGATACAGCACTTCCTCTTCTGTCAAGTGAAATAAGTGGCACATTTCAACTGGTTCTAGAGCATCACTGTCCTCTAAAGCTGGTAGACTTTTCAGCTGTCCCTTGAAAGGCTGCTCAGCTGCAGTGCCAAGCATTTCTTTTCTGGTGTAGTTAGCTATAAATGTTCTACTTCTGCCGTTAGAGATCCGTGGACAGGTAGATCACATAGCTGTGTGGTGTTCATGGGTACATTGAGAAAGCATTGATGCTGCTTCCCTCGAGATGTCAGTCTCAGCAGATGGCCCTGCAATTAAACTTCTGCCACCAGAGAAATTTTTGCCTTTGTACTTTAACTTTCTGAACTCCAGAAAATTGGTGCACAATCGGTGATCAGTGCTATTCCAAGATACTGGGAAAGGTTTCACATCAGGAAATTAAGAAGATTGGATTGTTTCCCTTGATCTGAATTCTTTGCATCGTTCAGTGCACTGCAGAACGAATGGGTGGCTGCATGAAACAGGTGCAGTGAAAGTTAAACGACAGCTTTGGATGGAAAGGAATGGCAGTAGCTGCCGTCCTGAAATCATGGCTCTTATTAGATGAACGAGCCCTTTGCTCCTTCAATAGAGGCTTCCCAGATGTTGAAGCCTACATCCAGTTTCCAACTTCTTTCTTAAGGAAGATACTGGAAACGTTTTGTGTTTTCTTTGGTGTATAAGTTGTAGCTGGCCTTTTTGTCCCCTCCCAATTGTTTTTTAAGGAAGAAAATGAGGCAGATAATGTCTGTAAGGTTAGAAATCATCACTTCAGCCATTTGGCTTTTTTTTTTTTTTAATTAGTATGTATTTAAGTACTTCTGAGGATAAATATTCACATATTTCTGAACTGAACTGTGATTGTGGAAACTGTATTGCTTGTTTTCTACTCTCTTTCAGTGAATTACCTGGAGCAGGCATTTTGTTCCCTTTCCATGGACTTGAGGGCTGACAAAGGGGAGAACTTTCTTCTGGGATATCTACGGTATGCCTTCAGTCACTGATTTGGCTCTTTAGGTGCTGACAGACTGAGCTCAGACTGCAGCTCAGCAGTTGTCACCTACATCAATGCTTTCAGCTTCCTGGGGTCACTGGAGCTGAGAACTGACTGTCCTGACAGTGCAGCCTCCCAGAATACTGCATTGCAGCCACTCTTCCTCTCCTAACCCCAGAGCTGTACAGTCACCACCATCTGTGGCACCAGAACGCATCTTCAGCCGCCCCTCAGTCCGCAGCCCTCAGAATGCCTTGCATGCTGACCTCCACCTCTGTGTGCTCCAGCACCCACGAGAAGAGACTCCAGGATTAAACATGCTCACCTCTGTGACACCTCTGTTGTCACATCAGGACAACCCTATCGAGCCAGCTTTTCAGTTAACTCGACCCTTTGCACATCCTTCTGCCTCCAACCACCCCAAGGCTATCCCTGTCTTTGCCCTTGTTGGAAATACCCAAATAATTTATCAGGACGGTATTTCTGATAAAGCAGATTTTATTTGCAATTGCAAGGCCGGGCCTCCTGCAGGCAGGAGAGCGCCCTGAAAACAGCCTTACATCCTTTATGCCCTATTATTCCACGCAGATCTCTTTCTCCCCTGGTTCCTCATTGGCTGAGTGCTTCAGGTTCACAATCTTCCCGACACTCAACTGAACCTACGGATACTGGATGAACATCAGCTGTTGCAGCTGAGCACACATCGCTTATTAGTGACTTCTCACACTTGCTCACTCAACACTCGGTCGTAGTTTCTGGACTTCTGCTCGTCCCTGCGTAGAGATGAGCTTGGAAGGAGGACAAGGGGGATGCCTTGATGCCTGCCTGTTGCATCCCAGCCTACCCACAGAGCCAGGCAAGCCAGCCTTGTGTAGAGGCCCTGGCTCCTTTGATGTTTGTTAAGTCTGTTTCTCTTTTGCTGAGGGTCTCTTATCCAAACAGAACAGCCCTCAGTATGCTTTCTAGCCCATAATACCATACCTATACTATTTGCATCATTTAAAAACTATTGCAGTTTTGCAAGCTTAATTAATCACACAATTCAGCAGCTATATTTCTAAAGCACGTTACTAACAATACATTATTTCTACCTTTTCACAGCAACTATTTCTAAGGACAAGTTACAAAATACAAAAGCATTGTGCTCTGCTTCTTCAGATCAATTCCCCCTTTCTCACATCTAACGCAGAAGCAGCATTCCATCCCTACGCGCCCACGAGCACACAGCTGCCCCAGCTCTGCACCCCGTTCCTGCAGCAGGACAAGTTTTCCCGGCCGGCCAATTCAAAGCCGGGTTTGTGCAGAGCAGCGGCTGCTCCGAGGCTTCGGGAGCTCGGCGTGTGCCCGGTGTGCAGCGACACCGCCCGGCTCCGCGGAGCTGCAGCCCCTCATCCCCGCAGTGCGCCGAGCAACCGGGGGGAACCGGAAGGGAACCCGGGGGGAGCGCGGAGCGGAGCGGCTCTTCGCCCGCCGCTGCCGGGGATGGGAAGCGCTGATGGGCGGCGAAGTGCGGCGCGCAGCGCGGGACGGGCTGAGCCGCTCCGCCGCTCCCGGCCCCGCCGCCGTTACGTAAAGCCCCGAGAGGCGCCCGGCGGAGCCTCCAGATCTCCGCACCGCGGCACCCCGCAACTTCCTCGCGGCTCCGGAGCCGGCCTCCCCTGGCGCCACCGGGGCTCCCGCTCCAACTTCCCCGCCCGCCCGGCCGCGCACCCACCTGCCCGCGCCACGGCAGCCCTCGGGGCGGCCGCAGGGAGCGGACCGGAGCGCCGAGCTCCAGCGGCGTCGGCACCGCCGGAGGCGCGGCGGGAGGCGGGCCCACCGTCCCGGCCCGTGCCGGTCCACATCTGCTGAGAGGGGGAGGGAAAAAGCACAGCAGAGAGGGCCGCACCGGCTTTGGGAAGTCCGCGGGGAGGTGCGCGCGTGGGACTGCCGTGCGTCCGCCGTGCTCGCGGAAAGCGGCTGTCGGGGGCGGGCGTGTGGGGTGAGCATGGCCGCGCGCTGAGAGTCAAATGTCCCCGCACGGACGCCTCCGAGTGCTGGAGGGGCGCCTCCCGAACGCAGCAGAGGGCGGAGGTGGTGGGTGGGGGCAGCGCAAAGGCCCCGCCGTCGCTTCGCGCGGTGCGAGGCCCCGAAGTCAGGGCGGAAAGCGGCGGAGCGCCGCGGGGCTGCGGCGCATTGAGAGCCCGGCGCGGAGGGAGGGCCCGCGCGGCGCGTCCCGCTGGGAGCGGAGCGCTGCGGGGCCGGGAGGGCAGCGGTGCCGGGAGGATCCCCGCCTCCGCGCCGCTTCTGTGGGTGCGTGTCGAGCACCGCTCCTGCGCTTTGAGGGACTTTGCCGTCCCCAGCCTCGCACGTTCCTGCCTGGAACATCTCTCCCCCCCGCCCCCAAATACATCCCCCTAACGGCACTGCTGTCGCTTTTACAAATTGTTCGTGGAGTTCTATTTTTTTCCGTATTTTCCCTGAGAGGAAGAATTAGGAAGAGGCCGTAAACGCTTTCCAGGACGAATTAATAAAAACGAAGCGCTAATGGGGCAACGCATTTCAATACACGTCCCTGAGGTCCGCCTAAGGCAGCCAGGTTCTCTATTCCCCAGAGGAGCAGCAGGTGGGGGCAAAGAAGGGATGGGGAAACTTCAGCACTCGCACAGAGGAGTGGCGGGAGGCAGAGCTCCCTGCTGCCCACGCTGTTCTCAGCTCGGGGGCAGGCGGGCACCTCGCTCCCTGCTGCCCACAGAACACCCTTGAGCCCTAACCCGATTAGTGCCCGGCTAATTGCCTCTGTGTCAGACAGCTGTTGGGGGACAAAACACGGCTTTCCCTCCCTCCTGCCCCAGTGTTTTGCTGGTGAGCACTCAGGCAGGATGCTGCCTGTGGAGAGGGAGAGCACTGCCTTGCACAAACAGCCTGCTGTCCAAACCCTGGCTCTACAGGCACCCAGCTCTGTGGGACCAAGGCAGCAGAGGGGAAGTGCTGCAGTGGGCTCTGCGTGTGCAAGTACGAAGCATCTCCCAAGGTGTTTTCAGAGTACATTTGGAACAGATGTAGCAGCTGTTAGGCCAGGGCATTGCTCACCACTCCATGCACTGTCAAACAGGCAGAGATGGTCGTGCTGGCAGCCCCAGAGGAGAAGGAGGGCTCCTGCTCAGTGCTGGGCTGTGGGAGGACCCGCAAAGCACAGCAGCAAACGGTTTGGCTGAGAGCATGGGACAGGACTCATGCCTTTCATGGCTGCACCCTGTGTCATCCAGCACCGCAGGCGTGGGCCAGCTGTGGGGACAGCAGCACTCGGTGTCAGCCTCCTGCAGCAGAAGGGCTGCTCAGAGAGCAGCACACGTGGGAGCATCGTGCACAGTGAGCAGCTGAAACACCCTGCATGGCTCTATGGAACCACAGAATGGTTTGAGACGGAAGGGACCCTCAAAGGTCATCTGGTCCAACTCCTCTGCAGTGAACAGGGGCGCCTGCAGCTCCACCAGGTGCTCAGAGCCCTGTCCAGCCTGATCTAGAATGTCTCCAGGGATGGGGCATCCAGCACCTCTTGGCGGTCTGTGCCAGTGCCTCACCACCCTTATTGTGAACAACTTCTTCCTCATTTCCAATTTAATCTCTCCTCCTTGGGTTTGAAACCATTTCCCTGTGACCAATCCTGTCACAGCAGAACCTACTAAAGAGTCTGTCCCCTCCTTTCTTATAGCCCCCCTGAGATGCTCTCAGGTGTCCCCAGAGCCTTCTCTTCTCCATTCCCCAGCTCTCTCAGCCTGTCCTAGTAAGAGCAGTGTTCCATCTCTGGGCGTATTTCTGTGGCCCTTTTATGGACGCACTCCAGCAGGTCCGTGTCTGTCTGTACTGAGTGAGAACTCTGCACTCAGCTGCTGATCTCAGAGCTCCGGAGCGGTTCACCGCGAGTGCCGCTTTCGAGCCGTGAGTGCACAGTGCTTTTCCGTAGCTGGGAACGTGAGACATCACCCTCCTGCTTTCCTTCGAGGGAAGGGGCTTTTTTCGCAGCCCGGTTAGGACTTCTTCTGAACGTACAACTCCCTGTTTGGAGTTATGGAGAAGGGAGAGAGAAGGAAAAATGCAGTTGTCGCATTTCAGAATTTATTCACGTGTTTTTATTCTATTTTCAACAGTTCCACGTTTACAACAGGAGTTACTTGTGAGTAATTAGCAACTGTTCTTATACTTACATCTACTTCCTTATCTGTTATGCCATTCCAGAGATCTCTGTGACTGAAGGAGATGCTGAGATGAAGCATCTGATCATATTGCAAAGCCACCGGAAACTCAGGTGTGTCTATTTCTTTAGAAATGGAGTTTGTGTTATCACAGAATGATGCCTGAAGGCCGATTCAGAAAGAAATGAAATAATTATTGAGAGAAGAAGGGGAGGGAGGAGATGGGGAGGGGAGGGAAAGCAGAGGTGGATTTTTGGGATCTGTGCAGATGGAAAAACAACAGCAAATCACTCTTCTCATGTTTCAGCAGGAAAACATTCAGTGGAGAAACTGAAGTATCGTTGAATCAAAAAATGCTACAAATAGCTCTGAACTGAGAAGGTGTTTGATGCATTTCCCAGCAGTGCTAAATTCTCCTCAGGCTGATGCACAAAGAACTGTAAGGTTTTGTATTACCGAATGTCTGTTATCCTTTAAAAATATTCCTCTTATAGAGATCACGGTATCAGAACATTCGTGCTGGACTAATTTCTGTAGGCCTGATGTGACGTGACAGATTGCATATTGCTCATAGGCTGGAAATTAAGTCATTAACTAACTCAGAACTTCAGAAGTCCACAAAATGAGGTTCAAAGAAAATTGCTCCCACCAAGTAGCAGGGATGGGTAAGGGAGGCTTTGTCGAGAGAAGGGATGCTGGAAAAGATGTCCCCATGGAGTCCCTTCTCCTCATTATAACCTATCCACGTACTGACTTGCAGGCCTTTTTCACGTAGCTCGTAGTTGTCAATGTGAAAACAAGATGATAATTACTTCACTCAGATGCCGAATGAGCAACAAAATACAACTTCTAGAAATGGAAGAGACACTGCAAAGTAGTTAAATTGACAGAGAGAGGTCAAGTGCAAAGAGGTCCTGGTCGTTTCTGTTACACGATTAATATGAGGGAGTGTGTAAGAGATACACAAAAGAAATATCTCATTGGACATTAAGCCACCCAGAGCTGGGGAACAACGATAGGAGCTCTGCAGTGAGGACATGTATGCGTTCTGTGCAAGAAATTACAATTGGATTCTCTGCTATGCTTTAAGCTAGGTGTAAGAAATACCTGCTCACTGGAACTCAGCAGGCTTTCACAGGCATAAAATCGGTGCTGCGGGTGGAAGTGGGCTCTGAGAAACTATTCCTGAAGATACCAAATGCGGCAAAAGCTTTGATACCCGGAAACAAGACTGAGCTCTTGTCTTCCATATTCAATTTTCCTACAGTTATTTACAAAGTCATCTGAACTTCACCTTTCATTCTCACTATTATTTACAGAATTTGCAAGCACCAACCAAGTCTCTGTCAGAGTTAAAAGGGACATTTCTGAAAACACTGCGACACATCACAAGGGAAAGTAAAACCTAAATACAAAACGGGGTCTGAAAGACGGCCTCGGCCTTCGACGAGTTCATGGGATGTTTCCTTCCTCTTCTTAAGGAAGTACCAACCTTTTAAAATGTGGAATACATGAGCATTTCTTGCCCTTAACAAATGAACACGTATGACAGAGAGAAATGGAAACCAGGCCTGGGGGAAAGTTTGATCCCCAGTTGTTGGTAGACACACAGAATGCAGCACCGCTATAATCAGGCTGAGCCTGCTGGAGAAGAGATGTGTGGCACAGCAACGACCGACAGCAGAGAAAGCTGAAAGGAATTACATTCATGGCAGTATGAAATGTGAAAGTCAAGGAAATAAACTGGGTGTTGTGTGACCTCCAGTGCAATATGTGGAGAACTAACACACTGAACCTAGTTGTAGTCATGTCGTAGCTAGACTGCATTAGGAGCTTATTCATTTCAATTTTCCTTACCCCCACAAGGACTCAACCTAGTAAATCTCCACAGAACTGCTTACCCCATTCTGAGGAACAGGGCACACAAAAAAGCAGAGATACCCCCACATCCTATCCCCATCTTCTACCCCATATCCATCCTAAATCCATATCCCCACATCCATTCCATACATTATCATACAATCAATGAATATACAGATGACACAGTATACCCGAGAGCTCGGCTTATGCAGTTATACTAGAACAGAAAAGAAAGACACTCACCCTACCTTAGGCTCATGTGGTAAACTCCAGTGGAGCGGATCACCAGAACGGATCCTTCTCCCCTGGCAGTCAGCTCTTAAATGGGTCTCGGAGGGGTGCAGCCAGGCTCCACCACTCCCGGCAGCGCAGGTGAATTGCCTTCACCTGTGCTCCCATGGCTGACTCAGGGCTGGCCTCAGGTGACCGGTCAGAGGTTCAGGCTGTGGTTCAGCAGTCCCCGTACACTTATCCATCCCATTATCACCCCGGCCCCATATTCTTCCCCAGTCCATCCCACACTCTTCCCCTGTTGATCCCACATCCATCCCAACCTAATCCCATACCCAGGGCCCATCCCATATATATTCCAATTACCGATCTCCCATTCCATAACCATCCCATATCTCACATCCCAATCCTAAATTTCACATCCTAATCCCACATCCCATCCCCATCTCCCACCTGTCAATCCCAATCCCATCTCCCACCCCCTATAGCAATAGGGCGCACCCTGAAGTCCCGCCCCCATCACCGCCCCGCCCCATGCCAGTGCTCCTCCTATCAACGGCCCCGCACCTCCCCGCCCCCGGGCTCTCATTGGTCCGGTGCAGCTCTGTCCTGCCTCCGGGCTCCCATTGGTCAGTGGCAGCGCCGCCGGCTCCCATTGGCTGAGGCGCGGCGCGCGGGAACGGCCGTTAGCAGCCGGGTCGGAGCCGCCCCGCTTTCCCCTCAGGCGCTGCTACTCCCGCAGCCCGGGTCGCCGCGCGCGGCACCGCTGCTGTGCGCCGGAGCTGTCCGGAAGCACCGAGATGGAACCGCGGCACGAGCGTCGCGGTGCTGAGGACAGAGGCGCCGGAGCTGGGGGAACGGTGAGCGGCACCGGGACAGGGGACACCTGGGCAGCCGTAACCTGGCTTCATGCGGGGTGAGGGGCTGGGAGTGGGACTGGGATGCGGATGCAGACAGGATGGGATGTGGGGAAGTGGGATAAATACGGGACGGGCTGTGACTATGGGGTGGATATGAGGCTATAGGGAGCTATGGGAGAGATATAGGGGGATAATGGGGAAATAGAGGGGGGAGAGGGAGCTGTGGAGAGCTGGGGAGGGATATGGGGGAGTGGGGGCTACAGAAAGCTGTGAGGTATAGGGAGGTGTATGGATATATCGTGGGCTGTGGTGGGGAATTGGGGTATATGGGGGATTTGGGGCAATAGAGGACTGTGAGGATGTTATGGGGAAACAGTGCTATGGGGAGCACGGGGGGGTTTGGGAGGGGCTATGGGGGGCTGAATGGGTGTATAAGGTGGGCTTTGGAGGGATGTGTGGCTAGAGGGTCCAGATATCATCCACTCTTTGCTGGATGAGGCTGGGAATGTGACCACTGAGGATAAGGAAAAGGCAGAGGTTCTGAATGCCTTCTTTACGTCTGTCTTTAAAAGTCAGACCAGTTATCCTCAGGATACTCCTCTCTCTGACCTGGTAATCTTGGCTGGGGACCACACTAATCCCCCTGTGATTCTGAAAGAAACAGTCAGAGACCTACTGCTCCAACTGGCCTGCCACAAGTCGATGGGGCCAGATGAGATCCACCCGAGAGTGCTGAGGGAACTGGCAGAGGTGACAGCCGAGCCGCTTTCCATCATCTGTCAGCGCTCCTTGTGCACTGGTGAGGTCCCAGAAGACTGGAGGCTTGCCAATGTGACTCCATTTACAAGAAAGGTCGTAAGGAGGATCCGGGGAACTACAGGCCTGTTAGCCTGACCTCGGTGCCAGGGAAGGTTATGGAGCAGATCACACGGCATGTGCGGGATGAGCGGGGGATCAGGCCTAGCCAGCATGGGTTCGTGAAGGGCAGGTCCTGTTTGACCAACCTGATCTCCTTCTATGATCTAGTGACCCATCTGGTGGATGAGGGAAAGGCTGTGGATGTGGTCTACCTAGACTTCAGCAAAACCTTTGACACTGTCTCCCACAGCATTCTCCTGCAGAAGCTGGCAGCCCGAGGCTTGGATGGGTGCACTCTCGGCTGGGTGAGGAGCTGGCTGGAGGGCCGAGCTCAGAGAGTGGTGGTGAATGGAGTGAAATCCAGCTGGCGACCGGTCGTGAGTGGTGTTCCCCAGGGGTCGGTGCTGGGGCCTGTCCTCTTCAATATCTTGATTGGTGACCTGGATGAGGGCATCGAGTGCACCTGCAGTAAATTTGCAGATGACACCAAATTGGCTGGAAGTGTGGATCTGCCTGGGGGTAGCGAGGCCTTGCAGAGGGATCTGGACAGGCTGGAGAGCTGGGCTGAAGCCAATGGGATGAGTTTCAACAAGGCCAAATGCCGGGTCCTGCACTTCGGCCACAACAACCCCAGGCGACGCTGCAGGCTTGAGGCGGTGTGGCTGGAGGACTGTGTAGAGGAAATGGACCTGGGGGTATTGATGGATGCTGGGCTGAACAGGAGCCAGCAGTGTGCCCAGGAGGCCAAGAAGGCCAATGGCATCCTGGCTTGCATCAGAAACAGTGCAGCCAGCAGGAGCAGAGAGGTGTTTGTGCCCTGTGCTCAGCACTGGTGAGGCCGCACCTCGAGTGCTGTGTCCAGTTTTGGGCCCCTCACTGCAAGAAAGACATCGAGGCCCTGGAACGTGTTCAAAGGAGGGCAACAAAGCTGGTGAGGGGTCTGGAACACAGGGCTGCTGAGGAGAGGCTGAAGGAGCTGGGAATGTTCAGCATGGATGAGGAAGACTGTTAAGCAAAACAGACCTGGCTGGCCTGAAAGGGTCAAACAGGGAACACGCAGCCCCTCCTGAAAGGGAAGGACTGCCATGTGTAACATGCGGCCCTTCCTGAAAGGGAAGGACTGCCACGTGTAACATGCGGCCCCTCCTGAAAGGGAAGGACTGCCATGTGAAACCAGCAAGCATAATTAACAGCTTCTTCGTTCCATGACCAAGAGCAGAACATGTTCTGTGGAGAGAACACCTTTTGATCACTGTACTGATCATAATACAAAGAGCTAACTAACTAATGATGTATTGCTGTCAGCCACATGAATGTTATCTGATTTAAGTATTGTATACTCCTGTAGCTAAAAGATATAAAAACTCTGTAACAACAATAAACTTTGCTTTTGCGCCACCAGAGCCTTAAGCCCGTCTGTCCCAGGCGTCTTGAGCTGGTCTCCGTCATATGGTGCCGAAACCCGGGAATCTCGGACTCCATATGACAAAGGCGTCGCTTCCTCCCACGAGCCGCGGTTGGTAAGTTGGAATAGGGAGGTAAGGACTAGGGAATTGGACAGATTGTTAAATAAAATGGGACAAGCTGCAAGTACAGAACGAGGCATTTTTTCTGCAATGCTGAAATCATTATTAGTTGCCCGAGGAGTAAAAGTGACTCGGGGTCAGATTAGTCGTTTTTTAGATTTTATAGAGGAAGTATGCCCCTGGTTTCCCAGGGATGGAACTATTAATATTGAAACTTGGAATAAAGTAGGCGAAAGACTCCAGGGCTATTATGCTGTGCATGGTCCTGAGAAGGTACCTATTGATACCTTTACACTTTGGACTCTAATAAAAGAATGTCTCAGAGGAGACACAGGAGATGAGAAGTGGCAGCGGACCACTCGCTCAACAGAAAAGTTATATCCTGCCTTGTCGCGATCAAAATCTCTTGATCATATCCCTTTGTCTATGCCATCGGCACCCCCACCCTCCCCTCCCCAGTATGAGCAACCTTTGATTTGTAAATTAGCAAACGACTTGCCGCCTTGTAAACCTCCTAGCACTAACATAACAAAGGATATTTTACCCCCTGATGACTGGGGAGAATTAGAAAAAGAGGCTGCTGAATATCACCATAAGGATTTAGCGGCTGTATTCCCAGCGTTACAGGCTGCTGGTGCCGCTGTGCAGACACAACAGATAGTCAATCAGGCTCGATCAGATCCCCTTGCTGTTTCACCTGCCTTTCGAGCAGGGCGAATGCCTCCCCCGCCTGGAGTAGATGCTTTGCTTATGCAACAATCCCCTATGCAATTAGCATTAAAAGAAGCTAGGAAAGCTGGGGAGACAATTGATGAATTTTCTGGGCAACTTTTTCCGTCTCAAGTTTTCCCTGTCATACAGTGTCAACTTGCAAACGGTGGCATTCTGAATGATTATGAGCCTATTCCTTTTAAACAACTGAAAGAGCTTGAAGCTGCTAATATTCTTCCCCCTTCTGACTGGAAAAGTTTGGTGAAGGCTGTGTTAAGTGGAGGTGAATATTTGCTTTGGACTTCCGAATATGCGGAACGGTTCTTCTTGTGCCCCTTTATTACCAGTTCCTCATTTTGGAGTGAACCCCAGAGGATTAATGCCTAATGATTTATGGCAGATGGATATCACGCATGTACCTTCTTCTGGAAAATCTTCTTATGTCTATGTAACAATTGACACTTTCTCTCACTTTGCAGTAGCCCTCAGACTTGTCTGGTGAAAAACTCTCTCATGTATGCAACCATCTTTTGCATTGTTTTAGCGTTATGGGAACACCGAAATCATTAAAAAACGATAACAAGACAGCTTATGTAAGTAGCAGTTTTGCAACCTTTTGTCGACATTTTAAAATTTACCATAAAACTGGAATTCCATATAATCCAGAAGGCCAAGGTATAGTAGAAAAATTTAATCATTTATTGAAAACTCAACTAAAGAAAATAAAAAGGGGGACATGAGGAATTAAAGATACTCCGTCCTCTATGTTATCACATGCATTATTTGTTTTAAATTTTTTGACATTGGATGATAATGGAAAATCGGCTGCTGATAGACACTGGAGTAATAAAAAGAGATAAACCAATGGTATATTGGAGAAATCCAATGGACGGTAAAATTTATGGTCCTGATCCTGTACTAATTTGGGGCAGAGGATATGTTTGTTTTTTCCCTACAGACGAAACCTCACCATGGTGGATACCGGAGAGATACGTCCGTCATGCCGAAAAACAAAGATGGGAGAACTGCGAAGGAAGATTCAGAGACTGACTCTAACCCAGACGAATCCATTGTGTGAACAAATTATAATGCAGCAAGATTGGGATACCAATGTTTCAACAGGAATTCATTGGGCTCTGAATTTTCTCTATATAGATTTAGCTAATGGGACAAGAGGTTCTGGAACACCTCCCTTAAATTTTCCTTTATGTCAAAGCACAATCACTCCAAAAACAGAATTTGCACCTTTATGGAGAGCATGTCGAGCTAACGAAACAGTGTGCATTGATTCCACTATCTGTGATTGGAATATGATAGGAAATCAAGGGCGACCAATTAATTTGGTCTCAGGAATTTGGACAAAAAACAATCATACGTTCTATTCTAATTTATGGAAAGCAGTCGCAGCCATGGAAAAAATCAAAGCAAAACGATTAAACTTGACTTGGATTCAAATAAATAATAAATGGGCAATGACTGCAGAGAGTTATACAACTGAGTTTTATATGCGAGCTTGTGTTCCAGAACCTTATGCCTTTTTAAGCGGACCACTGAATATTGTGAATAGCATAGTGAGTTGTACCGATTGTGTAATCTCTAATTGTCTTAATAGTAGCAGTAGTTCCTTCTTGTTAGTAAAGCAACCTGATTATGTCTATCTTCCTGTAAATTTGACACATTATTGGTATGCTGATAAGGGAATGGAAATTCTCCAAGAAACTTCTTTGCAATTAATAGAGAGATCTAAGCGAATGGTCGGATTAATAATAGCCGGAATAGCTGCGCTCATTGCTGCCATAGCAGTAACAACAGTAGCTTCTATTTCTTTAACAACTAGTATTCAGACAGCAGCTTATGTTAATGAATTATCAATTAATGTATCTAAAGCGTTACAAAATCAAGCTACTTGGGATGAAAAGATTGAACTGCGTCTCAATTCCTTAAAGGATACAGTAGACATCCTGGGAAGACAGTTACAAATTATAGCTACTCGTGAATCTCTCTTATGTCATGCAGAATACCGAGCTATCTGTGTGACTCCTGTTGAATACAATAATACCAAATTCTCTTGGAATAAAATACAAGATCATCTTCAAGGCATATGGAATAATGCGAACACATCATTAGATCTTAGGGAATTGAGACAGCACATTCACGATATGATACAATCGCACCATATAGATCTTTCAGTAGCAGCTCAAACTACTACATTTATAAGCGCTCTAAAATCTGCATTTTCGTCCTTCAAATCATTTAGAAATGGAATTTATGGGCTGATAGTCATTGCCATAATGATAATAATAGGAATTCTTGTTTGTCCATGCTTGATGAAAATGATAACAAATAAACTCCAAAATTTGCGTATAAATCTTAAAAAATTGGAAATGGAAAACACAAAAAACAAACCACCACCACCCCTGGTCTAATAAAATAGAAAAGGGTGGAATGAGGAAGACTGTTAAGCAAAACAGACCTGGCTGGCCTGAAAGGGTCAAACAGGGAACACGCAGCCCCTCCTGAAAGGGAAGGACTGCCATGTGTAACATGCGGCCCTTCCTGAAAGGGAAGGACTGCCACGTGTAACATGCGGCCCCTCCTGAAAGGGAAGGACTGCCATGTGAAACCAGCAAGCATAATTAACAGCTTCTTCGTTCCATGACCAAGAGCAGAACATGTTCTGTGGAGAGAACACCTTTTGATCACTGTACTGATCATAATACAAAGAGCTAACTAACTAATGATGTATTGCTGTCAGCCACATGAATGTTATCTGATTTAAGTATTGTATACTCCTGTAGCTAAAAGATATAAAAACTCTGTAACAACAATAAACTTTGCTTTTGCGCCACCAGAGCCTTAAGCCCGTCTGTCCCAGGCGTCTTGAGCTGGTCTCCGTCACATGGAGAAGAGGAGCTCAGGGGGGACCTCATTGCTCTCTATGGCTGCCTGAAGGGAGGTTGTAGTGAGCTGGGGGTCGGCCTCTTCTCTCGTGTCATTAGTGATAGGAGCAGAGGGAATGGTTTCAAGCTGCAGCAGGGAAGATTCAGGCTGGACATGAGGAAGTATTAGTGTTCAGAAAGGGTGGTCAGGCACTGGAATGGATGCCCAGGGAGGTGGTGGAGTCACCGAGCCTGGGGGTGTTCAAGGAAAGGCTGGATGTTGTGTTGAGGGACATGGTTTAGTGGGAGCTGTTGGTAAGAGGTGAACGGTTGGACTGGATGATCTTTTATGTCTTTTCCAACCTTGGTGATTCTATGATTCTATTTCCTAAGCTGTAGGGCTATCAGCTCTCATAGAAAACGAGGAAGAGCCCTGGGAGTCCTTGCCCCGAACCTTGCACCCTATTGAAGGGCAGGGGCACTCTTCTCCAAGCAGCCTGATGAGGTGAGTAAGGGACGGCCGGGCGCTGGAGGGCGGTGGAAAAGGACAGGGAGGAGCCCCAGCTGATAAAAGGGCTTTGGTAAGAACAGTGGTGAAAGCAGGAGTGGATATGAAGGCTTGGATTGCTCTCGGAGGAACTTTGGAAGGGTCAAATGTTCTGCAGGTTCAGCACGCGCTGCGCCCTGCCTGCGCCCTGCCTGGTTTTTTGTCCTTTCCTTTTTAGGGTAGGAAAACAAATTTCTGGGGCAGGAGAAGAAGAAATGCAGCAGTCTTCTCTGCACGGCTCATTTTGCGTGAGTTGCCAGGTGCTCCTGTGGTAATGGGTGCTGATGAGCCAGCCTTGGTGGCAGGGCTGTGGCTTCATTTTATGTCAGAATTTGAGGCCTACGATTTTCCCACTGTGAGTGCCTGTTTTAAATGATAAAAAGCGATATGAAAATTAGTTTCCCTCCTTGTATCAGAATCACGTATTGACTTTTGATATTTGTCTTTCTATTCCTTTAGCAAGTGGGATGTTGATGCTGCTGCACGTATCTCCCATTTTGCCCTTCTGCTTTGTGTAAAAGAATAGCAAAACATGCCATCTGTGTGTGCAATTTCCTTGAAGTATTTTACTTCAAGGTTCCCTAAACTTTGGATGTGGGAGGTGACCACTCCTTTGTCTATGATGAAAGCCCAGCGGTGATGCAGGCACTTGCTGAGGTCACAGTGGTTGCCGGGCTGGGAGCGTTTGTGCCCCAGCTGGGAGCAGAGCTGGTGCTGTAGTGAGCGTGGTGCACACTGAGACCGAGCTCTGTGCTTTCATTGAGAGATCTTCCTGTGAGAGCCCACTGGAAGCAGCGCTGCGGCGTGTGTGAGAGCTGGGCCCAGCTGCGGCTGAGCAGTGGCCAGGTGAGCTGGGGTTGGTGCTGGGTGTCTCAGCAGGAAAGCTGGGCTGGGCTGGGCACGCTGCGTCAGCCCTTGTCCAGGCTGGCGGTGAGACAAAAGGAGTTTTCTTCACGACAGCAACACCAGCCGTGTGCTTGAAGGTGCAAAACTATGGAGGAGATGGAGAAGAACACTTGCTGTCAGAACTCATGGCAGCTGTACGGGAGCTGGATGTATTTTGGAGACAGTTGTCATTAGCAGTTGGTTTTGAGTATTGCCCTGCCCGATAGCTTAAAGTGCAGAGCAGAAGAAAGCTGGGAAAATGCTTTTTCCTATTTTTCCCCTGCAGGTTCTTTCTTCAGGGTTGGTTTACCAAAGGAGATTTTGGGGACTGAGGCAGTTGAAGAGTGAAGCCAGCTCTTTCCAACAGCAGGGGTCAGTCCCTGTGGAGAGGAGCCCAGGAACGTGAGCTTCCTCTGAGACATTCCCCAGCATGTCCCAGCAGGGACACAGACGCGGTTGCCATTCCTGCTTTGCGCGTGGAAAGGTATGGCTGGGTTTCTCTAACTTGGGTTTTCTTCCTTTCTCTGGTTCTGGAGGGGCAGGGGTGGAGCAGGGGGAGCCCTGCTGGTCCTTAGTGAGCTCAGTAACCAGTTGGCTTGTGCGGTGCAGCAAAAGGACAGCATTGCCAGGCTCCTTAAGCTGCTGGGGCAGGGTGGGAGCCGAGAGCGGGCGCTGCCCTCCTGCCATCTGTCCCTGGTTCTGGTTTGCCATGTTTGCTCTGGGTTTCTGCTGAGAAGTTTGTTCTAGCTGCCTGCAGCAGTACAGGGTGGGGAAGAAATGATGGTGAAGAGCTAAGGCTGCGCACGGTAATTTTGCATGGGTTGAACTGTGGCAACTGTGTTGAACCCTAACCCTAGACACTGTTTCCCTTGGAATAATGCTGGGGTTTGCAGGTGTGTTGGTGCAACCCCCTGAAGTGATGTCTGAGAGCGCCTGTCTTCTGCACCTGAACGATAAGAAAGCTGGATATGCCCAGAAATTGCAGCTTGTGCAGATGTTGTGAATGCGCTCCCAGTGTTTCCTTTAGTGATAACTCAGCGCTCTCTGGCACGATCTGGAACACTGCATCTCTTTGCAAACGTTGGTGCCTGTATCCATGGGCCCTCCTTTTTTCTCTCCTCAGAAGCAGCGCCGTGCCGTTCCCCATGCTAGGGAGCAGCAGCCAGCAGGCTGCCCCAGTGCCAGCTGGGCCTTGCAGCGCGCAGAGGGACGCGATGGGGATGGACCATCCTTAGCACCATGCAAAATTGAGTCTCTTCAGTCCTCTGTCATGAAGGATGGAAGAATGAGTATTACTTCTGAGTTGGTGCAGTGCTGTAGGGATGTCCAGTAACCATTGTGGAAGCATTAGGGAGGCTGACAGTGACAGCTGATGGCAGCAGTAAGACAGAAGTCTGTGTGTCAGTGGTGGCGCTCAGAGCTGAATGAATTCCCTTCAGAGACCAAAAAACCCATGTCTCAACTTGTGCAGCGTTTTGTAGAGCTGTCAGGCAGAGCTGGGTTCCTCTGCTGCCACCTGAGCAGGAATGAGAGCAGTAATGCTCTGTGTAAGCGCCCTGCAGTTTAAACATCAGTTTCTGTTTTGGCTGTAGAACAGTGTCTTTTGGTTTTGGGGGGTGGATGTGGGCTAAGAGGACAGCGCTGCTCCTGGGAAACCAACATTCAATCTGTTGTTGTAGGGATGGAGCCTGCGCGTCCATGGAATGGTGCTGGGCATGGGGGGAAACGGAAAGCCTCCCCAGGTAAGAAGCTCTTGTGAGCTGTGGTGTGGGTACCTGCCTCTAAACAGGGCTGCGTGAAGGGGCGTGTGATGGAGGAGAGGGGAAAGGGCACTGCAGATCTCTGCTGACTGCAGAAATGGCGGACCATTGTAGCAGCAGAAGGGCAAATTGAAAAAACTACGCTTGAGGAGCAGAAGTTTGTGGTTGGCTGTGCTAAAATGTTCCTCCAAAGAGATGCTCTTCATGTCTGTCTTGTTTCCTTTCTGTCAGGAGCTGATGACAACAGGCTTGCAGGGAGGCAGGGGAGGAGCAAGGAGAATGGCACAGCACCCAAGAGAGGTACGACACGCAGCAGGCATCTGGGTTTGGTGCCCTGTCTTTCTAGTTAGGCTTTCTGTCTGCCCTTTCCTGGGCCTGTTGTCATTGCATGTTGCTTGAGGTCTTAATCCCTGGGGATTACAATTACCTTTCCTGTCCCAGTTGACAATGCAAGCCCACAGTTCACCCAAGATCCTAAGGTGCATTGCTGTGAACACTGGAGATGAGATTTCCTAGTATCGTGGCCTATTTTGCAGACTGAATGTAGTGCTGGAGTCCTTAAATGTTGCTGCTTCCCCTTTCTTGTTTCTAACAGGGAGAGGTGCTGAGCCAAATGGCGAAATCTCCATGAAAACTCCTCTCCAGGCTGGAGGGCATCCTGAAGCAGCAGGTCCCAGCAGAGGGGGAACAGCTGCTCCTGCAGTTGCCAACTGCTCCCTCTCCAAGATCATGGTGGCAAGAAAGCGCAAGGCAGTGGAAGAGGAGGAGCAGAAGGCAGAGCTGGGTCCTGCCAACAAACAAGTGAAAGTGGAGCACAATGGGGAGAAGGCTCAGAGCCCTCATCAGAGCAGAGGTGCTGTGCCAGCTCCATCAGCACAGCCTGGGCCTGCCCCAGTGCCGACCGAGCGGTTCCGGACCTCAAAGCGAAGAGGTAAGAAGGTGCTGCAGCTGCCCTGGTGAGGTGCTTCCCTTGTCAAGCACGTGGAGTTTGCTTGGGGTTTGCTTTGCTTTTTCTTCCCTTCTGCAGGGAGGGGAAAAGAGTAGAAGGCTACCAAGTCCAAAGGATGTGCCAGAATGTGTAATCCTATCTTTTCCCATGAAATCCATGCTGGCCTTCTGCTCGTCCCACTGCAAATACCCGTTCCTGAGAGATTTCCCAGTCTGTTTTCGTGGTACCCGTGTTTCCGTGGTTTTGCTATTGACAAACTGAATTTCTCTTCTCTTGCTCTATAGAAAGACGACGACGACAGAAAGAAAGGAGAGCAGAAATGAAGAAGGCTGCTCTCAGAGCTGCTGCTGCACATGCAGAGGTGAGTCCTTGGCGAGCACAGACACGGCTCTTGTTCTCTGTCTGTCAGATGTGAAGGGGGTTGTGGAATACTGGGGGAAGCGGTGTCCTGCTTTGACACTTGCCTTGTTTCTTTCCAGTTCTCCACCATAAACAGCCTTGTGGAGATGATGGAGAAGCTGCAGCTGAAGGACTGAGCGGAGGAGCATCAGCAGGCAGCGGCTTTGTGGCAGCAGCCCAACTTTCACTCTGGTTTCAATCCATCAATAAACAATTGGAGTTTTGCATTCACAAGGAGCGCATGGCCTGATTTGTCCAGCAGCACCCAGTGAGCCACTGCTCCACCTCCTCGTTATCCCACCACCTCCTGGTTATCCCACCACCTCCTCGTTATTCCACTGGCGGCGCTGGGTCAGAACTCCCACAGCTCCATCAGGGAATGCTGCAGGGTACAGAAGCAATGGACGCACCAATCCTGGGCCCTGCCCACACTGTCTGAGCAGTTAGAGAGCAGCTCCATAGAGCCGTCTGACTTTCTCGGGGCAGCACTGAGCAAAGTGAGCGTGTGCCCCTCAGCCTGCAGGCGTCTCTGCTGGGGGAAGAGAGGCTCCGCTGGCTGCCTGATCCCGGAAGGCAGAGGTGTTCTCCTGACTTCTCTGCAGTGCTGCCTTCCTTCATCGTCCCCCCTTCCTTCAGATATTTTGATGCTGCTTTTCACCCTTTTGGGCAGAGCTTGAGTGACTCTCATCATTGCATAGCTTTGTATTGAGCGGTGTGGAATTTTCTGGCTTTGTTTGTAAAAGCCTAGGCTGAAAACCGCAGCGTGCGTGCTAAATGGGAGTCCTAGCACTCTGGAAGTGGATAACTTTTGGGATGGAGCTGCTTTTGGTTTTCTAATGAGTGTATAATGAGCAAAGTTTGCCAACAGGATCGTGTTTTCTCAACGAATGACTAGGAGCGATATGCAGAGGAAGATGGCAGTTGGCAGATGGTGCCTGGCAAGAGCTGTTGTTTGTGTCCTGCAGCCGGGAATGCTCCACGCCGAGGGGTGCGGGCTGTGAGAGGAACATGTCTGTGGAAGCATGGCCGTTCCTCCCGTCTGATGGGGCAGAAGGCAGGGACAGGAGAGGAAAGCTGAACAGATCTGCATTTTCGTCACGGCTCTTACTGTGTGGGAAATGAGCTGTGCCACTGTGCTTCTTTGTGCTGGCTAGTTCTGGAGCTGTGCCTTCAACTTGATGCTCAGCTGTTCCTGTGTGCAATGCTCCACACTCGGACCCTGCAGAGCCCAGAGGCCTCCTTGGCTGCTGTCACTCACCTGGAGCTTGCAGGGTGCTGTGCGTGCTGTATGGAGCTGCTTCCAGCTGTCATTTGCAAGACCCTGTAAGTGCACTGGGTTCAAACAGCAGTCAGATAACACAGATGAGAAAGAAGCACAAAAACTTTTATTATTTTTTTTACATCACAGGCTTTGATCTCCAACCAAGCCTGTTGTGCTGTGGAGAGCAGTGGAAGCTGTTGAGTTGCATGACCAAGGGGTGCAGCCTGGTTCCCCCCTCCCTAAGGGGGAGGCTCATTGAAGGGCTGGCTGCCTGCAGGGAAGGAGCTCTGCTTTTTTGTGTGCCCTGTTCCTCAGAATGGGGTAAGCAGTTCTGTGGGGATTTACTAGGTTGAGTCCTTTGTGTTTCTCAGGTAACTTCAAGCTGTGTCTGCTCTTGCCTCTGTTTGCAGTTGCCACGCCTCTGGCCTTGGCCCCCACAGAAGCCCCTCCTGGTTGTCAGTGGCAGCTGTTACCTGTGCAGTGCCAGCAGTCTGTAGAAATGGCAGCACTTGGGAGGATGACACAGTTTGCCTGATGTTATGCTTTATGGATGCGGTCAGGTGAGAAAGCGCTGTGCTTCGTGGCACAAATTCCTTGGCCAAAGGACGCTTTGGAGCAGAGGTTTGCTGTCAGGAGGCCTGAAAGCATCGAAGGAAATGCTGCTGTGCACTGGGCCCAGAGACATCAGCTCCCAGCACGTCAGTGAGTGCGGACGCCTGCAGCCTCTGTGTCTGTCGGGGATTGCTCCAAGGGCTCTGTAGGCAGCTGTCCGTGGCTGTTTTGCTTTGTTAGGGCATGGGCACAGATGACAACACACTGATGGTGTCCTGCTCGGAAATGGATGCGCTGGATGGCAGAGGAGGATTCTGAGCCAAGTATGGGATCATCTTTGTTCCTTCGTGAAGGTGAGTTTTGAAAAGTGAAACACTTGAAGCTGGATTTGCAGGGTGCCTGGAAGGAGGTGACTCTCGCTTGGTATCAGTTGGGTATTTCAGAGCAGCTGAGATTAAGGGGACGTCACAAATAACGTTCTGAGAATGTTCCTGACCGTTCTTAGTTGTTAAATTGTCTAAAAGAATGCAAGCAATGCAAAAAAACAAAAGCCGAACAACCACGGCATGTCCTGCAAAGAATCCAGCTTTAATAGAGACTGACAGTTACTAAGGTTCCTTTTTCTTCTTCTGTCAGTGACTGAATTTGCTCTCACCTCTTCTCTCTGCACGTGACTTCCCACTTCTATCTTTAGTTCTTCTTCGGTTGAACTTCTCTCTTGTCTATTTCTCCTCCTTTCTACCTTTGCAATCCCTTCCCTGAAACCCCTTCCCTCCCTTCTCTTTTCTGTCTTTTCTAACTTCTCCTCTCTGCTGCCTTCCTCTCTATTTTTTTTCCTGTACTTTTCTTTCTTTTCTCTGCACCGTTATTTCTCCTCTTCCTCCTTCTGCACTTCCTGCTCCTCTGTTCCCTCCTCTCAGTTCTCCCTTGCCTGTTCCTGCTCTTTTCCTATTCTCCTCCTCACTCCTCTGCCCTGTTTCTGCATTATTTCATCCTCCTGCAGCAGCGGCTCATCTGCTCTGCAGTTCTCTCTTTGTGCTGTCCTCTGCTCTTTGAGTAATTCTTCCCTCTGTCCTTGCTCCTCTTCAGCTGGCTATGAATTCTCCACATCATGGCTCCTATTGGGCTATTTTTTCTTCTCCATATTCTCACTCTTCCTTCATCTGCACTCCTCTTCTGCCGTTCTTTTTTTCACTCTATCCTCTCTCCTCTTTCTTCTGCATTCTTCCTCTGCTTCTCCAGTTCTTCATTCCCTGCCTCCTCACTCCTCTTTCCTCTGCATCAACACTGCTCTTCTGTTGGACTTTTTTCCTTTTTCCCTACTTCTCGTTCTTCTGTATCTGCACTCCTCTTCAGCTGTTCTTTTTTCATTCTGTCCTCACTCCATTCTTCTGCATCTCCCCACGTCTTCTGATCTTCTTTACAGTCTCCTCGCTTGTTTTTCATCTGCATCTGCACTCTTCTCCCATTCATTTTTCTGTGCTTCCTCCCTGTTCTTTCTTCTGCATCTGAACTCCTCTTCTGCTATTCTTTCTTCCTGCTCATCTTGCTTCCCTGTAGAATCATTCCTTTTTCTTCTGCATCTGTCTCTGCACTCTTCTCCTGTTTTCTTCTCTTTTCTCTCTTTCTCCATTTGCACTCTTCTGCTGCTTTTTTTTCCCCTGCCTTTTCTCTCTGTCATTTGCATCTGCACTACTCTTCTGCTGTACTTTCTTCCCTCTATCCTCACTTGTGCATCTGCACTCTCCTAAGGCTGATCCTTCTGCCTTGTATTCTCACTGCTCTTTCCTCTGCATTCTCACTCTCCTGTTTGTTTTTTTTTCCCTTGCATCCTCCCTCCTCTTCTGCTGTTCTTTCTTCCTTGTTTCCTCACTCCTCTTCTGCATATGCACTCCACATGTGCTGTTCATTCTTCTCTGTATCCTCACTGCTTTGTATTCTGCATCTGCTCTCCTCTTCTGCTGTTCTTTCCTTCCCTGTATCCTCACACATCTTCCTTCTCTGTTTGCTCTCCACTTTGCTGGAGGCTGTTCTTTCCTCCTTTAATCCTCACTCTTTCATTTGCTGCTCTACTCCTCCTGTTCTGTCTTCTATTTATCCTCACTCATTTTATTCTTCTGCATTCACGCTCCCTTTCTGCAGTTCTTCCTTCCCCGAATCCTCAGTCCTCTTTCTTTTGCTGCTTTGTTTTCCAGTTTCTCACTGCTCTTTACTCTGCATCTGCAGTCATCATTTTCTCATACTTCTTCCCTGTCTTCTCTCCTGTCTTCTCCATCTGCACTCTTTTTCTGCTTTCCTTTCTTCCCCCCTTCCTCTTTCTTCTGCATCTGAACCCCATTTCTGCTCTTCCTTCCTTCTCTCTCTCCACTCTCCTCTTTCTTCTGCGTCCGTTCTCTTCTGCTGTCCTTTCTCCCCTGTAACCTCACTTCTCATTTTTCTGCATCACACTCATCATCTTTCATCCCTGTCTTCTCACTTCTCATTCACCTGCAGCTGCAGTCCTCTTCTGCTCTCCTTTCCTCCTTGTATCCTCACTTGCCTTTTTTTCTGCATCTGCACTCCCCTTCGGCTTTGCTTTCTTTATCCTATCCTCTCTCCCGTTTTGTCTGCATCTGCCCACCACTTCTGATCTTTCTTACTGCTTCTCCTCACTGCTCTTTCACCTGAATCTTCAATCCTCTTCTGCTGTTTATTGTTGTGCCCTCGCTCCTCTTTCTTCTCCACCCGCATTTCTCTTCTACTGTTTTTCCCCTGCATCCTCACTCCTTTGTTGTCTACATCAGCTTTACACTCCTGCTTTTCTTTCTCCCCTATATCCTCGCTGCTCTTTTTATCTGCATCCCTCCTCTTCTGCTGTTCTTTCTTTCAGGTCGCACAGGTTTGAAGAGAAAAGGAATAAAGAACAGCAGAAGAGGAGCAGTAATGCAGAAAAAAGAGGAGTGAGGATGCAAGGAAAACAGCAGAACTGCAGATGCAAATGAAAGAGTGAGGATAAATGGAAGAAAGAGCAGCCAAAGTGGAGAGCAGACACAGAAAGAAGACGTGTGTGAACACAGGGAAGAAAGGAATGCAGACAGAACCAAGAGGAGAGAGGGAAGAAAAAGTAGAAGTGGAAAGCAGATATAGAAGGAAGAAGCAAGGAGATAGGGAAGAAAAAACAGAGGAGGAGAGCAGATGAAGAAAAAACAGTGAAAATCAAAGGAAGTAAGAACAGAAGAAGAGGAGTGCAAGTGCACAAGAAAGAGCAGCACGCATACAAAGAAGAAAGAACAGCAGATGTGGAGAGCATACGCAGAAGGAAGTGAGGACAGAGGAAAGAAGGAACAGCAGAAGAGTAAAGCTGATGAAGACGAGTGAGGATGCAGGGAAAATACAGCAGAAGAGGAGTGCAGATGGAGAAATAGGAGCGAGGACACAGGAGGAGGAAGAGAAGAGGAGGACTGCAGCTGCAGAAGCAAGAGTAGTGAGGACAGAACAGCAGTAGAGGAGTGCAGCTCAGAAGAAAGGGCAGTGAGTAGACAGGAAAGACAAGCTACAGGAAGGGAGTGCAGATGGAAGAAAGTGCAACAAGGACAGGGGAAAACCAACAACAGTGGAGGGCAGATGCAGAACAAAGTGGAGTGAGAACTGATAGAAGACAGAAAAGGAGGAGTGCAGCTACGGAAGAAAAAGGAGAGAGTAGACAGGGAAGGAAGAGCTGCAGAAGGGGAACGCAGGTGCAAGGGGAAAGTGAATTCACACGCAAGAAGACAGCAGAAGAGTGCAGATGCAGAAGAAAGAGGAGGTACGAGAAAGGGAAGAAAGAACAGCAGGAGTGCAGGTTAAAAAAACAGTGAGGATAAAGAGAAGAAAGGACAGCAGAACAGGAGTTCAGGTGCAGAAGAAAGAGGAGTGAGGTGACAGGGAAGAAATGAGAGCAGAACAGGAGTGCAGATAGAGAACAAAGCAGTGAGGAGACAAAGAAAGACGACCAAGAGAGGAGTTTAATTATGCAGAAGGAAGAGGAGTGAGGATACAGGGAAGAAAGAACAGCAGAAGAGGAGGGATGCAGGTAAAAGAGCAGCGAGGATATAGGGGAGAAAGAAAAGCAGGAGTGTAAAGCTGATGTAGACAACAAAGGAGTGAGGATGCAGGGGAAAAACAGTAGAAGAGAAATGCGGGTGGAGAAGAAAAAGGAGCGAGGGCACAACAATAAACAGCAGAAGAGGAGTGAAGATGCAGGTGAAAGAGCAGTGAGGAGAAGCAGTAAGAAAGATCAGAAGTGGTGGGCAGATGCAGACAAAACGGGAGAGAGGATAGGATAAAGAAAGCAAAGCCGAAGGGGAGTGCAGATGCAGAAAAAAAGGCAAGTGAGGATACAAGGAGGAAAGGAGAGCAGAAGAGGACTGCAGCTGCAGGTGAATGAGAAGTGAGAAGACATGGATGAAAGATGATGAGTGTGATGCAGAAAAACGAGAAGTGAGGTTCCAGGGGAGAAAGGACAGCAGAAGAGGAGAGCAGATGCAGAATACAAAGTAGTGAGGATACAGAGAAGAATGAACAGCACATGTGGAGTGCATCCTGGGTTCCACCTTCTGTTCCCAAACCCGATGCCACCCAACCCGTCGTCCCGCTTCTCAGCTCAGCCCATGTCCCCTCTGCGTTCCCCTTGCCTTCCTTCAGCTGAGCCTGCCTGCAGTGTCCGTGTGAAACGGCTCATCCCGCTCGGAAGGCCGGCAGGAAAGCGAACCTCTGGGACCCCCAAACAAAGCAAAGGGTGGCGGGAGCCATGGAGTCACAGCATGGACACAGATGATGGAGGCCGGGTCATTTATTGAGCGTTGTGACAAGGAATGCGGGCAAAACGGAGCGACGTCCTGACAGCGGGTCATCAAGGTTACGGGCAGAGCAGTGTGGAACAGCGCGTGTTTGCGTATGGCCTGCGTGAAGATCAACACAGGCAGCGGCTGCTAAAGGAAAACGAGGGATATGGCATTGAGAGCCAAGGAAAGGAAACAGGGGCAGCACAATATGGCATTGAGAGCCAAGAAAGGAAACAGGGGCAGCACAGTATGGCATTGAGAGCCAAGGAAAGGAAACAGAGGCAGCACAATATGGCATTGAGAGCCAAGGAAAGGAAACAGGGGCAGCACAATATGGCATTGAGAGCCAAGAAAGGAAACAGGGGCAGCACAATATGGCATTGAGAGCCGAGGAAAGGAAACAGGGGCAGCACAATATGGCATTGAGAGCCGAGGAAAGGAAACAGGGGCAGCACAATATGGCATTGAGAGCCAAGGAAAGGAAACAGGGGCAGCACAATATGGCATTGAGAGCCAAGGAAACAGGAGCAAACAGGGCCCAGCGCCCCCAGGCGGGCAGGGCAGCAGCGCTGTCACAATGGCAGCGGCCGTGTCATCATGGCGTCGCCGCGGCAACGTTTGTGACACGGGCACCCGGGAGGGGTATAAAAGGCAGAGCGTGGCGGTGGGTCCCACATCCTGAAGGAGCATCTGGTAGAGAGCAGACGCATCTGAAGGATGAGCTTCGGCATGGCTGGCGCCAACATGGAGCGAGCCGCCGGCGCGAGGCGGAGCAGGAGGAGCGAGGTCGGCCCCGCAGCGGGACGCACCTCCAGGCTCATAGACACCAAGAGCAAAGGTAATGGACACCAAATGGGTCCACGGCCGGCACAGGAGCGGTGCTGCAGCCACCCCTGGCACAGAGGAGATGCTTTGCATCCGCCACCTCGCTCCCGCCTGGCGGCCATAGCAGTGCTGGGAAGCGGCAGATGGAAAGCATGAGCTGATGCAGTGTGAGCTGATGCAGTGTGAGCTGATGCAGTGTGAGCTGATGCAGTGTGAGCTGATGCATTGTAACCTGCTTTTCCTTCGCCCTCCAGAGCGAGTCGCCGTCTGGGATGCGGTGGCCGCCTACATCCGGGAGAAGCTGCTGGTGCACAAGGTGTGTTGGCCGTCGGGTTCCTCCTCTCGCCGTCCAGCTCGGCCTGGACTCCCTCAGCCTCTTCCCCTCTGCAGAAAGCAGGAAGCTGCCCCCACGTTTCTCTCCTGGGCATCCCACGGCCTTCCTGCAAGTGCACGGTCGCTTGTGCTGGGCCCTGTCGGATCTCAGGGCTGATCCCGGTCTCTGGGAGCCTCTGGATGCCATGGGGCTCCTTCTGCCCTGCAGCCTGCTGGGCTGCATCCGGGAGGGCGAGGGGAAGGAGAGGACCGTGCAGCCCCTTCCCAAGCCATTCCTGATGCCTGGCTCGTGCCTCTGAACGGCGGCAGAGGCTCCTGAGCTCCGTCCCCACGTCGGCCCCCCGCCGGCTCTTCCTCCGGCCGTCCCTTAACCCTTGCGCCCTTCCTTTCTCTGCCACTTGCAGGGGGTCTGGATCCCCACCTTTGGCACCTTTGACACCATCTCCAAAGACATCTGGACTGAGAACGGCACCGTGACCCTGCAGTGGCCCGTCTTCAACCTGGCTACAAACCTGATGGTCACCCACCACCTCAAGGCCCGCAGGGACTCCCTGGCAGGTAGGAGGGGGGATTCCACTTCTGCTGGCATCACGGACAGGGCAAACGGGGCCACCGCTCCGTTCTCAACAGCAAACCTTCCCCTGGCCAAACCTGGGGCCGCTCAGGCTGACGGCCACCCGAAGCCCTTCTAGGGAAGCACCGGTGGGAAATCAACCCTCTCATCACCTCCGTCTCTCGCATTTTGCAGTGCACAGGAAGTTGGACCCTCTGAGATACAGCAAGGCGGCCGCAGGCACCTCTCTGAGCTGGCAGAGCCTCAGGACCGGCATCCAGAGCACCGTGTCCCTGCTCTCCGGCTGCCTGCAGAACGGGGAGAACGTCGCCATCGTCCTGAAAGACATCGGCGTGCTCCTGGTTGACGGCTTGACCTTCCACATGAAATACTACTTCGACTTCCTCGAGAAGCTGTCCGGAAAAGAGGCATTCAGTAGAGCTGCTTTCAAGGTCAGCTGTAGGTTCCTCTGTGGCCCTGGCACTGCCGTGAGCCTCGCCGTGCCCAAGCACACATCAGAACGCGGCCGGCTGCTCGGGCCCATAGAGACACGTAGAAACACGTTGGGACCCATAGAGACACATAGAGACACACTGGGACCCATAGAGACACGTTGAGAGACATAGAGACACATTGAGACCCATTGAGACACGTTGAGACCCATAGAGACACATTGGGACCCATAGAGATGCATTGGGACCCATAGAGACATGTTGAGACCCATAGAGACACCTTGAGAGCGATAGAGACAAATTGAGACACATTGGGACCCATAGAGACACGTTGAGCCCCATAGAGACAAATTGAGACCCATAGAGACACGTTGAGCCCCATAGAGACACTTTGAGACCCATTGGGACCCATACAGAAACACTGAGACCCATAGAGACGCATTGAGAGCCATAGAGACACGTTGAGACCCATAGAGACACATAGGGACCCATAGAGACACCTTGAGACCCATAGAGACACCTTCAGACCCATAGAGACACATTGAGACCCATTGGGACCCATAGAGACACGTTGAGACCCATAGAGACACACTGAGAAACACTGGGACACATTGGGATTCATAGAGACACATTGGGACCCATAGAGACACCTTGAGACCCATAGAGACACGTTGAGACCCATAGAGACACCTTGAGAGCCATAGAGACAAATTGAGACCCACTGGGAACCATACAGACACATTGGGAGCCATAGAGACACTTTGGGATTCATAGAGACACGTTGAGACCCACTGGGACCCATAGAGACATGTTGAGACCCATAGAGACACGTTGGGAACCATAGAGGCGCATTGAGAGCCATAGAGACAAATTGAGACCCATTGGGACCCATAGAGACACGTTGGGACACATAGAGACCCATAGGGACCCATAGAGACCCATAGGGACCCATAGAGACCCGTTGAGAGCCACAGAGTCCCACAGCCTCCGCTTCTGTCCCCTGCAGGCCCCCTGGCTGCTGGACATGGTGGTGTCCCGAGTGGCACCGCTGGCTTCCCTGGTGCTCTCCGGCTGCCTCGTCGTCTTTCCCACGTGAGTCTGTTGGTGGCTGCAGCGCGGCTGCTCAGCTCTCGTTGCGCAGCGCTTGTTCCGTGTGTCCGTGTCTGTGCTGCCCGTGTGTCACAGAACCACAGCAGGATTGGAGCTGGAAGGAGCCCTGAAAGAGCACCTCGTCCCACTGCCCTGCGGGGAACAGGGACACCGACCCCCACAGGAGGTTGCTCTGAGCCTGCTCCAGCCCCACCTCCAATGCCCGTCCAGGCACCACCAGCTCTGCGGGCAAGATGCTCCGGTGCCTCGCCACCCTCCTGTCCAAAACCTCTTCCTGACATCCAGCCTGAATCTCCTGCCGTTTGAAACTCGTTTCCCTTCCACCTGAACCGCCTGACCCTGCTCAAGCCTTTGCAAAAGAGCGTGCTTCATGCGGCACCAAGACGTGCCTGGGAGCAGGCAGTCAGAGAGCAGCAAGCAGTGCTGGCTGCGTCACACCACTCGCTGCCTTCTCCTCTCGTGCAGGTTTCAAATGGAGTTTGCGCCCAAACCACCGCCCGGAATGCGCCGCAAGTCCTCGGGAAGCCTCTTTGCTTGGGAGACTGCAAAGAGAGAAGCCGCTTTGTCACCTGTGGACCAGGGCAAGACAGGTAAAGCAGCTTCCGGCTCCTTTCCAGGGCACGGGCGGCCAACTAGAGGTAGGAAATCCCCTGCTGAGCACCAGCCCAGGGCTCTGACTGGTGGCAAAGCTTCACGCCGGCTCAGCGCGGCCCCTTCCCGTCAGGAACTGCTGGCCTGCCCAAAGACAAGGCGCTGGCTGGGACGTGCCCCCATCCCTGGCTATGGCAGGAGGATGTGCGGATCTGAGGCCCTGCCCTCCCCCGACAGAAGGACGCGCTCCCCCAAAAATCCCCCTGCCGCCTCACCGTCGCCACCCAGCTCCTCTTTCTCAAAGCCAACGCCACGAATGCGGTCCCAGCACAGAGCTGAGCTGCAGAGAGGAGGAGCGGGGCCAGGGCTGCCGTCAGGGAGGGCGGCGCGGATGGGAGCAGCGGGGGGAGCGGAGCGGCCCTCTGGGCTGCTGTGGGAAGGGGCCTGAGTGCCCCTGGGGAGCGAGCCAAAGGGCTGACGGTGAATCTCCTCTGCCTTCCCCATTGCAGTGAGGTTTGCTGGCCGTCCGACGATAAGCAAACGCTTGAGCACTTCAAGCATTGACGGAGGACACTTCAGAAGGATAAGGAACTTGCTGCTCAGGAGGAGCTCTACACCCAGGTGAGGCTCCGGGCTGCCATGCGCACAGGGGCGACCCAACCGAAGCCCATTCCCTAATCCCAAAGGCTCCCTGTTTGTGGCCGTGCTGCCATGGGGGACCCCCAGCTCACAGGGCTGCCGCTCTGCGCGTCTCAGGGGCAGCCGGTGAGCAGGCTGCGGGCAGGGAGTTTGGACACAGCCTGCTCCAGCCCCACCTCCAATGCCCGTCCAGGCACCCACCGGCTCTCCAGGCAAGATGCTCCGGTGCCTCGCCACCCTTCTGCCCACAAACTCCTTCCTTATGTCCCATCTCAATCTTCTGCCCTTTGAAACCATTTCCCCTTCACCCCAACCGACTGCAACGCAGCCCAGGCTCCTGGCTCAGGCTTGTGGCCCCGAAGCCACCAGCCCCTCACGTGGACCACTCCTGCTCTGTCCTTGCAGACTGCTGCCAGCCATGCGGAAGGTGCCTGAGGCCCAAAAGCAGCCGCTGCCCTGCCAGCTGCAAGGGGACGCGGGAGCTCCAAGCCAACGAGAGCTGGGCCCAGCACCGCGGGCGAAACACGTGAGCTTCTCTGATGCACAACTGGGGGCAGAACAAGTCCATGGGCACGGTGTGCTGCCCAAATTGCAGGCAGCCGAGGCCTCACCCCGTCGGGTCACCTTTGGGCAGACACCAACGTTCCTAAGATCTTGGTCCAGAGCTGAGTCCAGACTGTCCTCGCAGCCTCCAGGCAGACATTCCAGGTTCCCGCTGCTGCCACGCGACTCCATCCAAGTCATGAGGATGAGGGCTCAGCACAGGGCTGCGCAGCAAGAACCTCAGCACGATGGCGGCAGCAAGACCTCGTGGTGAGGCCAGCCTGCCTGAGCAGCCTGCAAACAGCACATCCGCATCGCTGCCACCCAGGAGAGAAGAAACGCAGTCTCCCAAGCCGTTAGCCTCCGAAGACCAAAGCCCGCCCTGCAGGAACAACAGGGGGCAGAAAAAGGCCATGGGGACGGCGTGCTGCCCAACGTGCAGACAGCCGAGGCCTCACCCCATCGGGCCGCCTTGGGGCAGACACCAGCTGCCAGAAGATCTTCCTGCAGAGCTGAGTGCCGAGCGTCAGCCTCCGAACACCTGCAGGAAGGGCTCAGCCCAGCCGTGCTGATGCGGCCATGGGCTGCCCAGACAGACAGACAGCAACTGCAGGCTGCCAAACCAAAGAGCAAAGCCCACCCTGCAGGAAGGGCTGAGCCCAGCCGTGCTGATGCGGGCATGGGCTGCCCAGACAGACAGACAGCAACTGCAGGCTGCCAAACGGACGCTTGAATCCCACCTGCGTCGCATCTCATATGAAACCAGGCTGCCCAGGGCCCCGTCCAACCTGGCCTCGAACACCTCCAGGGACGGGGCGTCCAACAACCTCTGCGGGCATCCGGTTCCGAGAGAGCATCTCACCGCTCTCTCTGCAAAGAACAACCCAACCTGACATCCCAGCTTCAACTCCACACCACGTCCGCTTGGCCTGACGTCGGCCGCACCATCACAGTCGACTCCCCTCCTATTCGTAGGCTCCCTTGACGTACGGAAGGCTGCAATGAGGGCACCGCGCAGCCTTCCCTTCTCCAGGCCAAGCGAGGAGATGTCGAGTGAAATGTCGAGGGGCAGAACCATCAATAAAGCCTTACCGGGGGCCTACCTTGAAACATCCCCACGATGGCTGTGACGGAGTCATTGCGCCTTGTTACGCCGCCTCTTTTGATGCCGGGGCAGGGAGAAAGAACGCTGAGAGGGCATCAGAGCGTCGCACGATGCTTCCCTTGGTGCCCAGGCGTCTCTTCTGCCTGATCTGGCTCACGAGCCAGGCTGAGTTCTTTGCCTTTTGGGGTGACCCAAAGCCGTGCCCGCTGTCGCCTTTGTAACCTCTTGCACTTTGGGTTCAGGGTTCTGCTTCAGACGCTGTGGGCTGGGTCTTGCGAATTCCTCGGCGAGGCCAAACGGCGCGGAGCTCCTTCTACCCCTGCTTGTGCAGGTCAGGAGCTCCTGCTGGGACCATAGAGACACACTGGGACCCATAGAGACACATTGGGAGCCATAGAGACACATTGGGACCCATAGAGACACATTAGGACCCATAGAGACACGTTGGGACCTATAGGGACACATTGGGACCCATAGAGACACAATGCGACCCATAGAGACACATTGAGGCCCACTGGGACCCATAGAGACACATTTTGGCACATTGGGACACATTGAGGCCCATTGGAGCCCATAGAGGCACATTGGGAACCATAGAGACACGTTGGGACCTATATGGACACATTGGGACCCATAGAGACACAATGCGAACCATAGAGACACATTGAGGCCCATTGGGACCCATAGAGACACGTTGGGGCCCATAGAGACACACTGAGACACACTGGGACCCATAGAGACACGTTGGGACCCATAGAGAAACATTGGGACCCATAGAGACACATTGGGACCCATAGAGACACGTTGAGGCCCATGGAGACACATTGGGACCCTTTGGGACCCATAGAGACACATTGGGACCCACAGAGACACATTGAGACATACTGGGACCCATAGAGACACATTGGAACCCAAAGAGACACTTTCAGACCCATAGAGACACCTTGAGCGCCATCGAGACACCTTGAGAGCCATTGGGACCCATAGAGACCCATTGGGACCCATAGAGACACATAGAGACCCATAGAAACCCATTGGGACTCATAGAGAAACATTGAGACCCATTGGGATCCATAGAGACCCATTGGAACACAAAGAGACACTTTCAGACCCATAGAGACACCTTGAGAGCCATAGAGAACTGCCTATGAACAGCAGAGGGGATGGGCTCTAAATCCCCAGAGGCGCAAGGTCCGGGCTGTCCGTGAAATTCCTGGGGGTGCTTTGGTCAGCAAAGACCCAAGTGCTTCCAGTGCTGTCATAGAGAAGCTTCAGGCGTTCCCAGTCCCTACGACATCGAAGCAGCTGCAAGAGTTTCTCGGTCTGTTGGGCTGCTGGCGTTCCTTTATACCTCACCCAGCGCAGCTGCTGAGGCCACTGCACAGACTGACAACAAGGGGCAGCAGTGGGACTGGGGGAAAACCCAACAGGATGCTTTCCAACAGGCCAAACTGGCAGTTCAACAAGGCCAGGCATGGGCAACATTGGATCCTACCCTCCCGGCCCAGTTGGACGTTCATGGTACTCAAGACGGCTTCGGTTGGGGCCTGTGGCAACGCCAGAGCTCTGTTCAAACCCCCATTGGTTTCTGGTCTCAGGTTTGGCACGGAGCAGAAGAAAGATACAGAATGATTGAGAAACCCTTATTGGCTGCCTGTTCTGCATCCCTGCACGTTTCCCTTTGCATCCCTGCACGTTTCCCTTTGCATCCCTGCACGTTTCCCTTTCCATCCCTGCCCGTTTCCCTTTCCATCTCTGCACGTTTCCCTTTGCATCCCTGCCTGTTTCCCTTTCCATCCCTGCCCGTTTCCCTTTGCATTCCCAGGGGAAGCAGCAGGAGCAGCAGGCGCACAGCTGTGTGCCCAGGGCCGGTGCCGGCCTCTGCACGTGGCTTCAGGCCCCAGGGCCGGTGCTGCTGTGCCCGGCTGTGCCTTCAGGCCCTGTGTCCAGGGCCGGCCCCTCTGGCTGTGGCTTTCGGCCCCGCTGTCGGCATCCCTGGCCGTGCCTTCAGGCCCTGGGCTTGGCGCTGGGCTCTCTGGCCGTGCCTTCAGGCCCCACGGCTGGTGCCGGCCTGTGCGGCTGTGGCCGTGCCTTCAGGCCTCGGGGCAGGGCCGGCCTCTCAGGCTTTGCTTTAGGCCACAGGGCCGACGCCGGCCTGCCTGGCTGTGCCTTCAGGCCCCGGGGCCGGTGCCGGCCTCTCTGTGCCTTTGGGCCCCAGGACCCTTGCAGCCTCTCAGGCTGTGGCTGTGTCTTTGCACCTGTGCTGGCCTCATGGCTGAGGCTGTGCCTTCCGGCCCTGGGGCCGGTGCCGGTCTCTCGGGCTGTTTTGAGGCCCAGGCCTGGTGCCGGCCTCTCAAGCTGTGGCTTTGGGCACTGAAGCTCGTGCCAGCCTATAACAGCAGGCACATTAAAACGGTTCATGGAAGTGAATGGATGCAGGAGAACGCTGAGCTCTTCTGGGTGTTTGTGCAATTGGGGCAGAGACGGGCGAGCTCAGCCGCGTGTGCTTGGCGTTCACCAACATATGGTCACAATCCAGTGGCGCATGAGCTGGCTGATGTGCCCATGGAGACACGTTGAGAGCCATAGAGACACATTGGGACCATAGAGACACATTGGGACCCATAGAGACACTTTCAGACCCATAAAGACACGTTGAGACCCATAGAGACCCCTGGGGACCCATAGAGAAACACTGAGACCCATTGGGACCCAAAGAGACACTTTCAGACCCATAGAGACACGCTGAGACCCATAGAGACACCTTGAGAGCCATAGAGACAAATTGAGACACATTGAGACTCATTGGGACCCATTGGGACCCATAGAGACACACTGAGACTCATTGGGGCCCATAAAGACCCATTGAGACCCATAGAGACACATTGGGACCCATAGAGACACATTGAGACTCATTGGGACCCATTGTGACCCATAGAGACACATTGAGACTCATTGGGGCCCATGGAGACACGTTGAGAGCCATAGAGACACGTTGGGACCCATAGAGACACGTTGGGACACATAGAGACACGTTGAGACCCATAGAGACCCACAGGGACCCATAGAGACCCACTGGGACCCATAGAGACACATTGGGACACATAGAGACACGTTGAGACCCATAGAGACCCACTGGGAGACTGGGAGACTGGGAGACAGGGGCATCCAGCCAGCCATGGCAGGCAGGCAAGGACCATGACTCCAGCCAGCCATTCAAGACAGGCAGGAAGGGGCCAAGGACTCCAGCCAGCCAGCCATGGCAGGCAGGCAAGGACCACGACTCCAGCCAGCCAGCCAAGGCAGGCAGGCAGGGCCACGACTCCAGCATGACAGCCAAGGCAGGCAGGCAGGGTCTACAGTTCCAGCCAGCCAGCCAAGGCAGGCAGGCAGGAGCCAGGACTCCAGCCAGCCAGCCAAGGCATGCAGGCAGGAGCCAGGTCTCCAGCCAGACAAGCAAGGCAGGCAAGCAGGGGCCAGGACTACAGCCAGCCAGACATGGAAGGCAGGCAGGGTCCATGGTTCCAGCCAGCTAGCCATGGCAAACAGGCAGTGCCACGGTTCGAGCAAGCCAGCCAAGGCAGGCAGGCAGGAGCCATGACTCTAGCCAGCCAGCCAAGGCAGGCAGGCAGGAGCCAGGACTCCAGCCAGTCAGCTAAGGCAGGAAGGCAGGCAGGCAGGGGCCAGGACTCCAACCAGCCAGCCAAGGCAGGCAGGCAGGGGCCAGGACTCCAACCAGCTAGCCAAGGCAGGCAGGCAGGTGCCACGGTTCCAGCCAGCCAGCCAAGGCAGGCAGGGAGAGGCCAGGAATCCAGCCAGCCAGCCAAGGCAGGCAGGCAGGGGCCAGGACTCCAGCCAGCCAGCCAAGGCAGGCAGGCAGGGGCCACAACTCCAGCCAGCCAGCCAGGGCTGCCAGGCAAGGACCACAACTCCAGCATGACAGCCAAGGCAGGCAGGCAGGGTCCACAGTTCCAGCCAGCCAGCCACGGCAGGCAGTCAGGATCCAGGACTCCCGCCTGCCTGCCATGGCATGCAGGCAGGAGCCGGGACTCCAGCCATCCAAACAAGGCAGGCAGGCACAGACCACGACTCCAGTCAGCCAGCCAAGGCGGGCAGGCAAGGTCCACGGTTCCATAAAGCCAGCCAAGGCATGCAGGCAGGATCCAGGACTCCAACCAGCCAGCCAAGGCAGGCAGGCAGGGGCCAGGACTGCAGCCATCCAGCCAAGGCAGGCAGGCAGAGGCCGCGACTGCAGCCATCCAGCCAAGGCAAGTATTTAGGAGTCAGGACTCCGGCCAGCCAGCCAAGGTAGGCAGGCAGGGCCACGGTTCCAGCAAGCCAGCCAAGGCAGGCAGGCAAGGGCCACAACTCCAGCCAGCCATCCAAGGCAGGCAGGCAAGGACCAGAACTCCAGCCAGCCAGCTAAGGCAGGCAGGCAGGCAAGGTCCATTGTTCCAGCCAGCCAGCCAAGGCAGGCAGTCAGGAACCAGGACTCCATCCAGTCAGCCAAAGCAGGCAGGCAGAGGCCAAGACTCCAGCCAGCCAGCCAAGGCAGGCAGGCAAGGACCATGACTCCAGCCATCCAGGCAAGGCAAGCAGGCAGACAGGAGCCACAGTTCCAGCCAGCCAGCCATGGCAGGCAGGCAGGGTCCACAGTTCCAGCCAGCCAGCCAAACAAGGCAGGCAGGAGCCAGGACTCCAGCCAGCCAGGGGCCGAGTTGATTCAAAATTCCACTTATGCTCCTAAATCACTCAAAGTGCATTTGGGGGGCAGTGATAAAACGGCTCTGACAGATTCGTCATTAACGTGCGTTATGCGGCAATCCAGGCCTCCTTGGCCTGCATGAATTCTGTTTCACCACCGCGTTCCATCTCTCTTCAGCGCGGCAGTGGAGCCGGAGACGCACTCAACATGGTGCCGCTGTGGCACCGCACCGCATCCCGTTCCTACCTTCCTCCCGTCATGCACTGCGCCACAACAGCCGTTCCGGTTTCGACGCTGCGGTGATTGGTCCATCCTCTCCCCCGGCCGGAAGTGAGCGTTCCGACAGCGACGTTTGAACCCGGCGTGCTGCCGGCCGGGCCGCGCTCTGTGCAGCTGCCGGCTGCCCCGCTCGCATTCGGCCCGTCGTAGCGCGGTTCCGGTCTGCGGCGGAGGCCGGGTCGCCCCGGAAAGGAGGTTGGGGGGCTGGGAGTATCGCTCCGTGTGTTTGCGCTGAGGCGGCGGCGCTCCTCGGGCGGAGCGGCCTGCAGAAAGGCCGGGCTGCGCTGTGCCGGAGCGGCGCGCGGGGTGGGATCGAAGCTGAGACGGCCCTGCTAAGGGACAGAGCGCTGCTGTGCCGCTTAGGCCTATGGGGAGAGGCTCCCGCTGCTTCCTAACGAGGTTCAGCAAGGCCGAGTGCCGGGTCCTGCACGTTGGCCACAGTAACCCCCATGCAGCGTTACAGGCTTGGGGCTGAGTGGCTGGGTGACTGTTAAGAGGAAAGGGACCTGGGGGTGCTTGTCTGAACACGAGCCAGCAGCGTGCCCAGGTGGCCAAGAGGGCCAGCGGCCTCCTGGCCTGCATTAGAAATAGTGTGGCTGGCAGGAGCAGGGAGGTGATCGTCCCCCTGTACTCAGCTGTGGTGAGGCCGCACCTCGAGTATTGTGTTTGGTTTTAGGCCCCTCACTGCAAGAAAGACATTGAGGCCTGGAGTGTGTCCCGAGAAGGGCAACGAAACTGGTGAGGGGTCTGGAGCACAAGTCTTATGAACAGCGGCTGAGGGAGCTGGGATTGTTCAGTGTGCAGAAGAGGAGGCTCAGGGGAGGCCTCATTGCACACTACAACTTCCTGAAGCTCCTTGTGATGAGGAGGGGTTTGGCCTCTTCTCCCAGGCAACAAACAGGACTGGAGGAAACGGCCCCAGGTTGTACCAGAAGAGGTTTAGGTTAGACATAAGGAAGAGCTTTTTCTCTCAGAGAGGGAAAGAGAATTAGGATAGGCTACTGGCTGCGCAGAGAGGTGGCGGGGTTGCCGTCCCTGGCAGCGTCCAAGAGGCGTCTGGATGAGGAGCTGCGAGATCTGGTTCAGTGCTTGTGGGAGCAGTGGTGATGGGAGGGCGGTTGGGACTAGATGATCTTGCAGGTGGTTTTCAACCTTGTGATTCTATGATTCTAAAGCTGTAGTCCAGCCCTGCTGCTGCTCTGTGGCACGAAGCTCTGAGCAGTGCTCTGTACTGTTAGCATAAGGGAAGTCTGAGCCTTGCAGTGTGATTCACAGTCAACTTTTAGCATTTTTGTTTTGAATTTTAGGTGGTTTTGCAGAGGTGAAACTCGGACGGCATCTTTTTACTGGTGGAAAAAGTTGGAGCAAAAATCATGGACCAAGTTGCTTTAGGGGTAAGCCAAAAGGTATTTAAATATGATGACACCTTCTGTTGGAGTTGTGGAGTTCTCGAGAACACAGAGAGGTGGTACATAGAAATGTAGCCTACTTTTGAAAGATGCTGTAGGAGTGGAAAAAGTTCAGCAGAACACCACAAATCTTGTTCCTTGTTGTTCAGAGGGCAATGTTCTCTGGCTGGAGGAAGTTCAACAGTACTACAGCAACTTTAACAAAATGCTAGTGAAAATACTGGATATTTTACCTTTCAGCTTTCTCTGATCTGTGTTTTACAATTCCTATGGGAGTGATGTCAGCCATTGCTGAGTTGATGCTGAATTGTGTACTGTCACATACAGGCTTTAACGTCTTATGTTACACAGTGTGGTACCTGGTGTGCCAAATTCATTAGCAATTTCATAGCTTGCTTTTATGGTCTCTTAAGGATGACTTGCCTCGTGTTGGAACAGGAGTTGGTGCCATGAAGAACTGAAGTCAGCAAGATGTTTGCCAATTGTATCATGTAACAGAGACATCAAAGAAAATATTCATGGTCTTGGAGGTAAGAAATAGTGCTTGTGCCACACTTAAGGCTACTGTTTTTATCTTTAGCAGCAGACAATACTATAGAAATGAAGCTGAAATGAAATGATTCTTAAATATCTCAGTGGTGAATGGGTTCAAGATTCATTGGTTTTAAAATGAAGAATGCAATGTTCTATATTCTGTCTTTCTGTAAAAGGCACTAATCAGCATTCACAGTAAGGGCACTGGTTTTAATTCCTAACTCACACTTCAGTTTTTAAAGTAGCATCTGCAAGGTCTGCAGGACACCAGAGCCCCCACGTTGTTGCCATCTCCTGAGTGATTTATGCCACCCACGACATTGAGTGCAGTGCCTCAGTTACCAGATTGGAGGCAAGGGTCAGATTGTGTAGCTTGTGTGGTGTGCCACAGTGCTGGCCCATGGCATAACTGGAGCACTCTGTACTGCTCTGACTGAGCACGGGGAATGGTGTCCTGTGCTTGCTGTGCTCTCACTGCTGCTTATTTTTCTCGGATGCGTTCTAAATACGTTGTCAGATAACTTTACCTTTCTCATTAAAGCATTGTCCTGGAGGGAAGCTGTTTGATTATATTGTTTCTAAGGACCACCTTTCAGAAGAGGAAGCTACAAGTCTTTTTTCGACAGACTGTTTCAGCACTTGCTTATGTTCCCAGTCAGGGTCATGCCCACAGAGACCTCAAACCAGTAAGTCTGAACTGTATTCAGTCTTTCATAAATAACAATGAGCGTGTTTTTATTTTTCCATTGGGAGAGAAAGTTGTCCCTTTGTGGTTGTGGTTTATTTAACCTGGCAGGTGCCTGAGCATCACGCAGTGCTTCACTCAATCCACTCCTTTCCAGTGAATTGCAGAAGGTAATGGAAGGGGGAAGAAAACCACACAAAGTAGAACTCATGGGTTGAGATAAAATTATTTACTGAGGTAGAGGAAGGGAAAAGGATAACAGTTCTGATGAATGCAAAAGCAATTGCTCACCACCTACCAATCAATGTCCAGTTAGGCTCCCAGCAGTAGAAGAGATTTACATGAACTTCTACGCCCTTCAGAACTCCTTCCACACCATGTCATATGGTGTGGGATATCCCTTTGGCCAGTTTAAGTCAGCTGTCCTAATTCTGTTCCCTCTCACTTCCTTGGGCTCTCAGCTGAGAATGACTTTGGCTCTTTGCAACACTGCCTAGCAGTAACTACAGGTGTCAGCGTGCAGTGTGCTCCAGTTTTGTGCCTCAAGGGAGAGTGATCCTTCAAACAAACAGTGGCTATGCAGAGTATGGGATGGGGTGCATGCCTTGGCTCCATCCAGTGGGTTTTCTGTCACTGAAGGCTTTAAGCACGGGTTAGATACTGGAAGGTTTGAGTCTTTCTACACAAGTAGGTTAGAACTTTGCATTTCTTAAGTTGCTGATATCGCCGAGTAAAGCAAATCATTACAGCACAAGCATTTTCCTAGGCATCTTATGAAATCCTCGTATCTAAAGAATCTTTCCCCTCTGAAAAATAAAGCATTGCCTATACTTTTTGCAAGGAACTGGCTTCCAGCTGAAAAGCTGGTGGATTCACAGGCTCAGACAGGCACTTGGAATGGAGGTGACTTCTAGAGATTTGTGCCTGAACCTGCTGCTCCGAGAATCCTGACACCAAGTTTCTCAGAGCTTTTTCGTTTTCATGCTCAACCTCTCCCAAGGATGAGGCTGCATGCTCTCTGTGGGCAATCTGTTCAATGCTTGAGCAGTTTTGTTTCCTTCTGTCCAGTCTGCTGTTTCCATGAATGACTGTTTTCGGTCACTGTCCCACCATGACCTGCTGTACGGATTCTCAGGAATCTGTCTTCCTTTCTTCATGCCTCCCTAGTGGGCGTTTAGAAGTTGCCATGAGGTTCCTCTGCACTCTGAACAAACCTCTTTCTCCCCAGTTTCTCTTCTCTGAGTGGGAGCTTCAGCTCCCTGCACTGACTGGAGGCTATCCACAAAGCTTGCTTCAGGTTGTTATCTTTCCCAGCCAAAAACTAACTACAGTATTGTAAATGTGGTCCAATGAGTGTGCAGCAGGGGTGACTTGTCCTGGTCTGGTTGTGCTGCTTTTGAATGCAGCCCATTATCCTGTTGTGCTTTTTTTCCTGTCAACACACACTGCTGGCTTGCATTCATCTTGTGGTCTTTCACCACTTGTCCTCCTAGTCCCCGGGCCCTTTCTAACCCACCTAGGGTATGGGAACTTGTTAGCAGTCAGTGAAAATCTCTGAGAGACAGAGAGACATAGAGAGACAGAGAGAGAGAGAGAGACAGAGAGAGACAGTGACAGAGAGAGAGAGCTAACCACTGACCACATGAAGAAATAACAGAAGAGAAAATATGTTTCCTTGAGCATTCAGGTGAAAATAATTCCTGACTGCTTTTTCATTCACCAGGAAGATCCGCTGATTGATGAGAAACATGTTTCTCATAATTTGAAGCTGACAGACTTTGGACTCTGTACAAAGCCAAAGGTAAGAGTATCTGAAATCAAATATAATGTGCCCCCAAGTAATGCATGTTTTTCTACAGTATGCAACAGGGACTTGCCCAAACACCCTACATTCAAGCTGTCTCTGTGGTTGACATGCAGTTGCATCTTGCTTGGAAGGGCCTTAGCTGTGTGAGAGTGAACAGATTGCTCAGAAGCACACTCAGATTCTTTTCTCTACCCAGACTTCCTATTTTCACAGTCTAACTGTAGATAATCTTGTACGTGTATCACCTGTCTTATGCAAGGGCCTGCCATAGGAGCACTGGGCTGGCATGCCATTATCTCTTCGAAGGAACTGTGTGTAGATTGAGATTATGGATAAAACCTAAGAGTTTTGCAGGTGACAAACAGATCCTGTGGTTGCATATGCTTGAACTGAATTGTTTCTTGATCTTAAAATGGCTTGCTAGGAGCCTTTACTTAACATGCCAGATGGGTGCTGGTGAGAAAGAATTCAATGGGAAGAGTGCCTTCCTGATTCAAAGAGAATTACTTATCCTCAAATCGCTTTTCCTGGCCAAATTTAGAGCCTCTCGCAGGTAATCAAGACCAACAGGCTGTTGTCCCAGTGGTATAATGTCATCTTGCTCTGACCTGTTTAGCACAAAACCCAAGTAGAGTAATAGGATACTCTGAATAAGGAAGTATTCTACCAGTTGTTCTTTGTCAAGTTTGTAAAGTGATTGCATGAAATTGCTCTAAATGACCAGCGAGCCTCAAACACAACAGCTCTTGCATGACTTCTTTCTCAGTTTGGTGTTTGCACAGACAGTTCATCTTAGTAGGTGATCAGCTGAGAAAAATAATGCATCATGCCAAGGATACATCAGATAAGTGAGCAGCTTGGGATCTGTGTATTTGTACAGTGCTCATGGTCTTAGACAATATTTGCTTAGTGAGGTCACCTATTGAATGAAAGCCAAATATGTAGTGAATGAAAGTATGCCCAGGAGAAGAAGCCTCTGAGGCTTCTGAAGTGTCACTGCAGAAAGCATGGACTCTGTTAAAGCAAACTCTTCTGTTTTCTGTGTTATTCCAGGGAGGCCTTGATGACCGCCTGAACACGTGCTGTGGAAGCCCAGCATGTGCAGCACCAGAGCTAATCCAGGGCAAAGCCTATATTGGCTCAGAGGTATGCAGACCAGAGTTTGTTTTGCACCTCTCCCCTCTTTCCCTCCCCAGAGAGCGATTAAAGGCAGTGCAGCTCAGATACACTCACTTGGTTCCCCTCCTGAATTCTGCTGGGTTGCGTTGCTCAGTAGCTCTCAGAAGCTGTCAATGGCCACAGACTGAAAAGTGCAATGGGCCGCAGTTCACACAGCTGGCTGGTTTGTCTCTGGCTGATCCTCATCTGTCTCCACCAATTGTTCCCTACTTTGGGGCTCTGTAAAACAGCAACTTCAGAGATCTCCTACTATTAGTAAGTTTTTGAAACAGCAATTTGCTCTGCTTATTGTCCATCATTGGTCAAACTCTTGTGCGGTCTCAGGATCTTACATGTTTTGTTAGACTTGTCTTTAGCTTCCAAGTTGTGTTGAAGACTTGCTTCCACTGTGATGCTCAATGTACTAAAAATTGAGAGATGAAAACGTGAAGAGTTTTTCCAGCCTTGATTTCATGTCTAGAACTTTGGAACCCACTACTTGCAGTTGTTCAACTGGTCTGGTTTGAAATGCCCTGGTGCTTGTTGAATTGCTCTGCTGTTAAAGATGGAGCAATTCTTTCGGGTACCATTGCACCGCTGTTGATGGCTTCTAATTCTTGCTTTCTTTGTTTTCCACAGACTGCTTTTCAAGCCTCCTTTTTCTTTACAGTCAAAGTGAGAATTGCACTGTGAGGCGTAGAGCCTTGTTGTGCCTGTACATAAAGAGAACAGCAGCAGAGCCTCACAGCTGACTGCTGGCAGCTCTCGTTGTAGCCAGTAGCACATAACTGTGCCAAATCCTTTGTGATGGGTTTGATTTCATTTTTGCCAGTGAAATCCTTGTAGGTATAAGGTACTGCAGAAGGGTGATGAGCTAAGATGGAGATACTGGTTTTCGTGGTGCTTTAAGTTGAGCGGAAGAGCAATTGAATTAGGGTCATATGCTTTGTCTGGAGCCATAAGGTTTTTTTCCTGGGGGAAAGAGCCAGCTTTTCATAGGCTGCATGTGGCCTTTGGCAAGGGCAGACAATGCAGTCTGTCAGTAAGGCATTTTAGGTGCTTCAGGTTTGTAAACTTGTCCTTTTATTTTTCAGGCAGATTTTTGGAGCATGGGTGCACTGCGGTACGCTCTGCTGTGTGGGTTTCTTCCTTTTGACGATGGCAGTGTGATGGCACTCTACAGGAGAATAACAGGAGGTATCGATGGTGCTAGAATACACTGAGAAGGGAAATAGCTGAGCATGACGAGAGGCCTTGCTTCTCTGATGGCAGAACATGCTGAGCTGTGCTGTGTGTGGAAAGGCCTGTCTGCTGAATATTGTCCCCTTTTTTGCTGCTTTGTCTACCAGTATTTTGTGGGTTTGGTTCTGCACTTGGTTGGCCTATGCGGCGCTGTAGCCTGATTATATAACATGGTAGCATGCAGAGTTTGAGGAGAAGTGTTTGCTTGCCAATGGGCTAATTTCTGTATCTGGTTCTTCAACTGGCTGCTCCCTGTACTACCTGTAGTAAAAATAGAAATACATCGTTTGATTTACCAGAAATGAATGTTATGGAATGCCAGCTCTTCTCCTGTCTAGGAAGAGCACAGTTCTGCAGCTGCTATCAGAATTTCCTCTTCCAGAACCAGGAGGAAATGTAGGACCCCACTGATTGCCTTTGAATTCAGCAGTTCGTTCTGTTTCCTTTCAGAGCGCACAACAACCTGAGCGTGTGAATCAAGTGACACGGCTTTTCAGGCTGGTGTGAACTGTGTTGTGCACTGAGCCTTTGTCCCTTTGTAATTAGGACGTTGTCCATGTCTGCAGGACTGCAGAAAATCCTTTGTGCTAATCACTACTCCAATTTGCAGAACGTGGCAAATGGAAAATGATCCAACTGCTTCAGGTGCACATTTCCTTAAAATTGTGGATAGTTTTGGACTGCGAGTCTGTAAGCAGAATGGAGCTCTTAAAGCTGTCCAAGGTTGTTTCTGCACCATTTAGTTCTATCTGTCTGATGCACACAGGAGCTGAGGGCTGCAGTGCTTGAACTGGTGGAACTTGTTTAAGTGAACTGGGATGAGCAAGTTTCAGAACTGAGTCAGAATGCAGTAAAAAATGGATACTCTCACAAGTATTAAGATACTGGCTTGCTATTTCTGCACTGAATTTGTTTTGATTTTATGTGGCTGTGATCTGAAAAGTGCTTGGAATGCAGACACCAAGGCATTGTTGTGTCATTGACTGTCACACGTTACAGATCCTGAGATATCCTGGAATCTAAAACTCAGAACTGGTTTAAGTCTACTGCTTGAATCCAATCACAGCATCTGTGTTCAGTGTTCTTTTCCCTGCTCCACATCACTTCATTTGGGAAATACTTAAGGAAATTGACTATGTGCCATAACTGCTGTTAGAACAAAGTATTTCTGGTGTGCTGTTGGGCATTTTGTAGCTCTTGTGAGCAGTTTCCCTTCCAGCATTGCCCTCAGCCAAGCACGTGTGAATTTTTACCATTACATTTATTCAAGCTGTTCTTAAAGCAGAGTTTGTAATCTCTGTTCCTACGCTTTGAAAGAAAAGAGATGTCAATATCATCCAAATAATTTAATAGTTCCTTTTGAGCTAGTTGTTGAAGGTTCATTCTCAATCCTCTCTTATTTTAGTGAAGAAAATAACTTTTTTATTGCAGAGAGGAAAAGACACTGTTCCAAAATGGCTTTCCCCTAGCAGCACGCTGCTACTTGACCAACTGCTGCAGGTAAAAGGGCTGCTTCTATTCAGATTGATGTACAAAATGTTGTTGCATCAGCTCAAAGCATTGATGGAGTGCTTAGAAAATATGTGGTGTTTAAACAAGTTAAACTGCTCCACGCCTGATGTCCTTGAAGAAAAGGTTAGCATTGCCTTGTGCTGAAAATTCTCCAATAGTCACGTAGTACTAGTTAATGGTTATAGAAATGATTGCAGTTTTAATAACTACACAGTCTTCAAGCAGCTTGCATTTGGATGTTCTTAATTGTGCTGTGTAATTAAAAGTGATCTGTACACAAAAGCTGTTTCTCCAAGGAAGCTGAACGTACTGAGTGTGCCTTTGGGCTGTATCTACGCAGTCTCACATACAAAATGCTCGTGGAACATTTACTGTAACCATAGGTGCTGTAACTGTTCTTCACAGCTCAGGTGTTTGACCTTCCTTCTGGTGAAGGGAATAAATACTGCTGGTCTCTATTTGTGCTTCCAGGCACCTTGAAGTTGTTAGGAAAAGAATAACTGTCTGCAGTTCTTCTCGGTGATGTAAGTAACAGCTTGAATGTTGCTGCCCACTAGGCAGACCCAAAGAAGCAGATGACAGTTAAACTCCTGTGAAATCACCCTTGGCTCATGCAAGGTTATTCTGGTGCTGTTCAGTGGCAAAGTAAATACCCAGTAAGTACACGCACTCGAAGAAGCCTAAGTATGTTCTGGAGTCTTTCCTGGACCACTGGCATCCTCTCAGAAAGGGAGTGATAACACATTTCTTCAGAGGCTGCTGACAAGTGGTGACTCTCCGGGGTCCATTTTGGCACCTTCAACACCTTTGTCAGTGACAGAGAGAATGGAACTAGAGAGCACCTTCAGAAAGCTTGCAGGCAGCCCCGTGCTGAGAGGTGCGGTGGATCAAACAGGAGGTAGGGATGTCTCATCCTGGTGGCATTCAGGGCCGGGTTGGATGAGGCCCCGGACAGTTTGATCTGGTGAGTTGCAGCTCTGCAACTTGGAGCTTGATGGTCTTTAAGGTCCCTTCCAACTCAAGCCGTTCTATGATTCTCTGGAACTGTGCTTGTGCTCCTTATCTCTCAATTGTCTGACCTGTGTGAGAGGTTGGGGTAGCGGGGTTGGGGTGGGAATTGGGGGTGCGAGGGAGATTCTTGCTGCAGATACTGAGAAGTTGCTGTGTATTTGCAGCCAATGGCTGCTGCTGGCCTCTGGGTGCCACTGTTTCTCTGAAGAACAGCTGTGCTGATGGTACACCACTGTGCTGTGCATGCCGTGCAACTGAATAATTAAGAGGGGACAGAGGTGTAACTTGTGCTCTAGTGAAAATCTCATCTGCTGACAGGCTTTTGTACTTGAATGCAGAACCTGTTGCCACAGAGGGACCAGTTGCTGAAGCGTGGTGACTCTTTCTGTTTACTCCTTGCAGTATTTAGCCCTGATGCTAACTATTTAAAATAGAAAATCTGAAATGGTGGCTAACTATTGGCTTGATTGGTGCATATCAGAAGACTATCATGGTGATAGTGGCTCTGTGAGATGACTTGGAAGCTGTTTCTTCAGTACAGGTCTTGTTCTTGCAGCTGGGGCACCTTGATGAAGACTGTGCAACAGAACTTGCTGTGTTTCACAACCAGAGCAGAGAGAGTATATTGGCATTAATATCAGAGGTAATGAATGTATGTAACTCATTGTATTTAAGCTCACTACTGCAGTAAATAACCTTTCTGTATTAACAGACTCTAATGCTTGCTTCTTCTCAAACGTGAAATCTTTCATACCTTTCAGAGCTAAGGTACCCCTGCTGAACTCCATAGTCTATCTGTAGCTAATAACTACATTTCTGAAGTTCACACTATTTGTCTGCTTTAATTTTGTTTCCTAAGCCTTTCTGTTATTTTGTACCATGTTAAAATCCTGATGAATCTCTGGAAGTCCAGATAGACTCAAAACAGGAACTTATGGATGCACAGCAGGTGTCAGGTGCTGGCTGAACTCACTGCTCTGAAATGTTTCATTAATAAGTGGAAAATATCAACTCCTCGCTCAGACAACGAAACAAGTTTTGGGAATTACAGCTCACAAACTCTTAAAGAAATGAATCCATCCCAGTAGCTTTTGAAAATGAATGAGAAAAGCTAAACTGAGTGCTTGTAGAAATATTGTATCAGTGTTACTAATGACATTCCAAGCTGCAGAAGAGATTTAAAACACGATGTGTACTCTGGCTTTAACCTGAATCTGAAAACTGTTTCTTGAAATTGAATTGTCTTTCTATTAAATAGAAAGTGGTAGAACTTGGAAGGATTGTTAAGATTTCCAGATAACTTTAGTAGGAATAGATATAAAATGTAAGTTTTACCTAGGGGAGACATTTCTACTTTTTTCAGGTGCAGAAAATAATGAGAACAATCTAGCTACAAGGGGAAGAAGTTCTTCCATGTTAGTCTGTGATATTTTCACAGTCCTTTATCAGAGGACTTCTAATGCCTTATAAGTAATTCAAGCTGATTGTGCTACACTGTGAGTCTATCAAGCAATTTACCCATGGTTCTCATAGCAGTCAAAAAGCTGCTGAAAATCAAGTTGAATGTTGATGCTCCTTGGAGCTGGGCTGAAACATGACCCCCAAAAATGGGAGTCCAGCTGAAATACTGTGCAAAGTGCATTAATAGGAGCTTTGCCATTCACTCCAGTAGAGCCATTCTGGCACCAGCTTTACTTTTCACTTTCAGCAATTGTACTGCTCTCAAGCAAAAACAAGAGCAGTCTGCTTCTCTATCTTAAACTTGTTGTGTGAGCAGCTAAGGTCTGAAACTAGCCTGATGTGATCAGACGTGAAGGTTGCACGTCAAGGGGAAAATATTCCAGACATGCAGAAACGTTCAGAACGCTAAGCTTTCTTTGTACTGACAACTTCTCTGAAGAGATCTAAATACTCTTGTTTTCAGGTGGAATCGTGACCAGATGTCACAGCCTATCTCTTGCTTCAATCCAGGAAGGTTCGTGGCAAGCGCATCCACTTAAGGATTCCATCACAAACGACGTGCAGTACAACACAGCCAGCAAGCCAGGGGTAAGCGTTAGAGTTCAGCACAACATTCTGGTAAAAACACTGCTGTGTGCTAAAGCTCGGCCTGGGTAAACAGCCTGGTGGCCTCAACATCTGTGAGAGAGATGTGTGCAGCCAGTCTTGGTCGTCAGATCTTGTTCTATGATAAGGCCCCCCACTTTGTGTATGAAGGCAGAGGATGTAATCCTTCTAGATTTCAGGGAGGCCTTTGATCCTGTCCCTCGTGGAATCCTTCCAGACAAGTCATCCAAATGTGAGATGGACAGGTACAGGCTATACTGAGTGGCTCAGTGGCAGAGCTCAAAGAGTCACAGTGAATGGGGCTCCCATTGACTTGGACGCAGGAGAGGCGTGCATCCTCTGCAGGTTTTCTTAAACAGCTGATGATATTTAACTGGGAAGTGCTGGAGGCACCCTGGAGGGATGGGAGACCTTGCGGAAGAATCTAGATAGATCAGAGCGTTAGGCAATCAGCAGAGGAAAATGCCAGACATTGTACCAGCAATGGAATAGGAACAAACATACAGATGAGGAGACAAGTGTCTGGAGAGCAGTACTAGGACAGGGTCTAGAGGTGGTGGGGACAGCAAGTTTAACATGAGCCAGTGGTGTGCCCTGGCAGCCAGGAGGAGGGGAACAAAGCTGCTAACAGGACTGGAAGGTGTGTGCTCTGGGGAGAGGCTGAGGGCACTTGCATTGCCTAGTCCAGAGAAGAAAAGGCCAGGAGATGACCTCTTTGCTCTCTGCATCTCCCTGAAGAGGGGAGAGCAGAGGAAGGTGCTGTGTTTACCTGGGAACCAATGACAGGACGATCAGGAATGGCCCAGAGCTGCATCAGGGGAAGTTCAGACCAGACAATAGGAAACATTTATTTACTGTTAGTGTGGTCAGCTGCTGATACAGGCTTCTTAGGCTGGTGGTTGATTCCCCACCAAAAAAAATCAAAGCCATACAGAGTTGAAGTTAGGCAAAAAACTCGAGGTGATTGCTCTTGAAGAAGGACCTTGCACAGAGAAATGCCCTTTTGCTGCATGTTCCCCGTCGGCCGTGAAGACCGATAGTACTATTGAGGTTGGAGATCTTCCTGCTCTGGATTGGTTCCTTTCATTGTCTCTTGGTGGATTGTTTTCTCCAATCTTCAGGACTGTGAGATCTGCCAATGCTTGCAGAGTCTCAATTTAGTCTTTCTTACTTCCTTATCTTGCAGTTAGAGTAAGCTCTGTGGCTTTCTTTACTTGCAGCTGGGTGAAAGTCCAGCAGTCTGTTTCCTCAGGCTTCAGCAGATTTAATTGCATCTTCTAAGCAAGTTCTGTGCAAGATTATTCTATTCAAGTAGCACAACAAATTAGAGAACAAGAATAGCCTTATGAATATAGAATCATAGAATGGTATGGATTGGAAGGGACCTTTAAGATTATCTAGTATCTATAGGCAGGGAATACCTCCCCCTAGATCAGGCTGCTCAAAAGTCCTATCCAGCCTGGCTTTGAATGCTTGGAAGGAGGAGGCATTCACAACCTTGCTGGACAACCTGTTGCAGTGTCTCACCATCCCCACTGTAAAAAGTTTCTTCCTAATATGTAGTCTAAATCTACCCTTTTCCAGTTTAAGCCATTTCCCCTTGTCCTGTCACTACCTGGCCTCATAAAAAGTCCCTCCCCAGTTTTCCTGTAGGGCCCTTCTGGTACTGGGAGGCCACTACAAGGTCTCCTTGGAGCCTTCTCTTCTCCACATCGATGAGCTCCAGCTCTCTCAGCCTTTCCCTACAGGTGAGGTGTTTCAGCCCTCTGATCATCTTTGTGGCCCTCCTCTGGACCTGCTTAACAACTCCGTGTCCTTGTGCTGAGGGCTGCAGAACTGGACGCAGTACTGCAGATGGTGTGTCAGTGAGAGCAGAGCAGAGGGGCAGCATCACCTCCCTTGAACTGCTGGTCACAGAATCACAGAATTGCAAGGTTGGAAACGACCTGCAAGATCATCTAGTGCAACCACCCTCCCATTCCTATTAGTGCCACAAGCTACTAAACCATATCTCGTAGCTAATAATAATGTGATTTCTGTGATCACAGTGAGTTAGTCTTTCACACCCAGATCATTAGTCTTTCTGGGTTCAGCAACAGTGAAGTTGCTCTATCTATCTAGCTGGCACTTGTGACATGGGTGCCAGGTAGGTCTGGTTAGTGCTGCTATTGAAAAAATGCATTATGCCCTCACATACGATGATGAAAATCACGTAACACAGCAGCCTACCAGTCCTTCCACAGTAGTCAGAACAAACTTCACCTGCCTGCCTGAAGATAAGGCATCTGAATACATGCTCAACCTGCCAAAATACATGAACAGCAAATGCCTCTAATTAGAACTGGTCTCATGTGAAGACAAGAAAGTGAGAGAATGTAACCTTTCACATAACCTGGCATTGTTCAGCCTGGGGAAGAGATGGCTCAGGAAGATCTTATTGTGAGTGAATACCTGGGCTGAGGATGCAAAGAAGGTGCAGCCAGGCTCTTTTCATTGGTGCCCAGTTGCAGGACATGGGCAGAAACTGGACTGCAAGAGATTCTGTCTAAACATCAGGAAAAAATTCTGTGTGTGGGTGACCAAGCACTGTCACACATTGGCCAGAAATGTTGTGGAGTTTCCCTCCTTGGAGATTTTCAAAAGCTGACAGAAATAGTTTGGGGCAGCCTGCTTTAGGTGACCCTGCTTGGGCAAGAACGTAGGACCAGGTGAGCTGCGAAGTCCCTGCCAACCCAGTGTGTGATTCTGTGAATTTGATGGCACAAGAGTATGCGTAACACCACCTTATTGGAAACAGTTTTATGTGTAAGGAAATTCCAAAAAAATCATTATGGCCTACATTTCTTCTGAAACACAATAGTCACGATATCCTGCTCAGGCATTCATATTGTAATGGAACGTGATTTCAGTTACAGAATAGAGATTGCCCATAGCTAGCAGCCCTCTGGAAAGGGCTTTTTAGTAAGTCATCATAGAGCTTCCCTAGATCTGCTGTTTCTGCTTTCACTAGGAATGAGACACGTGATCGTTGTGACATCTATGAACACAGGTCAGGAGACACTTATCTGTCAGTAGAACGTAGCTTCCAAAAATGCCTCCTTTCTATCTCAGGACTGATAAGGTAGCTGTATGCAGTATTGGCAAAGTGGTATGAAATAAGTCCATGGGAAGGATGTTCCTGAAATCATAATGAGCTGTTAGAAACAAAAGATGTTTTGAGACCACAGTCATGTGTGGTGTGAGATGTGAAGGTTAGCAATCTTGACTGAAATACTGAATTCCATGATTCAGTAAAGAACTTTTGCCTGGGCTTCCTCATAGGCTTCCAAACACTGCTTCAAGCAGTGCTGCAGATTGCACAGTTATATGTTTTGGATATGACTTGTTTACCTTTCTATGAGCCACTTTCAGACCTCACGGCATTCTTTTCTTCAGTTCTTTCCAGGCTGTTGTTTGACTTTTGTTGAAAAGAGCTTGTGGTCCAAGTCTCCAAATGGAAGGCTCTGAGATGCTGCTCTTGTTGACACAGGTTGTAAAAGATGACTGGAGCTTTAAGAATAATTTCCCTTCTGCTCTTGATATGAATGTCAAATCCACAATTACAATATTAAGAGCATGATATAAAATTGGGGCTGTTGGCATGTGGACTTCCATTAGCTGTTAGCCATAGTTAGGAACTTGCAAAGCAATCATATTTAGATTTTACTGGTATTATTTTTTTCTGATGAAATCTTCCTTTTAATCCTGCAGAAGAATCTCAACTGAACACTTCTTTTCAGTCTGAAAAGGCTGTGACATCTGAAGATGTGCCAGGTTGCAGCCATGTGCCACATGCATTTGGATCCATGGAATTTGCTGATGGAACTTCATTGTTTGAAGAATCTCCACTAGAAGAGTTTGTTCTAAATGCTCACAGAACAAAGCAGGTGTCTGAAGATCCAGTGCTAGTTTCTGACAGAAAAAAATACAATTCTTAATCCAGAAATCTGCTTCTCAGTGTGTATAATGCTTATTACATATTTAAGTATTTAGAGGACCTTGACCAAAGGGAGATACAGATTGAGCAAAGAAGTATGTTGAGCATAAATTGTGATGCCTTCTACCTGAAAGCCATGGTTCATTTGATGAGAACCTTAACTTCAGTGTTCGGTTTGCACTGAAACAGCGAGTAAGGAAACAAGCGAAGGAGTCAGTGAGGATTTTAAAACAAAATGGGAAGTGATAAGGCACAGTTAATAAGATTTTGGAGTTAGGCAAGAGGTGGACAGAGCTTTAAATGTACCGACAGAAATTCAATCTCTCTGTATTGGACAAGAAAACCCACAGTGAAGCAATTCAAATTTCGCAGCTAAAAAAGTGATAATTCATAGCTATGTTTAGATAAGCTGGTGAGGAGTAATCCTAAATGTAGAATTTAGATGAACAGATAGAAAAATGGCACTTGACAATCTATAAGAAGCAAACTCATTTTAGGGGAGAATCAGAGGTACTGTGTATAACCAAGATGTTATAATCACAATATAATTGTGTATAATCAATAGATATCAAAATGTTATAATCGCAATATAATCAAGAGAGTAAGGCAAAGCAGACAACGATAACAAAAAGAGAATAAGTGGAAGAGCTTACCCTTGGGCTGAGCTCACCAGAAGACACCAAAAGAGGGGATCTCCACAAGAGATCCTTCCCCTCTGGTAGCCAGCTCTTAAATAGGTCCAGGAGGGGTGCAGCCTGGCTCCACCCCTTCCAGCAGCACAGGTGAATTGCCTTCACCTGTGCTCCTCTGGCTGACTCAAGGCTCACCTCAGGTGATCAATCAGAGGTTCAGGCCATGACTCAGCAGTTCCCATACATACTGAAGAGTTTTTAACTATTTTGCTCAATAGACAAGTAGTGTATGATGTTTTTATGAGCATTGTGTCTGACCTGCTTAGATGTTAGAATTTCCTTGACAGTGACTTCTCTGGATGTGATTGCAGTACCTGGCAGCATTCAAGGTGTGATACTCAGCTGGGCGATATGGAATTCACACTGTCAGCTCCAGTGACAGGAAAAGTGGCATCTATGAAGCATGCAAAGAAATGTGGATGCAGAGTCAGCATGAAGAAATGCGCTGCCCTTTGCACTTCCTGCTCCAAAGGCCTCCTTTCCAAAGAGTGAGACACAGAAGCAAGTGCAAGGCAAACCCCTCCAGGCACCTCCTTCCACAGGTATGTTGTGTCTAACAGATGAGAACCTAGAACATGTGCAGCTTAGGGATTTTTTAAATTCAAACGTGAACACAATACTTGTAGATCCTAACCTTCTGTTTCTGGAAGATGTAGGTTTGGGGTTTTTTTGGTCACAGCGCATGTATTCACCAGCCTGTACATCTGACTGCACAGCAAGAGGTTTAGCCATATGTCAGGGCAGGTTACTCGTCTGTTCATTACAGAGGTTCTCACGGTTTCACAAGGAGGTGCCTTTAGATGCATCCAGATAATGAGACAATTGCTGTTCCTAAAACTGGCACGTGGTTCCACTTCTCGTGGAGATCTAGGAGAAAATTTCTTCAACGTTCATTATGGTTTTTTGTTTTCTTCTGGGCTGCTGTGAAAGAAAAGGGTAAATGCTTTTATTTAACTGTGCTCTTATTGCATCTTGCTTCTAAATGAAATGTAACCTGTACTTTCACATATCTGCTTGGTGTGGCATTGAAAATACTGAGGCTAGCAATGTTAACAGCTGCATTTATGTGATGGACCAGAAACGTGTCCATGCTGTATCAGCTCCTCTGGGTTACAGAGATGTTTGTCCTCATCCTTTGTGTTGATACTGCACGTGTTCACTCTGCCCTTTAAAGTATTAAGCGCTTCTTACAGTTGAAGATTCTTCTGTTCCAAGTGCTAGGGAATATTGTTGAGAAATGCTCCATCTCTGCAGGCTAATATGTTACTAAGAGTCACTGAACATACCACTTTCCTTTGCTAAGTGTTCAACGAAGCGCATTACGAAGGCTGGTTGTTCACACAGGTTTTATTTTTGTCTTAAGACTGCATGTGGTAACTTCTGATGTTGGTCTTATGGCAAGCTTAAAAAGTGAAAGTAGGTATTTCTTACGTGAGAAGTGCAGAAGTGTGATTTCAGCTCATTTCTGTTAGATATTCCTGAGAGTTAAGCAATTAAAATACTGTTGTTGTTCTATTGGAAGTTCTTGCATTCAGGATAGTTAAAGCAGTGCTTAGAGATATAACAATAAATGGTGGGAGTATCTCTTGGAAGTGTTGAGAACATGGCTGTCTGGGGCCAGCTGCTGCTATGGAAAGCTGAATCTTCGAGCTGTATTGAGTTGTCTCCACAAATGCAAAGCTGCTCCACAGAGCTCTTTTCCAACACATGGGCAATAGAACTTTTTAGGCCGTTATTCAACATGTAGTATTAACTGTGGTGATGCAACTCGCACCTTTCACATAAAGGAAAATGCTTGATGTGGAATGCAACCTTTTGACATAGTAAATTCCTCAGTGTTTGTCCTGAGACCAGTGGCAGAACAAGAAGCCAGTTCTGGTCCTCATCCCTTCCAAACTGTAGTACTGCACTGCGCCGGCCCCTCAAAGACTTGAATACAGAGCTCAGGGGGGATCAGTCTCAGTTTTCTGTTTAGTCTTGTTGTTCTAGTTAAAACCTATTTTATCACGCTGAAGATGCAGACTAGAGATAGATAGGAGGCTGGCTTTAAAAAAGTAATTGCTAATCGTGAGAAATCCTGACTGAAGAGAAGTCAATCCTCTACTGCAGAAACATACCTGCTTTGGTTTGGATACTTTCTTTCAGAGAGCCAGTGCACGACAGTCATCGCAGTTAAGAAGCCCAAAACACCAGCAAATACGTATGAACTGACAGCAACTGAGGTTCTTCCTGAGAGGAGGTAAGTGTGCAGTTATCTGTATATGTTCTTGGTTTAGAGCAGTGCTACCTCAATCAGTGAACAGCCTAGGAAGCATTGTTCACAACAGCAAGCTGTATTTCCTTTCTCTTGGTTAAAATTCTCCTAAAACCTCTTGTATTCCCTGGGAAACACTGAAAGCAGAAAATAAAAATTAAAACTAGAAGTCACTCATCTTCAGAATGCATTCCTGTTTTCCATAACATAAATCCCATCTTGTTCCATTTTCCCTGTGCTGCAGTTTTAAAAAGCATCTCTGAGCTTCAAGCTCAACTGACATGTAAGCAGAAACTCTCATAATACACGACACTTCCTTTTGTTTTCTTTATCTGATCATATTCTAATAGTGCATATGAAATAACTACAGTCTGATTGCTGAGGAAAAGTGCCGCCACACTAACAGCTGCTGTTATTCCCAGTTGACCTCCTCCTCTCCAGAGGCTCCCAGTACCAACACTGCGATTCTCTCTGCAGAGGCTAGCCTCACTTCCAGTGCCCTGTCCTCTCCACCTCCCCCTGTGCAAGTCATGCTGTTTACAGCAGCAGTCTCCATCTGCAGCTCACTCTCTCACACCAAGTTCTGCTCGCAGGGAACGGTGTGGGGGGTTGCTCTCACCCCAGCACAGATGAACTCACTTTCTCTTTAACCCTTTTTCCTTTGTCGTACCCTCAGTTACACTTCCACATACCCTCCATTCTACTTCTGTATACCAGTAACTATTGCCTTTCTTATGCCATCAAAACAGTTTGTCCCATTCCTTTCACAATCCACAAATCAAACCGTACAGTTCTTCAGCTTCCACAAACACCCAGCACTTGGTCTCTCATGATTAGGGTACTCCATTATAAAACTGGTCCCGTTATTCCATTTATGTTCCTAGTTCCTTATTTGATATTCCCCCCGGCCCTCCTGCAGCACCCTTCCAATGTGCCAACATACACCTGAGAGGTGTTTGTTTGTTTGTTCTGTTCGTATTTCTTTCCCTTGCGATCCTCCCATAGCGCTATTTTGTTGTTTTATTAGTTTATTAACGTTTCCACTAATTACTCCTTTTACCCTGAAGTTTCCCCAAAACAATCCCCAAAACTTGTTCCACCACTGTTGTCCACACTCCAGACACGAGTAACACCAATCCCCTTGCTGTATCTCTTTACAAGCTGAGCAGAGTATAACATAATCTGGACAAAATAATATGTGAAATATACACCTTTCTTCCGGTCGGTCACTGTAATTTATGACATATAGGTTCCCATATTCATCCCACTCCAAAAAGTTCATTTGCATTTACACTAAAACCATTCAGATTCCCTTTTTCCCAATTTATCAAAAAGAAGAATTTTACTTCTTTATTGGTGAGCGAGAGGGATGGGAATGTAACAAATGAGCCTTGACATAAGGCACTTGATTAAGAATTGATTTTTTTAATGACAGATTCAATTTCGTTTTGAAAACCAAAACAAAACATTTGGCAATCAAAGAAAAGCTCTATAAATACTGGTTAATAAGCTTTAATATCATACCAAAATACTTTTTCACGTCAGTTAACGTAGTTAATAAGGTATTTGTGGGTTTTGTTTATATACATACAATATATGGCTTTATTTCACAAAAACAACAACAACGAACACCAAAGCATTGCTAACAGCAACAATTAGTCACCAAGATTCCCTTTTGAGCCCTTTTCACATTAGCCAGAGCAGGGGTTGGCGTTAGACTTGGGTACATCAAGGATTTCGGTTCAGGATAGGGTTCTGAGAAAGAAACAGTCCTGCAAGAGGACTCGAGGTCGGGAACGGACTCCATCAGGCATGCAGACCCCCGGCCGCGTGCCACTGCCAGACCCTCGCCCCGAGTCCAACAGGAGCACCCCAACAAACAGCCCCGTGCCGCCCTCAGCCCCGCGAGACCCCCGCTTCCCCCAGCCCCCAGCCACAAGCGGCCCCCAAAACGCGCCCAGGCCTTCAGGGCTCCAGAGGGACGCCCCAAATCCCCGCGGGACCCCGCAAGTCCCCACGATCCACAGCCCAGCCCCGCAAGGAGCCCCATTCCGCATCCCGAGCCCCAGAGCCGCTCCCGGCCCCAAACCGCAGCCCCCCCCCCCCCGCTCACGTGACACGCAGCCCGAGCTCCGCGCGTCGCCTAACGATGACGTCACGCCGCCGCACGGCCGTAGCCCGGGCATGCCCTCACTCGGCATGGCGGGCCGGGCACCGCCGGACGAAACGCGCACGCGCACGGCGTGGAGAGGAAGCCCGCCCTGGAGTCGAGTGACGGCCGCGGCGGCCAATCGGCTCTGCGGAGACGGGGGGGGGGCGGGCACGCGCTGGCAGCCAATAGCGGCCGCAGACGTCACGCATCTCCCGGCCCCGCTCCCTGCGGTGGCGTGCCGTGTGTTGGAGGCGCAGCGCTGCCGTCAGAGCCGCCGGCCCGGCCGGGCTGCCCGTGCCGTGTGCCGCCCTCCCGCAGTGAAGGTGCTCGGGGGGGCCTCAGCGAGGCGCCCGGCTGCAGGCTGCAGCTGCAGGAGAGCCCTGCTCCCTCGTGTTCCCTCTCCTCGGAGGCCATATCCTCCAAGCCCTTCCCCAGCCTTGCTGCCCTGCTTTGGAGCTGCTCCAGCACCTCCGTGTCCTTTCTGTGCTGAGGTGCCCAAATCTGAGCACCGAACTCCAGGTGAGGCCTCAGCAGTGCCGAGTACAGGGCAGGATGAGTTCCCTAGTCCTGCTCACCACTCCGTGCCTGATCCAAGCCTGGGTGCCGTTGGCCTTCTTGGCCACCTGGACACACTGCGGGCTCGTATTCAGCCGGCTGTCCGTCAGCACAACAAGGTCCCTTTCTGCCAGGCAGCTTTCCAGCCACTCCTCCCTAAGCCTTCAGGGTTGCCTGGGGTTGCTGTGACCGAAATGCAGGACCAGACACTTGGCCCTATTGAGACTCCTGCAGTCAGCCTTGTCCCACGGATCCAGTCTATCCAGGTCCCTCTGCAGTGCCTTTCTCCCCTCAGGCAGATCAACGCTCCTCCCAGCTTGGTGTCCTCTGCTAACCTACTGAGGGCACGCTCAGTCCCCTCATCAATATCGGTAGTAGAGATGTTCAATAGAAGCGGCCCCAGTGCTGAGCCCTGGTATATTGTATTATATTGTGTTACAGTGTGTTATCTTGCATTCTGATCTCTTGTTTAGTAAATTAGTTTATTTCTCCTCAGAACGTTGCTGCTGTTTTGTTTTGGGGCCCATCTCTCTATCCTTTATCCCTGATCCCTTTCCGGGGTCCCTCCACCCTGCCAGTCACGGAACCGGGCCAAACCAGCCCATAAACTGTTGACAAAACCCCATTCCTGGAGACATTCGAGGTCGGGCTGGACGGGGCTCTGAGCGACCGGATCAAGAACCTCCTCAGACACTGTACACCTCCCCTACAGCCAGCCCAGGGCCTCACAGAAACCCACAGTCCCCATCAGCACCCCTTATCCCTTCCCTGGGCTCCCCCAGAACTCCCGTTTCCTCCTTCTGACTTCCCTTACCCCTCGGGTCACCCTTGGGATCTCACAGTCCTGACAGGACCCCCCTCACCATCCCAGGACCCCCATATCCCACCTGGGGCTCTGCTGCTCAACCCGGCGTCCTCAGTGAGCCGTGCCGCAGTGCTGCACCCTGAGCCCTTCTGCAGCGCTGCAGGACGGGACACACGCAGATCCCAGGGCAGTGGGCACAGCTCTGCGTGTCACCGCCCGGCACAGGAACGCCACCCTGCGCTGCCTGTGAAAGTCTTGCCTTGGCTCCTGGCACATCTTCCATCTCCAGAGCACACGAGCACTGTCCCTCAGGCTGCGGCTCCGGGTTGACCCCGCAGCGTCCAAACGAGGCACCCTGCAGCAACCCACATCTCAGGATGGGCTGCAGCTGCGCCCCAGTGCCTTCATTACAGAGAGGAGAATGAAGGAGCGCAGCGGGGCATATTTGCTCCTGACATTTCCCCCGTCTGCATTGGCTGTGCCATGGGAGCGGCATTTGTCACAGAGCTGTGAGTGCAGGTGTGTGTGCATGCAGGGTGTGCAGAGATCATAGAATCACAGAACGGCCTGGGTTGAAAAGGAGCACAGTGCTAATCCCTGTGCAGGTCGCCAACCAGCAGCCAGGCTGCCCAGAGCCACATCCAGCCTGGCCTTGAATGCCTGCAGGGATGGGGCATCCACAGCCTCCTTGGGCAACCTGTTCCAGTGCCTCACCACCCTCTGGGGGAAAAACCTCTTCCTAATATCCAACCTAAACCTCCCCTGTCTCAGTTTAAAGCCTCTTGTCCCATCACCACCCACCCTCACACACAGCCGTTCCCCTCCTGTTTATACGCTCCCTTCAAGGACTGGAAGGCCACAATGAGGTCTCCCCAAGGCCTTGTCTTCTCCAAGCTAAACAAGCCCAGTTCCCTCAACCTTTCCTCACAGCAGAGCTGCTCCAGGCCTCCGATCATCTTAGAGGCGGTGTTGAACATCAGTGTGCATTGCACGTGGGTGTGAGCAGGGTGTTTCCACGTGAATGTTAGTTTTGCACGTGCGTGTGTGTGCACACGGCTGTGTGCAGGGCTGGAGCTGCACTCGTGTCTTCATGCACGTTGGTGTGCGGAGGGGTGGGTTTGCACTCGGGTGTGTGTGCGTGAACACGGGTGTGTGCATCAAGGTCTTTGCACAAGGCTGTGTGGTTTTGCACACGTTTGCGTGCACGTGGATGGAGCGTGCACACAGGGCTGTGCAAGGATGTGCTTGCATGTGCGTGTGGTTGCACAGGTGTGTGTGCAGGGAAGTCCTTGCACGTGGGCGTGCGGTTCTGCACAGGGCTGTGCACACAGATCTGCGTGCAAGGGAGCGGCGGAGGTTCCTGGGAACAGGAGATTCCTGGGAGAGGCAGAACTCACATGAGAGTGCTGGAGAGCACAGGGCCGGGAAGCACAGCTCCGCAGCACTGCGCTGTGCACAGCAGCCTGCAGGATGGCACCGATGGAACCAGGACACGGCGTCACACCAGGCGCTGCAAAGGAAAAGCTCCATCCCAGCCCACACAGGGACAGGCAGGCAGGCGCTGTGGAGGGCTGCACGACAGAGGGGCGCCTTCTGAGTGCCACGACCTGCAGCGCTGTCTGTGGGCAGAGCAGCGCCGGGATGGTGGTCCTAAGCTGCAGAGATGCATGTTGATAAATCCTTGTTATCCTGCTTTACAGGAGTAGGGTGTGACAAGAAACCAATGACTACCAGTTTACAGGAGGTAATGAATTTAAAGTTTCCCTTCTTCCCTTGGCACTTAGCTTATAGAGTTCTGCTGTGCCGGGTGCTGGTGTCATACCTCTAAGCCACAATATTGATGGGCTCAGCTGCCACCAACTGGTAGCTACTGAGCCACCTTGTGTGTGAAACGAGGAAAAAACGCCATTCTGAACCCACAGCACCTCAAAGCCCCTTCAAGAGCCCCCAGTACTGCCCTGAGCCCTCCAGTTTTCCCCGCTGCCCCTTCAAAGCCTCAGGAGTGCCAGCAGCACCTCGTGCCTTAGGATGCCCGGTGGATTTCACAAGGATGCTCCCATCTCCTGCATTGTGATCAGTGGCAAAAGTATCCAACGGCACTGACCGGAGCTGGGGGATCAGCGGTGACATACAGGGAAACCTGCTGTGCTGCAGCGTGAGCCTCCGGTCCCGCTGCTGGGCACCGCCGGGCGCAGCCCGGCTCCGTCCTCTGCGCAGCTCCCTGCACGGACCGGTGGCCGCGCCCGGGATCGCCCCGAGCCTCCTCCTCTGCAGGCTGAGCCGCCCCAGCTCTCCCGGAATCCCACCCCAGCCATTTCCCACGCGGTGCCGAGGAGGGGAGGGGACGCGGGGGGAGCGACGGGGCCGGCGCTCGCAGTGCTACGACACGGCCGTTTGCGCCGCCCCGTCCTTACCCGGCGGTGGGTACGGGGACGGGGCGGCTTATTGGAGCTGCAGAAACGACCGCGGGCAGAAGCGCCGAGAAACGAACGGGAAACGTTTAATCCACGAACGCACACAGCGACAAACAGAGAAACGACCGCGTTGCCAACCGGCTCCCGTACAAACGGCGACTCTGGAGGACGGCTCGGTGCCGGCGGGGGATGGACAGGCCCCGCGCCGCCTTCCTCCGACCGCCCGGCGTCCCCGAGGCACGGGGCGGGCGGCGGCGCAGCGCCGCTTTCCCCGCACGGAGCCCCGCGGCTCCGCCGCCACTGCAGAAGGGGCCGGGCGCTGCGCGCGGGGTCCTTTCCGCCCGCTGTCGCGCCGTCATTGCGTCATCACCGCGCGTCCCGCAGGGCCCCGGCCCGGCTGCCCGCGGCGATGCCTGCGGTTGTTGCGTTGCGGGAACTCAGCGCAGCCTGCAGAGAGCGGTCCGGCGGCACGGGAAGATGGAGGCCGTGCGGTGCGAGTGCCTCAGCGGTGTGTGCAGCCCGCGAGGAGCCGAGCGGGGCCGGGAAAAGGAAGCCGTGGGAGTCCCGGGGAGGGACGCGCGATGGCAGCGTCAGCGGCGGGCTCGGCTGCTGCCTCCTCCGCTCCTGACGCCGCGCGCTGGCGCACTTTGAGAAGCGCCCAGAAGCCGGAGCCCGCTGTCACATCTGTGGGGTTCCACGGAACGCGCAGACGTGGGGTGAGTTGAGGTTGGATATCAGGACCAACTGCTGTACGGAAAGGGTTGGTAAGCACTGCAGTGGGCTGCCCAGGGAGGGGGTTGAGTCACCATCCCCGATGTGTTTAAAAATCGTCCGGGTGCGGTGCTCAGGGCCGTGATTTAGCGGAGGGAGCAGCCTGGAAGGAGCGGTCCTTGAGAGCAGCCCTGCGGAGAAGGACCTGGGGGTCCTGAGGGATGAAAAGCTGGACATGAGGCAGCAGTGCTCCTGCAGCTGGGAAAGCAAGTGGGATCCTGGGCTCCATCAGCAGAGGGGTGGCAGCAGGGACAGGGAGGTGATCGTCCCCCTCTGCTCCGCTCTTGTGAGGCCCCATCTGCAGCACTGCGTCCAGGTCTGCAGCCCCCAGTACCAGAAAGACAGGGAGCTGTTGGAGAGGGTCCAGAGGAGAGCCACGAAGCTGATCCGGGGACTGGAGCACCTCCCCTGTGAGGACAGGCTGAGGGAGCTGGGCTTGTTCAGCGTGGGGAGAAGGCGGCTGCGGGGTGACCTCATTGCAGCCTTTCAGTACCTACAGGGAGCCTACAAACAGGAGGGGGATCAACTCTTTGAAAGGGGAGATACCTGCAGGACGAGGGGAATGGTTTGAAGTTGAGGGAGGGGAGCCTGAGGTTGGATGTCAGGGGGAAGTTCTTTACAGAGAGAGTGGTGAGGTGCTGCAACAGCTGCCCAGAGAGGCTGCGGATGCCCCGTCCATCCCTGGAGGTGTTCAAGGCCAGGCTGGTTGGGGCCCTGGGTGGCCTGGTGTGGTATTGAATGTGGAGGTTGGTGGCCCTGCGTGAGGCAGGGGGTTGGAGATTCGTGATCCCTGAGGTCCCTTCCAGCCCTGGCCATTCTGAGATTCTGTGAGGGTTGTTAGAGTTAGGCAGTATGGTCAGGCTGCGGTTGAACTCGGTGCTCTTGAAGGTCCTTTCCAACGTGAGTGATTCTGTGATTCTGCGGGATGCTGTGTGCTGGATTGCTGTTCGTTGCAGAGCAGCAGCACAGGACAGGACTGGGGACTGGGAAGATGGGGGTGGTGAGGGCAGTGTGCGGCCGTGGGCTCCTCCGGCGGTCCCAGGAAACATCTCCACGTGTCTGCGGCTGCGTGGAGGTGTGCGTGTCTCCTGCTGTACCAGAGATGGAGGGGATGGCGCTGACTGAGGGCAGGGATTGGAGCAGCACAAAGGCGCCGTGAGGCGGCCGCAGTCAGTCCGGCCGCAGCACAGACAGATGGCGCTGCGTTGGGTTTTCTTTCTGCCGGCTCTTGTGCACTCACAGCACTTCTGCCTCCCTCCTCTGTTGCACTGACCTTGCTTTTGTGCTGCGATCTGCCTGTTTAATAGCCCTGCTTCCTGCTTATCGCCGTGCTGTACAGTCACAATCACTTCACCAGCAGCTGTTTGCTGGAAAACTAATGCTCTCGCTGGTTTTTATTGCAGCTGCCAGCTGCTGGTGGACCTGAATGAGAAGAGATTGACCCAAAACTCGAATGATGGTGAGTGTGCTTGTTTGCTGTGCCACGCTGTGCCAGGCATTTGCTGCAATCAAGTCAGCGTAGGGAGTGTAGGTAAGCAGGAAGAGCACTGTCTGTCTGTCTTGTTATGAGTGGTAAATGTGTAACTTCTGTTTCTTCCTATAGAGGACAATGCACGTCTGCTTTTCCTGCTTGAGAAAATCCAACTGAATGCCAGCTCACAGAGGAAGTATTTTTCCAGATAAACTCTCTGGGCATGCTGTTCTCTCCTGGTTGAACCCAAAGGTTCCACCCATGCAGAGGTTATTCCTGTGCCCGTCTTCCAAAGCCCAGGCTCCATGAAGGTGAGCACTGTTTTGCTGATGATCTTCGTTGGAACACAACTGCCCTAAAAATTGTTGGAAAGTGGAAATGGAGCTGCCCTTCATGTCCTGAAATGCAGCTGCTCTGGAGGTGTGGGTCTTTGTGGAGCTTTGTGTGCATAGCTGTAGTCCTGGGGCTGTTGAGAGCTGGCTGTGTAGGGGCCTGGAGGTGGCACAAGAGCAGAGGGCACTTGTGATTCTTGCGCAAGCAGCCTGACCAGCTTCCATTTGTTGCTTGCAGGCACAGATGAAGATGCCATCACTGACGGCTTGACCAAACTCAATGCTTCCCAACGTCAGCGAGTTCTGATCACCTACAAGAGCACTCCTGCAGGTAGGTGCTCTGCAGAGATGTGTGAATGTGGTTGGGTCACTGGGTGAAAAGCGAAAAACGACCCAGCCTCCATAAGAGAAAGGTCAGCAGAGACTTTACCTGGCCAAGGTTGTTTTGTTCCTGTTCAGTTCAGAGCAGTTGTTGATGCAAGGAGGGTTGGAGCCTGAAGAGAAGTGGTGAGCAGCTCAGTTCCTTCTGTCCTCGAAGGCCGCACCTTCTGCCAGCTCCTTTCTCCTCTCTTGGCCTTCTAGGGTTTGATCGATGACTGGAAGTGACTTGAAGCTGAGTGGGAATTCTGAGAGGGTGATGACTGGGATGATGACTGCCAGCACCGTGTGTGACGTGCAGAACTAAGGAGGGCTGTGAAGGTTTGGAAGTCTTCCTTTCGAATGGCTCAAGTTCTGGCCAAGGACTTGCTGCTTTGTTATGTATGCCTTCTTATTTATTAACTCTTAAAGAAACCTGGCTGCACGTCACAAGCAGGTGCTGGTATCTGAAATCTTGCTTGGCGATTCCCTAGGGAGCAGGAACAGGTGAAGGCTGCCTGATTGAAATTCTGGCTTCTCGCACCAGTGAAGAGATTGGTCGCATTGATGAGAACTGCGAGCTTCGTAAGCAGAGCAAAAGGCCAGGCCTTGTCCTGCTGCCTGCCATCAGTGTGTGTGTGTGCAGGCAGGCGTGATAGGAAGGAGTCTGGGGAGCTTTCAGGTGTGACAAACTGGCCAACCTGGGTGTTGCTGTTTGTGCAGAGAGAAGCTAGACTGGAATTTCAGCAGCAGCTGAGCTGGTGTAACTGAAATGGGGAGGAGCATTCTGTCTGTCAGCAGGACGTGTGGCTCTCTTGCCAGTTTCTTGCTGTCTGCGCTTCTTAATTGGAGGCTGCAGCACTGATGATGATGGCTGGAGCGCTGCAGTGATGCTGAGAGCCCTGGGCCCAGCTCTGCACCCAGCAGGTGATGGCTGGCAAATGTTATGGGCAGCACCCAGGCGGTGGCCCTGCTCCTCACGGGTGCTGTGTGTGTTCCTGCTGGAAGCTGGCTGCTCCCTTGAGGATGGCGTCGTATCTGACACATCTGCCGTGTTCCCAAGGGTCCTCGTGTCCCTCGCGGCGCTGAGCCACGCTGAGGGAGAAGGGGCTGAATGTTCAGAGCTGTGGGCACAGCTCTGCACTCGGTGGTGAGGAGCTCCAGGCTGGCTTTTTCTCACCCTGTGCGTCCCATGGCTGCTCCTCAAGCCCAGCTTCTGCAGGGAGGGGGCTCTGACTCTGGGTGTGTGTGAGTGCTGTGGGCTTTTCTTTAAACATGCCAGTAAAGTGGGTTGCTGCTCGTTTCAGAAGGAGCCCAAAGCACACCTGAGCTGCGTTTCGCTGTCTTTGTGAGCTGTGTTCCCTTTGAAGGACTCCATTATCCATCTCCAGCACCCGTTCCTGAATGGGGAGTTCTCAGGAGTTGCTTCCAGTAGATGCTCTGGTGAACCGAGTCTTCTCTCCTTGGGTCCTTGCAGGGAACAGAGGTGAGGGAATGCATGTGGATGATGGCCTTGCTCAGCAGATGCTCAGGTGTGTAGCAATGTGCTTCCCAATCTATTCTTGTGCGTGTGATGCGTGGTGAAGAGAAGCCAGCCTGTGAAATGGGAATAATGGTTCTAGTCTCGTTTGCAAGCCTCTAATGAGAGTCTGTAGACTGGCTGGCTGCTTGGCAGGGGCAGTGACATTTTGGCTGTGGGTTGCCGTGCCTGGTTGGTGCTTGCTGGAAAATATCCATGGTCTAGACAAGCACAGGCCAGCAGTGCTCTAGCTGCAGGAATTAAAGATCTCCTGTATGCCCAGCCTTCTCCATCAGCCTTACTTTGTCATCCACAATGTCTGTCAGTGCCTGTATGAAGCGGGGGAGAAGAAATGGGGAACAGAGGAGGTGCAGCTGATGTCCGTCCTCTGTACACAGAACAGGGATCACCTGCTGAGAGGCAGCACCCCTGCACAGTGTGCTGGGTTTTCCTTCCCTTCCTTGTTTGTGCGTGGTGCCCTTGCAGGAGCTCCGTAGCTGTTCAGTGGATGTGAACTCCTCTGAGGCAGCAGGTGTCCTGGAGAGAGCCCCAGTGCATCCATTCCGTTCGGGCTGTTTCATTCCCTCCTGAGACTGAAAGGGGCTTCAGAAACCTCAGTACAACTGGCTGCAGCTCCAGCATGGAAAGCAGAGATCACAAAGTGATCTCCACGTCCTTGTGGAGCTCCAACTTGTCACCTTGCTCTCTGAGCGTGGAGCAGGACCAGCCATGCTGCGCTCTGTGTGTGTGTTGCCTGTGGGGCTGGAGGTGGGGAAGCTGCCCCAGTGACTGCAGAAGGGACTTGGGCTGCACTGTGCCTGCTTACAGGTCAGCCTCATCGTCTTGCTCTGTTTGCCTTGACTGGTGGGAGCGTAAGCCACCAGGTTTGTGTGTGGAGCCTTTGCTCTCAGCCCATTGCTGTCACTGGAATGGTAGCTATTAAAGAAGGACTGTCCGTAAAGCGCGTCTCATCAGCACTGCCTGATGCCTCCTACCGAGCTGCCTTGTCCTGGGGTTGCGTGCCAAAGGTGCCAGCACCTCCTGCTGGGACTCCTGGACACACTGCCCTTAGAACCCTGCTCGTGGTGCCTTTGTGATGTGCAATTCTCTACCAACCTCTGGGTTACACCTTTCTCCTAAGCCCCACGCTCCTGCCTGCTAAGCTGTGGTTCTTAGCACTACAGAACGTGGCTCTTGTTGGCTTTTGCAGGTGTTTGTAAGTGGTGGTGATGTTGGAAATGCCCAATAATTTTCCAGGACGGTGTCTCTGATAAAGCAGGTTTTATCTGCAATGGCAGTGTTGGGCCTCCTGCAAGCAGGAGCGCGCACAGAAAGCAGTGCTGCACCTTTTATGCCCTGCTGCCCGACGCTGATCCCTTTCTGCCCTGGCTCCTCACTGCTGAGTGCTGCAGGTTCGCACTCTGTTGCGACACTTCGCTGATCCCACAAATAGCAAGTGCACACAGATCCTTGCCATGCAGACACAAACATCTCCGTTGGTTAATGGCCTTCTGACCGTTGCTTTCTTAACAAACATCTGGTCGTCACTTTCGGATGCCTGCTTTACAGCATAAACGTAAACCTGACCTCTTCATTGTTTAATTACCCCCTTGGCATTTGCGCCCTTTACACTGGGTCACCGTTCTGGTCATCCGTCTGTCCTTGGATCGAGATAAGCTTGGAGGGAGGATAGAGGGGAGCATCCTGGATCTGCCTACAGCATCCTGACATTGCCACAGAGCGGGACAGCTGTGCTTTGTGTAAAAGCCCTGGCTCCTTGAAAGCTTGTTAAACGCATTTCACGTTCGCTGGCTCACCAGTCTTACAGCACGTTTTCTAGTTCAGAATACTGTACCTACATTGTTTAAAACATTTAAGGTCTATTGCAACTGTGTGAGGAAGAATGTGTCGCACAGCGCAGTAACTGTGTGTCTAAAGTGTGTTCCTGATATGCAGATGATATCTCTCCTTGTCACATCAGCTACTCCTACAGACAAGTTACGGAATGCAAACACGTCGTGTTCTGTTTCTTTAGGTCAGTTGTCCATCTCAACATCCAGCGCAGGAACAACATTTCATTCCCACAGTGCATAATGCTGTGAAGGCATCGCAGGCCGCCCGCTCGTCTCCGCTGTGCTCAGGGGCTTTGCTGAGCTGCAGGCCCAGCGCTGCAGCCCCACAGCGCAGCCTCACGTCTGGTGACGGACTGCAGCTGGAAAACCCTGGCAGCGGAGGACGCTCCTGCCCCACAGAAGGACTCGCAGCTCCAGCGCCCTCAGTGCTGGAAGGAGGCTGCGGTGCCTCCACGCGATGGATGCGGTCCACCCGACAGCTCGTGTGGCTCACCGTGCGAGGCCAGCAGGAAGAAAGGTGGGCACGGGTAAGGCTGCATCAGAAGTGAGTGCAGAGCTGTGGGGCCGGTGGTCCAGGGTGCGGGGGCCCAGGTGGTGCTGCGGGACAGGCGTGACAGGAGGGCACTGGTGGTGCTGCCCGTCCTCGGCTGCAGGACTGGTGCTGGTGGCAGGGGCTCGGGTTCTGTGCCTGCAGCACCGATTTGCGGGTCGGTGTCTGCGTGGGAGGGATGGCACCCATCTCTCTAAGGGAGGCGAGGATGTTTTCGTCAGGAGGACGGCAGCTTCACAAGGGAGGCTTTGAACGAAGAGTGGGGAGGGCTGCTGAGCAACAGGATGGGGTGATGCGAGGGAGAGGGAGCAGAACATCGGCACTGCAGGGTGGCAAGGAAATGCCTGGAGGCACCACGATGGGGAGATCCCCCAGAGCTCCAGAGGAGGTTCTGGTGGGTAACGGGGGGAGGCTGCTGGGAGAGAGGAACGGATGGACAGAGGGATCGACGGAGGAGAGAAGTGTTGGAGGGAGGGAGGGAGGGATGGACAAAGGGACGGAAGGGCCGTGGGATGGATGGAACGCTTGTTGGATGAGAGGATGGATGCAAATACAAGTGGATGGAGGGATGGCCAGGAAAATAGGATTCCTGCCCCAGAGAGCAGTGTGCCTCCATGGGCACCTGTGGGGGTGGCCCTGAGGGTATGGAACCCACCTGCCATTGCCTGGAGCCCATTGGTTCGTTGTAACAGCAGTACACTGACAAAGTGCCTGCTGCAATCCTTGAAACCACGGCGTGCTCGTGGATTTTGGCAGCCAACTGACAACGTGGTTTCAACATTGCTGAATATGCATTTGTTCTCCAGCAAAACAGTTCAGCATCTGCAGAGCGCTGCCAGTAACTGCAGTGGAACAGGGAGGAATTGTGAGAACAGATTTCTGCCTAGAATGCTTTCCAATTTAGTAACTAATGCATTTTATTTTTACTCTTGTAGGATTATCATGAGCTCTAGATATGCAGCTAAAAGAGTCTGAAAACCAGGAGTCCAAACCCTTGTGTGTGGAAGGCCCACCTAGTTACCCAGCTCCCGAGCAAAGAAAAGGAAGAATCAAGTCTTCAGTCAGCACACACACTCCAGTCAGTCAGCTCCGCAATAAAAGCTACCTTTTCCATGCACCTCCACTTACGTGTGGCAGAAAAGTGTTCTGGGCATTCAGCACATTGGATTCACATTCAATTAGCAATCCAAACTCCAAACAGTTATTTATGATTTCTTCTCTCCTTCTGCAGTCTCGTTTCCTCAAAGGGCGCTGCTTTACCCTGACTGGGCTGGCTCCTGCTTTTACCTTCACTGCTATTGGGGCTGCATTTTTGGCTCTGCCAGGCATCCCTGGTAGCCACACTCCTAAGTGCACGTGGTGTAAGATTTCTGTAACTTCTGGGGGGACGACCTTGTTTTTCCCAGGTTGTGTTAAAGCCAGAGGAGGGGGAGATGGTGGGGAGGGAATGGGGTGAGGGGTGGGCGATGGGGAGCTGGAAGGGATGGAGTGGGGGGTGTGGGGGAGGAGAGCAGAATGGAGGACGTGGAAAGAGATGGATGGAGAACAGGGGAGAGGATGGGTGGAGAAGAGGATGGGTGGAAAACGTGGAAGGAGAGATGGACAGAAGCGAAGGGATGGAGAACAAGGGACCAAAGCACCAAACCCCTCTCACCTTTGGGCCCAGCTTCTTCTTCAGTGCAGCTCCTGCGGCAGGCAGGGCCTCAGCTCTTCCCACATTCCTCCCTTCCTGCAAGGTTGCTTTTTTTCACGCCTACTTTGCTGTGCTATGGGTAGCTTTCCTACTTGCTTTCCTGTATATGTTACCATCCATTGCTTTTCACTTTTTATTCTCTTTTTGTTTCATTATTTTCCCTTCAACCCTCCCCACCCCCTCTCTCCTCTCCTCACCCCTACCTCCCATTTTTTCCTCCCCTCCCCCCCCTACTCTTTCCTCACCTTATGGCAAACTTTCCCAAATAGCTGCAGGCTTCTCCAAGTGCAGATTTGCCTGCCAGGTCTTAATAGACTAAGATGCAACTTTTTAGGAACAAAGTCAATACAAAACAAAAGAACAGAAGAACAGAAGAAACCCAAACACATTTCCACAAATGCCTTTGTTCACACCTACCCATTTCAATCACTGGATGTCAGGGAAACCGAGGAGCTATTCCACTGAGCTGAGGCTTGGCTCTTGGTGAGAGGTGTTTTCTGAATGGCAATTTTTCATTTCGCTTCTGCTTTTTAACTTTCCTACATGTGCACATGTAGCACTGGGAACAGGAGCTGTCAGGCACACAGAATTGAAGGAATCCCATGGAACACCAGTGTGAGGTTGGCATTTCCACTGAGCCGTCAGATGCACACTGCAGGATTGTTCTGGGACCTGCAGCAATGATTCTGCACATCTCCTGAGAAAACTGATAGCACTGCACAGCATCCAGGGCAAGGAGAACTTTCTAAACGGAAAAACAGGTCAAAGAAACGGCAAAGGAATGGAGAACAGGAAGGATTAAAATTTGCAGTAGCAGCTTGAGAGCTGTCTGATAGACTGCAAGAAAAAAAACAGGAGCATTGGTCTTCTGTCCATCAAATAAGTACAAAAATGACAAAGCTAAATGTAACACAAATTACATTAACTGGCTGCTGTTAATAAAGAGACATGCACATCTGAAATGCTCCACAGAATTCCCAGAGATCACACCTTGCCACAGATGCCCCAGGTACCCTGAAAGGCAGTAAGATCTGTGAGCTGCGTTTCTGAGCTCTGTTCCAGAACTCTGAGATGACAGACAGCAGGACTTCAAATGCTGACGTACCAAACTGACACCAGGATTTCCTGCCTCTCTTTAATCACGAGCAGTTTTGAGCACAGCATTACTGCACCGCAACGTTTCAGTTCACTTCTAGAGCCTTCTGCCAGACGTGGGTTTCAGAGAGGGGCAGTAGTCCAGGGGCTCAGGCACTTGCTGTGATCCAGGGCTGCAAATGGTCTTTGTCTACTGAATTTCACCAGACCGTTCCTGTAGCAGGGAGCTGCCCATAGCTTTGCATCAGTCAGCTGGCTCTGAGGGTGCAGGCAAGGCTTTGGCTCAGATAGACCGGTACTCTTCTTTTCTGCCAGTACTTGGCTGACGGAGTTTGTGGCCGTTCTGTGGCACGGAATGCAATCAGCACGGAAGCATCGTTTGTCGTTGTGGATTTTGAGTAAGATTTCTCACCCTCTGCTCATGATGGGTAAGAGTTCAGGTGTCCAAAGAGAATAGTTGAGCCGAGAAAAAAAAAACAGGGCGGGAAAGACAAAGGAACCGAGGTCGATCGGCGGGGCGGATCCGGGCGATGGGGGCGCCGCCGACCCTCACGTCTCGCCACCGTCCGGCCGAGCCATGGGGTCCGGGCTCCCGGGAGTCGGGTGGTGGGAGGAGGACGGGTGCGAGCTGCGATAAACACCCGGCGCGGTCACAGGCGCACGCACAGCTCCAAGTTCTCCCTTAGAAGCTGGTGAGCTGCTGGCACGGGCTGCCCAGAGACGCTGTGCGCATCCCGCCCCTCCGAGTCCGTTCCGGGCTCCCGCGGCGCCCCGGCTTCGGAAGCGGCCGCTTCAGCCGCGGGGAGCGGCGGCGCGCAGGCTGTGCCGGCTGCCATCGGCCCGGGGCGACAGCGGCGGCCCGTCCCGGCCTCTCATTGGTCAGTGCCGGCGCCGCCCCGCCCCCGGCCTCCCTCTCATTGGTCAGCGCCGAAGCCGCCGGCTCTGTCTCTTCTCGCTCCCCTTCCCTTCAGCTCCCCGTCCCCTTCCGTTACCTTGCAGCGTCTCCCCCCGCTTTCCTTCCCTTCCCCTCCCTTGCGGTGTTTCCCCCCGGTCCCCTTTCGTTCCCTCGTGCTGTCCTCCCCCCTTTCCCTTCTCTTCCATTACACCATCTCCCCCCCGTCCCCTTCCCTTCCCTGGCACGAGAACCTTTCTCGTGTCACACGGGCTGAATTCAGCTCAGTGGAGTCTGGGTGCTGGGCACAAGAGAATTCTGCCACAGCGTTTCTATTTCTGTTGCGGGAAGGGAGCGATGGGGATACGAGGGGATGCATGACTTGTGCACAGGAAACGTGCACGGCCGGCAGAGATGGCTGCCGTCCTGGGCACCCGCTCTTGCAGAGCATGGTCCTGCTGGGCCTTGGCAGCGGCTCTCCTTGCCACCCAAACTGCTCTCTCAAACCACCCAAACGGCTCCAGCTTCCTCACGTCAGTTGATGGCGACAGACACGACATCAGCAGACTGAGTGGAAATAAAGCCAATTCATTTTTATTGGGAATACTGCATCCAAAACTGAGGTCCCCGGTACAAGAAAGACGCAGAGCTCTTGGATGAAGTGCAGAGGAGGGCCCCTAAGGTGATCAGAGGCCTGGAGCACCTCTCCTGTCGAGAAAGGTGGAGGGAACCAGGCTTGTTTAGCTTGGTGAGGAGAAGGCTCCGGGGAGACCTCACTGCGGCCTTCCAGTTCTTGAAGGGAGGCTGTAGAGTAGAGGGGGAACGGCCGTTGATGAGGCCGGATGGTGACAGGACAAGGGGGAATGGTTTTAAACTGTGAAAGGGGGGCAGAATTTGGTTAGATGTCAGCAGGCGTTCTTCACACGGAGGGTGGTGACGTGCTGAACAGCTTGCCGAGAGCTGGGGGACGCCCCATCCCTGCGGGCATCCGAGGGCAGGCTGGATGTGGCTCTGGGCAGCCCGGTGGCGGTGATCTTCGAGACCCTTTTCAACCCAGGCCGTTCTACGAGTCTTTGGTTTTCTACGATCTTCCATTCACAGGTGGAAATCTGGACGGCTTCCCAGCCCCCGTGCCGAGAGCTCCACCGCGGTCACCACCGATGGCTGCACCTTCCCCTCTGGAGCCGTGCGAGCATTCAGCCCTAGGGAGGCGAGAAGAGCACGGAGCGTTAGGGCTGAGCGCAGGCAAGTGGTGCAGGCCGGGCTGCAGCCCGGCTCTCAGGATCTGCTGCCTACGGAGCTCACCGGAGGAGGTGCCGCTTCTGCTCCAGCTTCTGCCGGTTTCTTTCTGCTGTGCCGGCAAAAACCTCTTGCTGATGGAGGTGCGGCTCCAACCTTCGGAGCACCTGAGCCGCTCGCGGGGAAAGGAGGCTGCAACAGGAGGAGAAAGTCATCCCTCGGGCTCCGCTGAGCCGCCCCTGCCTCTGCCCTCACCCGGCCCCGCACCCCCTGCTGCCCCCCACGTGTCCCCAGCCTTGCGCCCCACCAGCAGTTTTTGGCCCGGGCCGTGCCTGTCCCTGAGCTGCAGTCACAGCTGCCCGAGAGCCTCAGGCAGCCGGCAGAGCCCACACACACTCACTCAGCATGCAGTGTCAGCTTGGTCGTCGTCCCCATTATACTTCCCGGCAGCAGACCCTCGTCCTTCCTCCATCTCCTTTCCACTTGCTGTCTCCTGGGCTGGGCTGGAGGATGCGGAACACGCACTCTCTCCCTGGCCAGCAGCTGCCAAAGAGGAGACGCTGTCAGCAAAGCGGCTGGGAGCACGGGGCTGTTCCCCAGAGGCCCTCTGCCAAGGGCCCTGCAGCAGGCCCCGGCAAGCAGGAGACTCGGCCCTGCCGGACCATGGCTCCCGCCGCCCTTCCCTTCTCCCTGCAGGGCCGTGCCAAGCTCTCCTCCCGGGAGGAGCGGGCCAGCCCCTGCCATGCTGCACGGCGCCCGTCCCACTCCCACCCCCTGCGCCCTGCTGAGCTCGCACCCTGGCTCAGCGGCTGTTGCCAGCAGGGTCGATCCTTGACGGTACCTGGGGCGGATGCTGGTCCTCCCCTGCGCTCCAGCCTTCCCATGCCGCCATTTCTGCCTGTGCTCGCTCTATTTGCTGTTGGTGCATGGGCCACGTGTGGTCTGCTTCTTTCCACAGGGCAGACTCTTTGCGGAGCTCCTGCAGAGACACAGCAGCATACAGGATCAGCCTCTGCCCCTGGGGCCTTCCTTCAGCTCCCCACTCCTGCTCCTCGCCTCTGCCGGCCTGTCGGCACTGCTTTGCCCCTGAAGGACCAGGGGCCCCAAAGGCAGGCCGGGATCTACAACTCATGGCCAACGTGGCTCAGAGGCCGTATTCCTCTCTCACGGCCCCTGCTCAAAATCAGTGCTGTGGCAGGTGGCAGGCCAGGAGGCGAGAAGAGACGGGGAAAGTGTGCAGCACCCTCCATCTACCAAAGAGGAGCTGAAGGAGCGGACAGAAATGTGAAACGGCGGCACCCGAAGGGCTGTGCTCCAGATCACTGCACACACAGAGGCTTTTGCTTCCCTCCCTGCAGAAGCACTCAAGGCCAGGCTGGTCGGGCTTAGAGCAACCCGGTCTAGAGACAGGTGTCCCTGCCTGCAGCAGGGGATTGGAACCAGGCGGTCTGAATGGCCCCTCCCTACCCAAACTTTCCTAGGATTCTACCATCCTATCATTGGTGCAGTCTCAAGCAGCACAGTCCCTGCAGCAAGGCAGAGCCGATACCTGCAGCGCTCTCTTAGACTCCTCGGTGGCAGGGAGTGCAGCGCTGGTCTGGGCAGCAGATGTTTCCTTCTGTCCCGCTTTCTTTGTCCCACGGGAGCTGCCTGCACACGGCGGGAGCGCACTGCAAACAGACATAAGAGGAGTCTGCAGGAGCCCGGGGCACCTCAATTTCCCCCGTGCTCCCACAGCCATCAAGATGGGCTCCGGTGCAGAGCAGAGAGACCCCTGAAGGGAGAAGAGCTTCTGCTATCAGTAGGGATCGGCACTCAGCTCCCCCAGGGACCGGGGACCAGAGTAGAACAAAGCTGGTGTGTCTGCCTCAGGCGATCGTGCTGCGCGCTTGCCGCCCTGGAAAGAACGGCCCCCCCAGGACACACGTGTGTCAGGAGCCTTTGTGGGTGCCGAGAGCTGGCAGCTCCAAAGGGGAGGCCGCTCCTACACGAGCGCACGCATCTCCTTCTTTTTGCCCAAGGCCCTCACCTGCCAGAAGGCTCCTTCGCCACATCTTGCTGCCTTGAGCTCGGCTTGCGCTGCAGCAGCATGGAGGGGGGAAGTGTCTTCCGCCTCTGCAGCAGCCTGCCGGCAGAGACCCCTGGAACCAAGAGAGAAAGAAGTTCTTCAGAGCAGCCCCACGGGCACGGCACGTGAACCTGGATCCGGTCACCCGGCACAGGACAGGACCCCCCTCCCTACAGCTGGGACCCGCTCCTCACCTTTACTCATCTTCCGCTGTATGGCAGCTTTTTTTTCTGCGGCGGCCTCTGCTCTGCTCTTTTCCACGGTGAGCTGAAACCTGGAAACAGAGTGTGACAACCCTTGAAGAAGGATGACCTCCTGCCCCACGCAGCTGGTTGGTGGTATTTATCCCTGTGCTCTGCAGAGCGTGGCACCCTTTTCCTTCCTGGCCATGCCAAACCAGCACACGTAGCCCAAATTCCTCTGCACGTGCAGTCCGTTCTCTCTGAGGGGAATCGGGACAGCTTGGGCACCAGAAACACAACCCTGATTCCCCAAAAAGCCAAAAGGCAGCAGTGGAGAACCAGGAGCCAGACTTTCCAGCATTTCTCCCCGACTGGAGGCTGAGCACGGAGACCCAGCAGGGCACGACCCAAAGGAGGAGGTGGAAGGAAGCCTGTCTGCTGGCCAGCTAAGTGCTGCAGAGGAAATGCACTCACCTCGGGAACACGTGGATGCCATGGGCAGCGGTCTCTGGCCCGAAGTCAGCAGAATCGTCCGTCCAGAATCTCTGCAAAGGGACACAGACCTGCTGGAGGCTTGCCAAGGACATTTTTTCATGGCTCTTGTTGACAGGAAGCAAGCCTGGCTCCCATGCCAAGAGAAAGCTGCTCTCCACCAAAGCCTCCTCCGTGAACATCAGAGCTTTGTTCTGCTCTGAAGGAGCAGGATGGCAAAGTAGCGAGGCCGTGCAAGAGCATTGCCAGGCTTTCTGCATGGGCAGAGATCCGGGAAATCTCTTTGCCAGTGGAGAAAGCCGTGGGGGCAAGCGTGGGGAAAGGCACTGGACTGGCCTGCCACGTCCAGGCTGGCCAGCGGTGATCCGACGGCGCACCTCACAACCTCCTCAACTTACGGTGTGGATCAGTGCGAGGACGGGGGCATTGCTCTCCAGCGTTTCAACGCAGCTGCAGAAGAACCTCATGAGGAGGAAGCCGTCTTGGCAGGTCATAACGCCGAGGTTCTTGAACACGAACGAGACGGGCTCCCTGCTCCTCAGGAGGTGACAGTACAGGAGCACGCTCTCCCGCACGCAGCGTGGCACCAAGTGCAGCGGGACGCCGGAGGCTCGCGAGAGCTGCCGGTAGTTGAGCGGCTCAATCTTGACGTCGTCTGCAAGGAGAAGGCACATCCTCACTGCCACAGCCAGCCCATGCAGCATTCATAACCAAATCCCACAGAAAAGGTGCTTTGGAGAAACAGCTCTTGGGCTGCGGTTCCTCCTGGAGGAACTCGCGCTGCACCCCGAGCTTTGCAGACACTTCTCTGCTGCTCCCGGCCGTTTCCAAAGAGCAGGGAGAACACAGCCGGCCGGACGTGGGGCGGGAAGGGGAAGGTGGCTGCTGCCTTCTCACCAGGGATGATGTCGTTGGGAGACTGGAGTTCCTGCAGCCACAGCACCCCGATGTCCAGCTGGAAGACAGGCCTTAGAACCGGAAGCGCCTCTTCTTTGCTGTGGAATTGCTCTCGGACCCCAGCAAAGACCCCGAGTCCCGGAATCAGGACTCCCTGCACAAGGAAAAGACAGAAAGGCTGACGAGCGTGTACTTTAGGGGCGGCAAAAGCCACGAACATCAGGAGCGTGGGGTCACTGCTCTCCGCCCTCCCCACTCCTGATGGACATCGGAGTGAGATGGGGCTCTCTGGAAAGCATTGGAAAAGTCTGTGCTCCCTGCAAGACAGTCACCTCCGCACAGTATTTCCCAACATCCCTCGGCTAGAGAAGAGCCCGGGCATGGACAGCACAGGGCTGAAGCCTGGGACCGATCCCAAGGATTATCCTCGGCACAGGGCCAGAAAAACCCCCCACCCATTTCTCCCTTTGCTCTCCCCGTTCTGACCAGGGCAGAGCGAAGCCCCTGCGTGTGCCAAACGTTTGCTCAGAGCAGCTCTGGCCTTGGCTTTCCCTCCCAGTTGGCCAACAAGTCGCTCTGGGCACCCAGCTTGGGCTCAGCGTGCTGCTCAGTGTGGTGCTCAGGGAGGGATTGCTCTGCGGGGCCCACACTCTCGGCAGGACTGAACCCCTCTCCAGGGCGAGGGTCACCAGCACACCAGCCCACCTTGTCCAGCTTCATCTGTTCCAGGATGTAATCAGACACAGCGTCCCAGACTGCCACAATCTCTGCAAAGGAAAGAAAAGACAAGTCAGGCTCCAGGCCAGCCTCTTCACAGCTGCTTGGCAAGCTCCTCACACAGACAGCGATCGGTGCAGGCACACGCACACACCCCAAAAAAGCACCACCATGGCTACCGGAGCTGGGCTTTGCTCCGATTTCAGCCTTATTCGGAGCCCCAGGGGGAAACGGGGACATAGGAAGCCTCTGGGACACGGGATGCCTTTCCTCCCAGAGCTGCAACCTACGGAAACACCGTCTGCCAGGGAAACCTGGCCTCGGACTGCCCTATCACAGGGGACCGAGCATGCCTAAAGGAAGCAGGGGCTCTGGGCAGCTCTGCTCTCGGGACCTGGCTGCCACGTGGTCCCCAGAGCCCAGCGGGACCCTTGGGCAGGGCTCTCGCAGCAGCCCCCAGCCACGTCCAGCCAAGCGCAGAGAGCAGGAGCTGCGGCTTTGGACAGCCAGCAGCCCCATGTGATGCCTTGGGAAGGGGGTCCGGACAGCCTTACCTTCAGCAGAGAGTTCCAGCAGCGTTGGGAACGCGTAGGCCAGCTCCGAGCTGACGCTCACAGTCCAGCAGCCTTCCATGCGGCTTGCCGACAGCCTCAGTTCAGAACTAAGGATGCCCTCCGCCAACAAGGCTCCTCAACCAACCAACAATTCTCTGCAAAGCGCCCCTGCTCCTCCACGCGTCAGTGAGGGTCACCCAGAGCAGCCTGGCTGCCCCGGAATCAACTCCTGGTCGCAGAAGGACAGAGCCCCTGAGCAGTGCTGCAGCAGCGCCCAGGCCCTGCAGGGAAGTGCCAGCCCTGCTGCTGCCCCGGGGAAGATCTGCTTGTGATGCAGCGCATGGCATTGTGACATCAGCCCGTGTCACCTGGAGCTCTGTTAGGCATTGTGACATCAGCCCGTGTCACCTGGAGCTCTGTTAGGCATTGTGACATCAGCCCGTGTCACCTGGAGCTCTGTTAGGCATTGTGACATCAGCCCGTGTCACCTGGAGCTCTGTTAGGTCACCGGCACGGAGAGGGCAGCTCCTCTTCCAGGAGCAGTTCCGCTCAGCTTACTGAATTACGGTACGCAGGAAGGCAAGCCTAACTTTAATGGCTCTGTAAGAGCAGCTGTCTGCCTAATAAACAGAAACCTGTGTGTTCACAGGCACATGCACACCAGGTGAGGTTGAAATATCGACCATCGCTGTGCTTTACTCGGCAAACGGCACGAGAACCTGCCATGTGTCACACAGGCTGAGGCTGGTGAGCTGCTGGCACAGCTGCCCAGAGACGCTGTGCGCACCCCGTCCTGAGGGGTGTTCAGGTCCAGGCTGGATGGCACCCTGCACAACCTGACCTGGAGCCTGATCTCACTGTTGGCCGCAGCAGGGGGTTGGAACTGGGTGATCTGTGAGGCCCCGTGTGCTGAAAGGCAGCCACGTGGTCTCCCCAGAGCCTTCTGCTCTCCAGGCTCAACGAGCCCCAGTCTCTCAGCCTCTCTCCAAAAGAGACGTTCCTGATGCTGGCCTTTCAAGTCCCGTTGCTGATGTCCAAGTTTTGTGCCCATCGCGTGCTGACGCTGTTGTGCCAATCCATGGGCTCAACAGGGAGAACAAAGACACCAATGTCTTTGGGACAGGCTTATTTTATTGCCTATGACAACGTAACACGAGCAATAGTGTTTACTGGCAGCGTCTGTAGCCAGGAGAGAAGCTTAACAGACAAGGCAATAAGCGAGGCAGTGGGCCTACTCATGGCCATGTGAGCTCAGCGATGGAGAAAGGTGCATCACCACCTGCCCCAGCACTTTGCCATCAGCCAGACCCGCAGCCACTGGGGAGCCCTGTTTGCAATGAGGATCTGTGGGGACGTGGATTGGGGATGGGAATGGGGTGGGGGATGGGGACGAGGTGTGGAGGGAGGGATACGAGATGGGTTTGAGATGGCTATGGGGTGGATGCGATGGATATGGGATGGGATAAAGGTGTGGGATAAGGATATGGGATGGCTATGAGATGAGGCTGTAGTGGTTATGGGGCCATAGGGGCTACTGGTGGGACATCTCCAGATCATCCTAGAGACTCCTCAGAGCTCCTGGGCCCATCCTCGGAGTTTCCAGATCCTTCAAGGGATCCCTGGGAGCATCCTGGAGACCCCCTGGACATCAAGACCCCACTGGGACATCTCCAGACCCTTCAGGATGAACCCAAGGATCCCCCTGGACCCACCTGGGAACACCCCCGCATGCCCCAAACCCCTGGAGGACATCTGCAGATTCTTCTGCATGACTCCAGGGGTGGATAGGGGAGGTTGCGGGAGGGAGAAAAGGGGCTAGCAAGGCTTCTAGAGGTGGAAAGAAAGTCTGGGGGTGGAGAAAGGGTGGAAGAGGGAAACTGGGGGATTGTGGTGGGCTAGAAGCCCTGTGATGTGGAAAGGGGACCTGGGGGTGGAGAGGGGATTGTGAGGGGGAAAAGAGGAGAAAGAGGCTTCTGTGAGTGGAAAGGAGGGTCTGGGGGTGGAGGGGTACATTGTGGAGGGGAATATTGTGGAGGGCAACTTGAGGAGTTGAAAGGGGGAAAAGGGGTTTTTGTAGGGCAGAAAGGGCAGGTCTGGGAGTGGATGGAGGATTGTGAGGAGAAAAAAAAGAGTGGGGTCTCTACAGGGACGAAAGGGGGTCCAGGAGTGGTGAGGAGGTTGTGGGGGGCTTCTATGGGGTGGGAGTCTGGGGTAGACCTCAGGGGAGTATTGGGGGGGAGAAGAGAGGAGTGGGGTGCCTATGGGGTTGAAAAAGAGTTGGAGGAGAATTTAGTGGGTTGTGGAAGGGAAAGGGGTGAACAGAGCCTCTGCAAGGCAGAAAGCGCATCTGGGGCTGGAGGGAGGAAGGGGTGGGAGGAGAGAGCCAGGGGTTGCGGGGGGCTTCTATTGGGCAGAAAAGGAGTCCGGTTGGGGGGGAATGGAGGTCAAAATGGGGGAACTGACTCCAGGGGTCAGGGAGGAGCACACGGGGGGTACAGGGGACTCCAGAGGTCAGAAAAAGGGGTCAGAAGGTGGGGGGAGCAAGGAGGACACGGGACCCTGGGGGCCAAAGAGAAGGTAATGGGGGGTGATGGGAGACTCTAAGGATCAGAATGGGGGAAATGGAGTGGGGGTACCCGGGAGGAGGAGAGGGGATTCTGGGGGTCAGATAGAGGGGACTGGGAAAGTGGGGGGACTCTAGAGCACAGAATGGGGAGACTCGTGATGGGGTGGAGGGACATTAGAGATCAGAACGGGGGACAGGGGAGGGATCGGGAGGGCGGGGGGACAGATAGGTGGACCCTGGGGGTCAGAATGGGGGAGGTGCAGAGGGGAGGGCTGGAAGAGGACTACAGGGATCAGAACGGGGGAAACGGAAGGGGGAAAAAGGGGGAGGGAGGCGCAACCCCGGGGGTCACACAGAGGGACGGGGGGGGGTTGTGGGCGATCCGTGGCAGGGGGAGGGGAGGAGGGCAGTGAAACGCACGGGGTGGGGGAGGCGGGGAGACGCAGGGCAGCCGCCCCCGCCGAGCGGAACCCCGAGCACCACAGTGACGGCACGAGGCCAACGCAGAGCGGCACGCGGCCCCTGCAGCACCTGAACCCCGGCCCCCGCCCCGATGCCCCCCGAACAGCCACCTGCAGAAGCCGAGGCGGCTCTCGGAGGCCCGGCTGCTCCGCACGGCCGCCTCCTGCTCGGGTCGCGGGGCTGATGACGTCACTCAGCGGGGACGGCGCCTCGCCGCAACGACGGAGGACGGCTCGGTTCCGCCTACCGAGGACAGCTGGGTTCCGACGGGGGACGGACGGGGCCGGCGGCGGTGCCTTCCCCTGACCGCCCGGCGTCCCCGAGGCACGGGGCGGCGGAGCGCCGCTTTCTCCGCGCGGAGCCTCGCGGCTCCGCCATCCCGCCGGCCCCATCGCTCCGCTTCCGGGGCCCCGGCTGCGGCTGCGGGGACGTGGGGGACCTCAGCGAAGCCGAGCCCGCGCCGCCCCGGCCCCGCTCCGCTCCGCTCCGTGCGGGACTTCCTGGAGAGCGGCGAGCACGGGCTGGCGGCCGCCGGCAGGTGGGGGAGCGGGGCGTCCGGCGGGCGGCGCGGCCCGGCGATGGCGCTGGGGAACTCGCTGGAGACGAGCGGCTCCGCGGGCGCCTTGATGTCGCGCTCCAGGCGGCGGTCGCGATGCCGGCCCGAGGCCGGCGCTGTGCGGAGCGGGACACTTCTACGTGCGTGCTGGAACTTTCCTGCTGGAAACAGCCCAGAGCAGCGCGGCACGATGGAGAGATGCGTGTGAACTCGCAGCCTGGTGTTACCTGAACAGTTTCCATGTAAGTCCCTGTTCAGTTTGTGCCTGCAGTGGTTGCAGTTGAGTGCTCTCGCTGTGCACACACTGAACGCCTGCGTTCCGAAAACTAGCTGCTGTTTTTAAGGCTGTCTCCTCGCCAAATCTTACCCTTCCGTACTTGTTCAAAAGATTTCAAGTGGTGTGAAGAAAATCTCAGCTGTTTCACTTGTCAGCAGTGCAATGACTCTGAAGGGCTAACGAGTGTATTTCCTGTAGGCTGTTCCCTTCTCTGTAATGCAGCTGCATTAACTAACATTAAGGTTATTGATACGGGAGGGAGGGGAATGAGCTGGGTAGCTCTCACACACTTGTTGCATAGACAGCAGAGCTTGATCAAGCTGAATTCTGTGCTTTATGGAATACAATCAGTTTTCCTTTTGCACAAGTGCTTGTGCTCAGAACATCGCTTTGTCTTGTGCGCTCTTACAGCTGTTTGCAATTGTTCAGTTACTCACCTCATGTCCTTTCCTGAAAAGAAACAAGCTTGTTTCCTAACTTGTAAGACTAAATGAAGAGATTTGCTTTTTATTGTCAAGAAGCTGTAGCAATTCTTTTCTTTCCTCGCCAGATTCCTAAACCAAAGTAAAAACTAATAAGAGGAGATGGTGCTGGGCAAGATGTGCTGGAAATGTTGGCCTGCGACCGAAAAAGCCAGTCTGGTAATGAAACTAGTAATTACAAATGTTCCGTAGTTCCGTTTTAATCTTATGAGCAGCTAATGTCAGAGTTAAAGGCTTGTTAAAGAGCACGCTTGGCGTCTTGGAACATGCCATAAAACGTTCTGCATTTTGGCTGCGTATGAATTGCAAGCAGCGGTTTGATCCTGACACGTGCTGGGCTTTTTCTTTTTGTCTCCAGGGCGTTAAGATAGAATTTGACTTTCAGTGTCTCCTAGTCTGCTGGTTTCTGCCTACTAATACACTATTTGTACGCACTGCTAGTCCCAAGTGTAAAAGAAAATACTGCTCTTTTCCTGTCACTTCTGTTCCCTTCTTTGTTCCAACAGGTTTGCTGCGTTTTTTTCTTTCTTTTTTTCTTTCTTTCTTTTTTTTTTTTTTTTTTATGGTAAAGCTGAGGCAGACATTTTCAGTCTTCACTATCCTATGGGCTGTAGATGAAAACAAAGAAAACGATGGGCATCGAGCTGAATTGTTCCTGAATAGATGAGACTGACAGCTACTTATTTTGAAGACAATTGCAGTGCCCTTATAATAAAAATTCACAGTAACTCTGGAGAACTGGATTTGAAAATGCCTTGGGACTGCTGTCAGCCCATATGCTAAAAGAGTGGCTTAATTACAGGGAGAGTGTAAGTTAGAAATTTGCAAATATCATAAGGGGAAATCTTGCTTCCCAGCCTGAAGCAGCAGGAACAACCCACTGCATCAAACATTGTTGTCCTTGTTTGAGTGTTCTTATGTGACACCATGTTTCTCTAGGTCATGTGCTGCTGAACTGAAGCCACGGCAAGGAAGACTTCTTGAAAGAGATTGTGGAATCTTTTGCAAACAAAAGTGGTTTATTTACATTGTTTGAAAGCCTCGTTGGGAGTGGAGCTTCTAAAGAGAGATTTTTCTCGGCACAGATGATGTGGGAGATGTCAGTCCCCAGGCACCAGAGCAAGGAGAAGTTACTGAACACGATATTGGTGAGAGGTGCTGCTTAAACTCCGCATACACGTGACTCTGTATCAGAGGTTCTTCTCCAAGTGCTTCATTTGCAGCAACAGACCAGTGTCTGTCATAGCTGTTCATCGTTCCCCTAATGAGAGGGTGCTTTGCAAGAAGTTTCACCTTCAGCTGCAGCGGAGAGGCAGCGTCATCATGCCAGGTTCTGAAGAATTTCTCACATACTTCCTGCTTCCACACTGTTGTCTTCTGGTCTGTTCTGATTCATTTCCAGTTGAAGCTGCCTGTTGAGCTTTGTGTGCTTGTACGCTGGTAAGGGCTGACAGGAAGGCCCGTACTTATTTATGTGTCATCTATGAACACAGGTTAGAGGCATGAAAGTGAAATAATTCCAGCATGAGTTGTGAACTAATGAGGTCTTCCCATTTTTTAAGCTTAACCTGATGATGAAGTCTGGCTTTGAATTTGAGCGTAACAAGAGTAGAATGCTGGTGGCCTCCTACTTGGCTGTTAGTGGTCGGAAACATGTAGACTATTCAGGGTGCAAAGCAATGAGGCTTATGGCCCTTTCTCTTTGTATGTGTGTTATATTTGTGCATCTGTTTTATATATAAAATAGAAGTTTCTGCTACTGCGGCCTCTCTGAAGAAGTTTGTTCATCATGTTTTGAAATACATAACGCACCATTTAAAAAACGGTTTGTGCTTCTTGCTCGTAGGCCAAAGATTTTCCTTGTTAGAGAAGTGTGATGTTATCTCCATTCTGTGCTTTGTCAAAACCACTGACAAGTGCCAATGTACTTTGGTTGCGCCCTTCTGTGAAGTAGCTGTTGCTTCTGCAGGAGTTATTTGTGTAATGTGAACAGGTGCAGAAGTTACTTGAAGAAAGCAGCATCTTACTTGGAACTTCTTAGTTGCAGCTTGTTAGACAGAGGCGAGCAGGTGGGAGGAGGTTGGTGGGGAAGTGCTTTGATGGGAGAAACGTTCAGAGCTCGCTCCTCTAGCAGTGAAACCCAGCTCTGATCAGATGCAGGTCTTCCTAACTCGGACGCAGACCCTAGCTTCTCACAACCCTTGTTGTTGCACAGGTGCTGTTCGGATGCACAGCTGTAGTCTCCAGCACCTCGCGTGGCTTGGCTTGCAGTGGAATTCTGTGTCAGTGTTATTCCCACTGCGCAGATCGTTACAACAACTTTTTCACTCGCCCACGAGACATCGAGACTGGAAACAGGTGCTCCTGAGTCTGTTTGCCTGCTGGTCCCTGAAGTAAGCAAGCTTCCCAAGTTCTTAAATGCATTTAAATGCCGGGTTTTTGGTCCCTAATTCCTTCTGTTTGTTTGTTTTTACCAAAGCAGGATTTTTTCCTCGGGATGGTGTTCACTAGCAACTTAGAACTGCAAGAGAAGTTCAGCACTCATCGTGGCACACATCAACCTCCTTGCTTACCGTTGCTGCTGTGCAAACAGAACTGTACTGAGAAGCAAAGGTCCTGGTGGGATGCTGTGTGTACTCTCATGCAGAAAAAAACAACGTAGGAATTCTTCAGTTTGGAAATATTGGAAGCAACCTTCTAGAGGGCTTCTGAATAGATTGCCATGGGCTGCATAAAACCAGTTCCTTTTGTTTGAACGTTCAAGGCTTTTTGCTGCAGGGGTGTGAGATGGTGAAGAGCTTTGTAAAAACGGGCTTTATGGTTTCTGATACTGCATTTGTAAAGTACTGGCTTAGGACTAAAGCTGCTTGTTGTGTTCATCAAACAAGTGACGTGTGAGCAGATGGAAAAGAGGGAATGCTAACTGAGGAATGTTTCTGTTGACATTCAGGCCGGACTCGGCAGCCACGGTGAAGCTTCTTGTACAGCGTGGATTGAGTACTGTGTGAGCCCTGGAGAGACACGGCCTTCACCTGCCTTAATTATACACTGGGCAAGAAGCCTGCAAGCAACAGTAAGTTAAGATTGTCTGTAAATAAGTACCGTCTGTTTTTCTCTGATGTGCAAAGGTAACAGGCTAAATAAAATCAGATGAGAATGTAGTATTGAGAAGTGCTGCTGATTTTGGTGGCATGACTGGAGCAACCACCTTGCCTGACAAGTACTCTCTACCTCACGACTCTGAACGGCACAGGTAAAAGCAACGTTGTTTTCTCCCCATGTTGCTTTCTGTGACTATAGAGAGACCTTCTGAAATACGTCCCAAGTGTCAGAGAAAAGTTCTTGAAACTTCTCGAGAAAACAACTGCATCAGAGAAGAAAAAGTAAGAATGACATTTTATTGGGATTTTCTGTGACAGTTTGAATTTCTCTTCCTCAACAGGGCGTTAGCCTGAACTCGTGCGACCAGAAGGAATCTATTGGAAGAAGCGTCTGCTACTGGAAGGAAATTCTGCTTAGGTTGAAAACTATCAAAAAGCACAGAAGTATTCCTGAACCTGCTGATCCTCTCTTCAAGCATTTCCATGGTGTGGACATCCAGGTACTGATGGATATTCAAAGAGGAGAGTAAGAGGGGTTGTACGTCGCGGGCTTGCATGCGAATGGTTGTTTGGTTGGTGTTTTGTTTTGGTTGGCTTTGTGTGTTGATGGGTGGTGGTTGTCTTATTTTTTTGTCACTGTACTGCTAATGCTGAGATTTGGTAGTATCTTTCTGTTGAACTCCTCGGAGTTTTAAAACTCTGTGATTGGAGGACACTGAACTGCCTTAGTACCAGCTTTCTGAAAAGCTGCTTTCCTGTCATACAGGGAAACCAGGCATAGTCTTAACCTCCTCCTGTCTGCCTACTTACTAGATGCTTACAGTCTTACACCGACTGTTCCAGGTGTCCACACTGTGTTGTGTGTGACTTGTCTGTGGCTTTGGTTGTAGGTCCTCCAGGTTGCAGCCTGTGAAGAAGAGGCACGTGTGGCTTTTGCAATGCTGGGTGCAGCTGAAGGCAAAACTGATGATGCTTTATTAGCCTTTGAAGCTGTTAACAATGCGGTTTCGTACTGGAACCTATGCACTGTAAGTTTGTGAATTGCATTCCCTCAGAATGCTTTTCTGTCACTTGCGTTCTGACCAATTCTTCCTGATCGATATGCTGTTACTTAGCTTTGTCAAAGAAAGGCAGAGGAGGTTGAGAGTGATGGTGTGCTACCAGAGGAACAAGAAGAACGCAAAGCCTGTCTTGTTGAAAGGCAGCACTGCCTGATGAAGGTGATTGAGGAAAGCTCCTCTGACCCGTCAGTAGCTGCCCAAGTAAGTAAAGGAATTAATGCTTGTGTGAATGGTCCTCTTAGTTAATGTTAACAGATGTAGGGCTTTCCTGGGGGAAAACAACAACAAAAACACCCAGAGTTTCTGCAGAAAGCCGTGTGCACTGTTCAGCCGTAGATCAGGACGCAGTCTCTTGCTCTGAGGAAGAACTGCCCTCACGACTTGCGTTTCCAATCAATTTCTAGCTGCCGCTATCTGTTAGAGCTGTGACGGAAATGCTGAGCGCAGTGATCCGGGAGCTTGGGGAGAACGGTGAGGAGGGAAGTCTTGCCTCCAGAAACATCTCACGAGCTGCGCACGTGGAAGTGAAAGATGCAGTTCCATCACCCAAGAAGTTCTCTTCTCACCAACTAACACCTACCAGGTATATTAGCCGGTTACTCTTTTAGGGAAGTGTTCCTTTTGTGTAAGAAAATCCAAGTTCAGTAAGCCTTTGCTCAGACTCTCCTTCAGTGGGCAGAAGATCACAAGTCCTTACTTCAAAAGCTGTGTCAGCAAGTGGAAGCTTTAAAGGTAAACAGCTTTTGTCACTATACTGGATGCAGAACAGTTGATCTTTTTGTTCTGGTGAGTACTTTGTGACCCAAGCATTGAACTAAGCTTCACTTGCCAGACTGCCTCTTAACTCAGTGAAGAGAACTGCTATAAACATCCGCTTAAATTCAGGGCAAGAGTGAAACTTTGTTGCCTACAAACTGTAATTTGGTACTCAGATATAGGAAGTAATCCTGAGGATTGTGTGTGCAGAAAGTTGTGCTTTCTTCAGCTTAGCTGTTGTCATCTTGGCTCTGGGTTTATTTCTAGCTTCAAGGAACAGTCTCGGTTCTGTAAAGCATGGGCAGATCGTGGATTATTGCAGCAGTTAACTCTTCTTTTTTTTTGTCTCAGATCTTGAACGTGCTTTTAAATAGCAAAGGGTCGTAGGGATCATTCCTTGGGTTTTCCCCACATACCTGTGTTTCATACGTTTCCATTCTCTTAATTGAAACCCTGTCTTTAACAGAATGAAACACGGGAAATGAAACGTAACAGTTGCAGTGTAAGCGTGCCATCTCATCGCTGGCCTGCTGAAAGCTGTGGAGCAGATCCTGTGTCAGATGGTTATGGGAGAGCACAGCATGTTTGTGAAGCTCCTTGGAAGGGTAAGTTGATGCTGAATTTTTAATTGACCGCGTAGCTAAACAGAGTGAGACTTCTTAAAACCTTTCTGCAGTGTTCTGAGATGAATGAGTAAAACTGGTCCCTGGGGAAAGTTCATTCAAGTCGGAAATGAGAACTGGATGCAAACTCTCTTCTTGGTGTTCCTTTTCAGTTGCTACCTGTGGCCCGTCTGTTTGCAGTAGCCAGTCACCTGCTGTGACTCGCAGTGTCTTTGAAGAACTGCTGCAACCAATGTACCACCAACAGAGGTGAGGACAAACGAATCTGCTCAAGCCATTTCTACTGCTTTGTTGAAAACAGCTGGTTGTGATTCTGTGTGCAGCTGGGTATAACTGCGGTTCCCTAGAGAGCATTTACTGCACTTGAGGTCTGCTGGAGACAGGCAGAAAGTTCCATTATCAGCTGATCTTTGGGATGTGGGGTTTGGGAGAAACAGCCAGCAAGAGATGTTTTTAACGTGCTGGCACATGTCCTCTGCTCGTTGTCTGCCATGTTCTTTTCCCCACAGTAGTATGGGGACTTGCTGGTTTTGACTTTTTTGATACTAAAGGAAATGAGTCAGTTCACTTACGCTTCTCTCCAGTCTGTGTGTTCAGATACCATCCAAGTTTTGAACGTATGATTTCAGTTTAAACTGGTGAGAGTTGAGATCTAATTTTAAGGTGCACCTTGCTATGAAGAGTGCACGTTGCATGGGCTTCAGCCCCCTGATCCCTTTTTCTCCTTTTGCACGAGGAAGTAACGGTGTGTTTTTCTTTAGGCGCCTGTCTGTGGCATGAACGGAGCTGCACCTCAGCACGTAGACGTGCTCAGCAACAAGCGATCCACGCGCCGCCCCTGCACAGCACTTGTGCTGGTGTGTTTCCTCAAGGCACCTGTGGTGCACCTGTGTGTTTTGATGCTCCGTCTGCTGGAATCCTTTCTCCTCGTGGAGGTGATGATCGCTACAACTACGGCCTGCCCCAGGCGAGCGCAAATCCACCTCTGCCTGAACCAGGCTGTTTTACAAAACCTGCGTTTGCACCCACAGCTTTAAAACCTGCAGAGTCCTGTGTCGGTGCCGCACAGGACAAATTAGGATCCGCCTTTGCGAAAAAGGAAGGGCAGTGGGACTGTAACATCTCTTCAGTGAGAAATGAACCCACTGCCCCAAAATGTGTTGCCCTGCAGAACGCAAACAAAACTCGTTCAGCAGTATCTCTTCAAGAAGTTTCCTTTAAACTCGATGGGAAAACCCCAGCGTGTACCTCTCAGAATCTGGCAGATGCTGAAGCGAAGCCTGCAGAGGGAAGATGTAACTTCTCAGTGTGGATGCCTCCAGGCGGATTTAAATTTGGCATAGAGGAGTGCAATACAAATTGCGCTAAGAAAGATGATCCACCCAAGGAGCGTACAGCAGACTTGACAAACATGGATGGAAAAGACAAAAATGAACTGCCCTCAGGTGGTGGAGTTACACTCCAATCTCAAGAAACAGCAAACAGGGACAAGAGCTCTTGGAGAGCTGAAGGTCCTCTTCCGGACACAGCAGAAGTATTCCAGGACCCTCATGAGAAGGGACCAAGTTGTTGAGGTGCGTGCAAAGCATGTCATCGCCACAGAAATGAACTCCTTGCCCTCTGAAACATCAAACTGTTTGAATTTGGACAGCTACAGGTGATGCTGGTGAGTCGGTTGGGTGGTTTTTACAGTTCTTTTCGGTCTCTCCTGCAGTTTGTTTGGCTTTGTTTTACCCTGGAGATCCTACAGAACAAAAGCTGCTGATCTCTGGCTGCAGTGAGTAGAGCTAAGGAAATCTCTTCTTGGGTTTGTTTTCAGACGGTGAAGTGGAAGTAGAGCGAGTTGCGGTCAGATGAGAAGTTCAAGAACTGGCTGATTCTTTCGAGAGGAGATTGAAGAATGCCAGCAAAGCTTGTCAGAGCTGCAGAAGGGCCAGCTCTCTCTGGCAGCGGAGCTGTCAAAGGACACCAGCCCTGTTGTTGTGTATTTTGACGTTTCTGCCAGCGATGAACCTTCAGGACACACAGCCACGGAGCTGCTTTCACACATTGTCCCTCGAACGGCTGAAAAGTTCAGGGCCCTGTGCACCGGGGAGAAAGGTTCGTGGATTCAAGAGTACCACGTTTCACAGGATAGTTAGTGACTTCCTATGTCAGGTAAGCTTAATGTGAAGGCTTTTCACGGAGAGAAAAAACCCACCTGGGCTGCAGCAGCGCATGGATCCTGCCTGAAAGTGGGCTTTTCCGGTTTTTGACTGTAGTGAGAGTAGCCAAAATCAGCAGGGCTGCTGTCAGCAGCGATGCCTCAAGCTTTCCCGACACTTCTAGAGACGATCACGTTTTATTCTTGGACAGCTGTGACTTCATGGGAACGCCACAGCCTGCATGTGAGACTTCATTTTGTTCATGCTGTTATCTGCCTGATCGCTCCTCTTTGACAGCTGTTTGATTTGTGGGCTCTTGAGAGCCAGCTTTCAGCCTTTGGCAGCAGCAGGAAGCGGAGCTCCCGACGTGTTGTAGGCAGCGTTTGCTCTGCTCAGGGGCCTTGGCTGCAGCGTGCGTGCAGAGAACAGCGTGTGTGTTTGGCATGGCTGTGCAGCAGAGAATAGAAATGGTAGTTTTCTCATTTTTCACTGCCTCCCAGGACAGGACTCTGTGGTAGATCAGAAATTGGTGTGCGTGTTGGATTTGCTGTTTAGCAGGTGCATTCTCCTGCTGCATCTCTGTGCATCTCCGTATCCTACTGTACTTTGACTGCAGGAGTTTTCTCGCAGTAGGGTCAAGGCCACCCAAACTCAGTTCTGTTGTGCTTTGAGTATGGAGCCCTTTCAAGGCTTGATTATAGACCTAGCAGAGTAGAAGCCAACGCTGTGTGAACGACAATTCAAGAGTGTCCTTTTCTAGAAGAAGAGCAAGGCAAAAGCGAGGACGTAATTCTAGCGATTCAGTTGCAGGCTTCTTTTAACTTTGTGTAGCAGGGCATTTTACATCCTGTTACTGTGTTTCCTACAGGTGAGTTCATTCTTGGTTGTGTGACTGCTATAAACAACCGCTGGTATCCAGAGTGCTTCTGCTGTGATATCTGCCAACAGGTATTGGCAGGTATTGGATTTGTCAAGAATGCTGGCAGGTGGGTCTTCACCCTTCCTTCTGTCACTGGTAATGATGAAAATGGAATGAAAGTTGGGAGGGATGTGCAGGGTTTGGTTCCTAAAGCTTTCCTGCTGAGATGGAGTAAGCGAAGTGTCTTTTATGAGGAAAAGGTCTTAGAATGCATCACAAAACTGAGAGTGGTATCTTAGAATGTGCACGTGAAATATTAACTACTTATCCACTTTGACACCAGATTTCCTGTCAAGTGTGTGTTTTGTGCTGGTGATGTTTCAGGATCAGTAGGATGATACAGTGCCACAGACCCTTAGAAACAAATCAGATGCAGAAGTTTTGTAATTTTTAAACAGATTTTTATTTTCCTGACGTGGGTTCCCAGTATGAGTCCAGTTTATCACCGTTTTCACTACTAAATGCTCTCATTTCAGTGGGATCCTTCAGGGATTTTTTTTGAATAGACGTGCAGCTGTTGCTTTCATATCTCTAATGTGATACACACAGTTATGTAGAGAATTAGGGCCTGTTTTGCCATCCAGCTTCCGATCTAAATCTCTGAAGAGTCTGAGGGTAAAGCATGGGAGTGGGGCGGGATGGAAGACTGCAGTTTGCAGCACAGGGTGCTTCCTTAGGAAATAGGAAATCTGGGTGCCAACTTGCTTATGGCAGCAAAATGATTGACATTATTTTTCTGATACAGAGGGCAGAACATTGGTCTTCTTCAGCTGCCTCAGTCGTTGTCTTGCCTACATTCTTTGTTTTCAGTTGAGTTGCCTGAGCATGCTTTTCTTGTCAGCTTCCCCTCACCTCGTCTTGCCGGCTTCTGCAGCTGCAGAATACGGAGCTGCGTGTTTCTGCGTCCCCCAGCGATGCATGGATCAGGGGCAGTGCAGGATGTAGCACACGTTGTTAGTTGTTTGGTTCTTAGTACAGGGGAAGCTCTCATTTCGGTGTCATGGCAGAGGCTGGTTTGAAAAACAACCTGTAGTACTGTGTCAGTGCTATTGTCAGCTTACATTTTTCTTTCTCTGATGTTTGACATCATGGGGAAAATGCAGAGGCGTGCATTTTGCTTTGGGTTACGTTTATGTAAATCTAATGAAACCGGTGCTAAGAGAGCCAGGATGTAAGCCAGGCAATGAGTACAGCTTTCTGACCTGTTTGTGACGAGTTCAGTAGCTATTTTCAGAGAGATTTGATGCATCCTACTTAGCAGGCTTTTCTCGGGATCAATCAAGCTTGTTTAAAATCTGTACTTTTCTTCGTAGCATTTTGTTTGTGCAAAATGTGAAAAGCCATTCCTGGGTCGTGGTCATCAAGAGAGAAAAGGCTTGGCGTATTGTGAAACCCACTGCAGCCATCAGGTAAGGCTGCATGTTTTTGAAAATTGTGATTTTTAACCTCACAAACAGATGTTATTAATGGGAGCAGGAAAATCAGGGAGAGTCTGTTTTCTTAGGATCACCTGTGAGTGTAAAGCCTAATCAGTAGGTGTTCTGCTGCAGTCGGTTTGTGCGGGTTTCTCTGTAGGTAAGTTTTGCATTGCAGAAAGAAAACTGCAGGTAATTCACAAAGGATAGCTGGGCTAATCAGAATCTAATTGCTCTTCAAGCTTAGTGTTGCTTATCTTGAGCTGTTTCAAGCTTTTGCAGATGTCTAAGATGGGAGCAGCTTGTGACACCCAGTTTTCCCCAAGCACATCAGGACGATCTGCCGCTCAGGAGCTGTGGTTTCACACAAAGCCTTTGGGTGGCGTGGACTTCCTTACAGCTGCAGTTCTCAGACGACCGTGCGTTAAGATGCGCTGCATCAAGCAGCTCTTCCATCCGGTTGCTGAAGACCAACAAAGACTGAACTTGGCAGAGGACAGCACCTAGCATTGAAAGAAGAGCTGTACGTAGTTGCACCGTTTCCCTCCAGCCTCCCTTGACTGTGCGGTCCAGGACCATAAGGATAGAGCTTTCTGCTTTGGAAGCCAGGTGCAAGGGTCACGTACGCATCTTTGCTTGGATAAATAAAGGAGGATTACATGTGGGAGTTGTAAGGCATCTGCAAATCACAGGTGGATCCTAATTTTGTCAGCGATGAGGGGCAGGTGATTGAAATATTGCTGGCATCCCTGCAGACAATAAATGCCATGTTTATCAATAGTACTAATACATGATTAGCAATAGTATTGCAGTCGTGATAGAGCAAGAACATGCAGCAGGCAAGAGTTGTGTGTTGATTGGATGTACAGATGTTCAGCTGGATGCTTACTAAACATGTGTATGTGACTCTTCATTGCTGGATTTCAAATGCTCAGGATTAGGGAAGCAGCAAAACAAAACTGTATTTGTAGAGTAGATGTAAAGAAATGCTTTCATCTTTAATACTATAAAGACATTTTGTGATTAGATGACGCAAGATTGAATTGGGAACCCAAATCAGATTTGCCATCATTCTCCTTTGTTTAAACTGACAGAAAACAGGAAAGCTATTGAGATACATTTGAGAAATTACTGTCAATAAAATCAATTAAAAGTTAGTTGTTTCTCCTTCCTCTTCAGCTGTGTGGTGATGTATGTTTCCACTGCAGTCGTGTGATTGATGGAGATGGTAAGCAGTTCTCTAGCTGTTTTCTTAGCTCAGTTACGTTTTGATGAAAGTTCTTTCTGAAAGTGGAAGGAAGCTCCTTTGTTGAATCCCTCACTGCTCCCATTAGACCACAAAGAGGCATTCTCTCTATCAGAAATCAGGATAGATGTGATTAGTCAGAGGCCAAATGGGAAGAAGACCTTACAGCAGCTGTTTTGTGATGATGGAAGATCAAACAGGAGCTAAAGAGAACTGTGGTCAGCTGGAAACCTTTTAGCAATAACCAAAGGCCAGGGATGCTGGGATGCAGAGGAGGCTTCCTGCCCCCAGCGGCTTTAAAAAGGGACACGTACAGCTGAGAGGATGAGCACATGGGCATCTCCCCGAATGGACTTAGTGATCACGACTGTCAAAATGTTTAGAAACCGAGCAGTTCAGGTGGGCTTTGTGAGGGATTATTTTTTTCAAGTGCCTCGCTTCCACTGTTTCAGTTTGGGTGCTGGAGATATTTGCCTGTCTGTCACAGGCACCTGTCTGTTATGTGGGAGGGACTCTGAGGCTGTAATCAGACAGCAGATGACGATGCGTGCCTTTCATCTTGAAACGCTCCCTTCTCTCTCTGAGCACACGTGTGCAGATTTGTCGATAACAGACAACTGCTGTCAACTCACCTGAAAGGTTTCTGACCCTGACAACGCACCGATGCAGGCGGGCCATTGCGCACGGTGATCTCTGAGGAATTGCAGACTGAGAAAGTATGCTTGTGAGCACCTGCCAGAGCACTCTTTGCAAAGTGCCCCAACGATATGGGCAGGTAGCGTCATTGTTATTAGTGACAATATCAATATGCAAATTCAGCACGCATACAAAATTTCCCGTGGCCTGGGCAAGAAGCCAAACGTACCTCATTTCCTGGAAAAAATAACACTTAGACTTCAGGTTGGAGAGCCCCATTGAGGAGCCTCGTTAGAGGTGGTTTGACAGGGACCACACTTGTAAATACAGTCACTGTACAAATGGCCTACTTCTGATAGTTTGTTCTTACACGCTGCATCTTTGTAAATCACACAGCATGGAATATCTGTGTGGAGTCGAATTCCCACTGGAAGAAACAAATAGACTCAGATCCAGTTGAATTTTGCTGTATTCCATTCAGAATAACCCATTAACTTCATATAAGCATTTGCATTTTATTTACTGTTTGTGCCTTATTCTGCTGGACTGACCATATGTAAGTGTTCCATTATATATATAATATATGTGGTTTTATTTTTCTTATTTTTGTGCAGAAACTATGTACGAGGTATTTTCAAAAGATAACAAAATTTGCCTTAATTATGCACGATGCAAGAGGAATTTTGTTTCAAGTGTGAACGCCTGAGCTTGAAGTTTAGCTTCTAGGCTTCCCTGACTTCTGGAACAGCAGTGAAGATGCGTATTCCAGTTAACGGGCAATGTTACTTCTACAGTGTGAGTGTAAATATGTGTGGTTTGATCCTACTGGGATCTGTTTCTTCAGCTGTCTTCAAGAACTGCGCTCACAAGTGGTCAGAATTCACTGTAGGATGCTTGTGATTGTTTTGTACTATTAAGTTCTGTCCATGAGAGCTTGTTCTCCCTATTCTGTCAAAAATACTGTTAGTTAGGAATTCTTGATGGTACTGTGCTCTCAAGTATGCAAACCTTTTTTTCGTATTAGAGGCACAATTTTTATATCAATGCATCGTAGCAAGCCAGATTTCCTTTCCTCCTTATGGAAAACCAGATGCTTTCAAACATCTTTCCAGTGTCATGAATAAAGGCTCCGTTCTTAAAACCTGTATCCCCTCCGTTATGTGAAGGCTTGAGCGGGGTGGAAAAGCACCCAGGCAGCCTGCCTTCTTTTGTAACACTGTTGGGATTTTGGGCTGTGCCATGGGTTCAGTTGCTCGTAGTCAACAGCGGTTCCTTGAAACTGTAATTCAGTTCAAGTGTGTTTGTTTTGTCTTGACTAGTTTTGCTTTTCCACGTGCCGCTGCCCACAGGCCCAGCCTTGCTGCTCAGAGAGCTGGGAACAATCCCTAACTTGAGGCTGCACAGCTCTGCCTCGCGAGGTTCCGTCCACCCCTCGCTGGCAGGGTGCAACCATCAGCCTCCCTGGGCTCTGTGGCAGTCCTGGGCCCTTCACACATCATGTTTCGTGCCGTTTGTTCAAGTTCTTGATAGTGTACGCTGTGCTATGCTGTGCTGTGTCTGATGCTCGGATGTGAACGATCCTGATCATCTATTGCAAATGCACTCCTGCGCTGCTGGTGGTGGCTGATCTGAGTGAGCTGGCCAGGCAGTGGCCAACCAGTTGAGGCCCATATTTGCTGTCACGGTGTGTGGTATCGCGCTCTTCTTCCCGTTTCCCAGCAGATCACAGGGCCTTGCAGCAACAGGGTGTTTAGATCCGCGCTCTCTCGCCCGGTGTGGCCCCCTCCTGCACCGGGCACAAGGTCCAGTTGGAACAGCACAAGCATTTTTATCTGCTTGCTTGGGCTTTTTACAGTCCCTTTGTACACGTGGGCCTTCCTGTGCCCAAAGCCAGAAGAAAGGGGGCTTGCTGCTCCGTACCCAGAAGAAAGGGGTTGTCCTGGGCCAGAAACCAAAAAGAAGGGACTGGCTGGACTGAAACACAGAAGGAACGGGGCTTCCTGGGGCAGAATGGAGCAGGAAAGCAGCCTGCTGGGCAGCAAATCCGTCAGGGAGATTCTTGCTTTGCAGAAACTGAGAAGGAAGGGGGCTCACCAGGAAGAAACCCCGATGGCAGAGGGCTTGCTCAGCTCAAAGCCAGAAAGAACTGGACTTGCTCTACTGAAACAGTGAAGAAGAGAGGCTGGAAAGGTCAAACGTCAGAAGGAATGAGGATTGCTGGGCCCAAAGCTGGAAGGAAAGGTCCTTGCTGGGCTGAAATGAATAGAGAAGGGTTTTGCTGCTCCTAAGCCCAGAAGGAAGAGGGCTTGTTAGACCATACCCAGAAGAAAGGAGGAGTGCTGGGCAACAAACCAGAAGGGGGCTTGCTGGACTCAAACCCAGAAGGAGGGGGCTTGCTGGTCCATACCCAGAAAGAAGTGGGTGTGCTGTGCCACAAAGCAAAAAGAAGGTGCTTGCTGGGTCCTGAACTAGAAGAAAGGGGGCTTGCTGGGCCACAAATGGAGAAGAAGGGGTCTTGCTGGACTTGGTTAGGGTTAGAGTTAGTTTTTGGTTTGGGGTAGTGAAAGCTTAGGTTAGGGTTAGTGTTAGAGTTTGGTGTTAGTGTTGAGTTTTAGAGTTATGCTTGGGGTTAGGGTTTGGGCTAGGGTAGGGTTAGGGTTCGGTTAAGTTTGAGGGTAAGGGTTAGGGTTAGGTTCAGTGCTAGGTTTACATTTAGGGTTAGGATACAGCTGGGGTTAGGATTAAGGTTAGGATTAGGGTTAGTGTTTGTTTTGGGTTAGGGACTGGGTCAGGGTTAGGGTTGATGTTCAGGTTGGGTTAATATTGGTGTGAGGGTTAGTATTTGCAAAAAGGTTTAGAGCAAGGTTCCAGGTTTGCATTAGAGTTAGGGTTAGGGTTAGAGTTTGGGGTTAATTTTGGGTAGTGTTAGGGTTAGGGATTGGGTTTGGTTGAGGGTTAAAGTTATGGTAAGATTTAGGGTTAAGCTTAGGGTTTGGAATTAGGTTTAGGATTAATGTTATGGCTAGGCTTAGAGTAAGGTTTAGAGTTAGGGTTATGTTTAGGGCAGGGTTTGGGTTAGGGTTTGGGTTAAAGTTAGGGTTGTAGTAGGGTGTAGTATCCTCTCTACAGATTGTATTGTGATACACGATTGAACCATTTGCCATTTCACATTTAATCCTTAGGGGAACCGAGTAAATGGGAGTTTCACGTGTTCTCATGTTCAATACAGAACCAGCAGTGGCAGCAACGATGTCGAGACAATGACTTTCACAGGCATGAGAAGTAATGGAGATGTGCACAGTTCTTCCAGCCGCTGTGCAGAGCGAATCCAAACCAGCGCTCTTCTTTACAAGTCCCTTCATGCCTGTGAGGATTCTGTCAACAGTGGGTGTGCTTACAATAGAGACATGAGGTAAGCTCTGGGTTTTACTGAATCTTTCTATTATGATTCTACGATTACTTTTGGCCTTTTCGTTTTCCTTCTAGTTTTCTTTCATTGTTATTTTTTCCAGGCGTGTACCTGGACAAAGCCCAGCAGTTCCATGATACCATTGTGTCCGTGATGCTTTCCTAGTGAAGGGAGTTTCACCTGGATGATACCTCCTTGTACAGCCAAATGCACTGAAACAAATAGGAACCTTGCTGTTGTTCATTTCATGTGGCCATTTAAGTGGCCATTTTAATACAATGTATTTTAATCAGAGAGATGGCCAGTGTGATAAAGGAGAACAGAGGTGACAGTAATTGTTTCAATCTGGTGCTACAGCTGTAGCCAAGATCTTTATTGCACATAAGGATACAGCACTTCCTCTTCTGTCAAGTGAAATAAGTGGCACATTTCAACTGGTTCTAGAGCATCACTGTCCTCTAAAGCTGGTAGACTTTTCAGCTGTCCCTTGAAAGGCTGCTCAGCTGCAGTGCCAAGCATTTCTTTTCTGGTGTAGTTAGCTATAAATGTTCTACTTCTGCCGTTAGAGATCCGTGGACAGGTAGATCACATAGCTGTGTGGTGTTCATGGGTACATCTGAGAAAGCATTGATGCTGCTTCCCTCGAGATGTCAGTCTCAGCAGATGGCCCTGCAATTAAACTTCTGCCACCAGAGAAATTTTTGCCTTTGTACTTTAACTTTCTGAACTCCAGAAAATTGGTGCACAATCGGTGATCAGTGCTATTCCAAGATACTGGGAAAGGTTTCACATCAGGAAATTAAGAAGATTGGATTGTTTCCCTTGATCTGAATTCTTTGCATCGTTCAGTGCACTGCAGAACGAATGGGTGGCTGCATGAAACAGGTGCAGTGAAAGTTAAACGACAGCTTTGGATGGAAAGGAATGGCAGTAGCTGCCGTCCTGAAATCATGGCTCTTATTAGATGAACGAGCCCTTTGCTCCTTCAATAGAGGCTTCCCAGATGTTGAAGCCTACATCCAGTTTCCAACTTCTTTCTTAAGGAAGATACTGGAAACGTTTTGTGTTTTCTTTGGTGTATAAGTTGTAGCTGGCCTTTTTGTCCCCTCCCAATTGTTTTTTAAGGAAGAAAATGAGGCAGATAATGTCTGTAAGGTTAGAAATCATCACTTCAGCCATTTGGCTTTTTTTTTTTTTTAATTAGTATGTATTTAAGTACTTCTGAGGATAAATATTCACATATTTCTGAACTGAACTGTGATTGTGGAAACTGTATTGCTTGTTTTCTACTCTCTTTCAGTGAATTACCTGGAGCAGGCATTTTGTTCCCTTTCCATGGACTTGAGGGCTGACAAAGGGGAGAACTTTCTTCTGGGATATCTACGGTATGCCTTCAGTCACTGATTTGGCTCTTTAGTTGCTGACAGACTGAGCTCAGACTGCAGCTCAGCAGTTGTCACCTACATCAATGCTTTCAGCTTCCTGGGGTCACTGGAGCTGAGAACTGACTGTCCTGACAGTGCAGCCTCCCAGAATACTGCATTGCAGCCACTCTTCCTCTCCTAACCCCAGAGCTGTACAGTCACCACCATCTGTGGCACCAGAACGCATCTTCAGCCGCCCCTCAGTCTGCAGCCCTCAGAATGCCTTGCATGCTGACCTCCACCTCTGTGTGCTCCAGCACCCACGAGAAGAGACTCCAGGATTAAACATGCTCACCTCTGTGACACCTCTGTTGTCACATCAGGACAACCCTATCGAGCCAGCTTTTCAGTTAACTCGACCCTTTGCACATCCTTCTGCCTCCAACCACCCCAAGGCTATCCCTGTCTTTGCCCTTGTTGGAAATACCCAAATAATTTATCAGGACGGTATTTCTGATAAAGCAGATTTTATTTGCAATTGCAAGGCCGGGCCTCCTGCAGGCAGGAGAGCGCCCCGAAAACAGCCTTACATCCTTTATGCCCTATTATTCCACGCAGATCTCTTTCTCCCCTGGTTCCTCATTGGCTGAGTGCTTCAGGTTCACAATCTTCCCGACACTCAACTGAACCTACGGATACTGGATGAACATCAGCTGTTGCAGCTGAGCACACATCGCTTATTAGTGACTTCTCACACTTGCTCACTCAACACTCGGTCGTAGTTCCTGGACTTCTGCTCGTTCCTGCATAGAGATGAGCTTGGAAGGAGGACAAGGGGGGTGCCTTGATGCCTGCCTGTTGCATCCCAGCCTACCCACAGAGCCAGGCAAGCCAGCCTTGTGTAGAGGCCCTGGCTCCTTTGATGTTTGTTAAGTCTGTTTCTCTTTTGCTGAGGGTCTCTTATCCAAACAGAACAGCCCTCAGTATGCTTTCTAGCCCATAATACCATACCTATACTATTTGCATCATTTAAAAACTATTGCAGTTTTGCAAGCTTAATTAATCACACAATTCAGCAGCTATATTTCTAAAGCACGTTACTAACAATACATTATTTCTACCTTTTCACAGCAACTATTTCTAAGGACAAGTTACAAAATACAAAAGCATTGTGCTCTGCTTCTTCAGATCAATTCCCCCTTTCTCACATCTAACGCAGAAGCAGCATTCCATCCCTACGCGCCCACGAGCACACAGCTGCCCCAGCTCTGCACCCCGTTCCTGCAGCAGGACAAGTTTTCCCGGCCGGCCAATTCAAAGCCGGGTTTGTGCAGAGCAGCGGCTGCTCCGAGGCTTCGGGAGCTCGGCGTGTGCCCGGTGTGCAGCGACACCGCCCGGCTCCGCGGAGCTGCAGCCCCTCATCCCCGCAGTGCGCCGAGCAACCGGGGGGAACCGGAAGGGAACCCGGGGGGAGCGCGGAGCGGAGCGGCTCTTCGCCCGCCGCTGCCGGGGATGGGAAGCGCTGATGGGCGGCGAAGTGCGGCGCGCAGCGCGGGACGGGCTGAGCCGCTCCGCCGCTCCCGGCCCCGCCGCCGTTACGTAAAGCCCCGAGAGGCGCCCGGCGGAGCCTCCAGATCTCCGCACCGCGGCACCCCGCAACTTCCTCGCGGCTCCGGAGCCGGCCTCCCCTGGCGCCACCGGGGCTCCCGCTCCAACTTCCCCGCCCGCCCGGCCGCGCACCCACCTGCCCGCGCCACGGCAGCCCTCGGGGCGGCCGCAGGGAGCGGACCGGAGCGCCGAGCTCCAGCGGCGTCGGCACCGCCGGAGGCGCGGCGGGAGGCGGGCCCACCGTCCCGGCCCGTGCCGGTCCACATCTGCTGAGAGGGGGAGGGAAAAAGCACAGCAGAGAGGGCCGCACCGGCTTTGGGAAGTCCGCGGGGAGGTGCGCGCGTGGGACTGCCGTGCGTCCGCCGTGCTCGCGGAAAGCGGCTGTCGGGGGCGGGCGTGTGGGGTGAGCATGGCCGCGCGCTGAGAGTCAAATGTCCCCGCACGGACGCCTCCGAGTGCTGGAGGGGCGCCTCCCGAACGCAGCAGAGGGCGGAGGTGGTGGGTGGGGGCAGCGCAAAGGCCCCGCCGTCGCTTCGCGCGGTGCGAGGCCCCGAAGTCAGGGCGGAAAGCGGCGGAGCGCCGCGGGGCTGCGGCGCATTGAGAGCCCGGCGCGGAGGGAGGGCCCGCGCGGCGCGTCCCGCTGGGAGCGGAGCGCTGCGGGGCCGGGAGGGCAGCGGTGCCGGGCGGATCCCCGCCTCCGCGCCGCTTCTGTGGGTGCGTGTCGAGCACCGCTCCTGCGCTTTGAGGGACTTTGCCGTCCCCAGCCTCGCACGTTCCTGCCTGGAACATCTCCCCCCCCGCCCCCAAATACATCCCCCTAACGGCACTGCTGTCGCTTTTACAAATTGTTCGTGGAGTTCTATTTTTTCCGTATTTTCCCTGAGAGGAAGAATTAGGAAGAGGCCGTAAACGCTTTCCAGGACGAATTAATAAAAACGAAGCGCTAATGGGGCAACGCATTTCAATACACGTCCCTGAGGTCCGCCTAAGGCAGCCAGGTTCTCTATTCCCCAGAGGAGCAGCAGGTGGGGGCAAAGAAGGGATGGGGAAACTTCAGCACTCGCACAGAGGAGTGGCGGGAGGCAGAGCTCCCTGCTGCCCACGCTGTTCTCAGCTCGGGGGGCAGGCGGGCACCTCGCTCCCTGCTGCCCACAGAACACCCTTGAGCCCTAACCCGATTAGTTCCCGGCTAATTACCTCTGTGTCAGACAGCTGTTGGGGGACAAAACACGGCTTTCCCTCCCTCCTGCCCCAGTGTTTTGCTGGTGAGCACTCAGGCAGGATGCTGCCTGTGGAGAGGGAGAGCACTGCCTTGCACAAACAGCCTGCTGTCCAAACCCTGGCTCTACAGGCACCCAGCTCTGTGGGACCAAGGCAGCAGAGGGGAAGTGCTGCGCTGGGCTCTGCGTGTGCAAGTACGAAGCATCTCCCAAGGTGTTTTCAGAGTACATTTGGAACAGACGTAGCAGCTGGTAGCCCAGGGCATTGCTCACCACTCCATGCAATGCCAAACAGGCAGAGATGGTCGTGCTGGCAGCCCCAGAGAAGCAGGGCTCCTGCTCAGTGCTGGGCTGTGGGAGGACCCGCAAAGCACAGCAGCAAACGGTTTGGCTGAGAGCATGGGACAGGACTCATGCCTTTCATGGCTGCACCCTGTGTCATCCAGCACTGCAGGCGTGGGCCAGCTGCGGGGACAGCAGCACTCGGTGTCAGCCTCCTGCAGCAGAAGGGCTGCTCAGAGAGCAGCACACGTGGGAGCATCGTGCACAGTGAGCAGCTGAAACACCCTGCATGGCTCTATGGAACCACAGAATGGTTTGAGACGGAAGGGACCCTCAAAGGTCATCTGGTCCAACTCCTCTGCAGTGAACAGGGGCGCCTGCAGCTCCACCAGGTGCTCAGAGCCCTGTCCAGCCTGATCTAGAATGTCTCCAGGGATGGGGCATCCAGCACCTCTTGGCGGTCTGTGCCAGTGCCTCACCACCCTTATTGTGAACAACTTCTTCCTCATTTCCAATTTAATCTCTCCTCCTTGGGTTTGAAACCATTTCCCCGTGACCAATCCTGTCACAGCAGAACCTACTAAAGAGCCTGTCCCCTCCTTTCTTATAGCCCCCCTGAGATGCTCTCAGGTGTCCCCAGAGCCTTCTCTTCTCCATTCCCCAGCTCTCTCAGCCTGTCCTAGTAAGAGCAGTGTTCCATCTCTGGGCGTATTTCTGTGGCCCTTTTATGGACGCACTCCAGCAGGTCCGTGTCTGTCTGTACTGAGTGAGAACTCTGCACTCAGCTGCTGATCTCAGAGCTCCGGAGCGGTTCACCGCGAGTGCCGCTTTCGACCCGTGAGTGCACAGTGCTTTTCCGTAGCTGGGAACGTGAGACATCACCCTCCTGCTTTCCTTCGAGGGAAGGGGCTTTTTTCGCAGCCCGGTTAGGACTTCTTCTGAACGTACAACTCCCTGTTTGGAGTTATGGAGAAGGGAGAGAGAAGGAAAAATGCAGTTGTCGCATTTCAGAATTTATTCACATGTTTTTATTCTATTTTCAACAGTTCCACGTTTACAACAGGAGTTACTTGTGAGTAATTAGCAACTGTTCTTATACTTACATCTACTTCCTTATCTGTTATGCCATTCCAGAGATCTCTGTGACTGAAGGAGATGCTGAGATGAAGCATCTGATCATATTGCAAAGCCACCGGAAACTCAGGTGTGTCTATTTCTTTAGAAATGGAGTTTGTGTTATCACAGAATGATGCCTGAAGGCCGATTCAGAAAGAAATGAAATAATTATTGAGAGAAGAAGGGGAGGGAGGAGATGGGGAGGGGAGGGAAAGCAGAGGTGGATTTTTGGGATCTGTGCAGATGGAAAAACAACAGCAAATCACTCTTCTCATGTTTCAGCAGGAAAACATTCAGTGGAGAAACTGAAGTATCGCTGAATCACAAAATGCTACAAATAGCTCTGAACTGAGAAGGCGTTTGATGCATTTCCCAGCAGTGCTAAATTCTCCTCAGGCTGATGCACAAAGAACTGTAAGGTTTTGTATTACCGAATGTCTGTTATCCTTTAAAAATATTCCTCTTATAGAGATCACGGTATCAGAACATTCGTGCTGGACTAATTTCTGTAGGCCTGATGTGACGTGACAGATTGCATATTGCTCATAGGCTGGAAATTAAGTCATTAACTAACTCAGAACTTCAGAAGTCCACAAAATGAGGTTCAAAGCAAATTGCTCCCACCAAGTAGCAGGGATGGGTAAGGGAGGCTTTGTCGAGAGAAGGGATGCTGGAAAAGATGTCCCCATGGAGTCCCTTCTCCTCATTATAACCTATCCACGTACTGACTTGCAGGCCTTTTTCACGTAGCTCGTAGTTGTCAATGTGAAAACAAGATGATAATTACTTCACTCAGATGCCGAATGAGCAACAAAATACAACTTCTAGAAATGGAAGAGACACTGCAAAGTAGTTAAATTGACAGAGAGAGGTCAAGTGCAAAGAGGTCCTGGTCGTTTCTGTTACACGATTAATACGAGGGAGTGTGTAAGAGATACACAAAAGAAATATCTCATTGGACATTAAGCCACCCAGAGCTGGGGAACAACGATAGGAGCTCTGCAGTGAGGACATGTATGCGTTCTGTGCAAGAAATTACAATTGGATTCTCTGCTATGCTTTAAGCTAGGTGTAAGAAATACCTGCTCACTGGAACTCAGCAGGCTTTCACAGGCATCAAATCGGTGCTGCGGGTGGAAGTGGGCTCTGAGAAACTATTCCTGAAGATACCAAATGCGGCAAAAGCTTTGATACCCGGAAACAAGACTGAGCTCTTGTCTTCCATATTCAATTTTCCTACAGTTATTTACAAAGTCATCTGAACTTCACCTTTCATTCTCACTATTATTTACAGAATTTGCAAGCACCAACCAAGTCTCTGTCAGAGTTAAAAGGGACATTTCTGAAAACACTGCGACACATCACAAGGGAAAGTAAAACCTAAATACAAAACGGGGTCTGAAAGACGGCCTCGGCCTTCGACGAGTTCATGGGATGTTTCCTTCCTCTTCTTAAGGAAGTACCAACCTTTTAAAATGTGGAATACATGAGCATTTCTTGCCCTTAACAAATGAACACGTATGACAGAGAGAAATGGAAACCAGGCCTGGGGGAAAGTTTGATCCCCAGTTGTTGGTAGACACACAGAATGCAGCACCGCTATAATCAGGCTGAGCCTGCTGGAGAAGAGATGTGTGGCACAGCAACGACCGACAGCAGAGAAAACTGAAAGGAATTACATTCATGGCAGTATGAAATGTGAAAGTCAAGGAAATAAACTGGGTGTTGTGTGACCTCCAGTGCAATATGTGGAGAACTAACACACTGAACCTAGTTGTAGTCATGTCGTAGCTAGACTGCATTAGGAGCTTATTCATTTCAATTTTCCTTACCCCCACAAGGACTCAACCTAGTAAATCTCCACAGAACTGCTTACCCCATTCTGAGGAACAGGGCACACAAAAAAGCAGAGATACCCCCACATCCTATCCCCATCTTCTACCCCATATCCATCCTAAATCCATATCCCCACATCCATTCCATACATTATCATACAATCAATGAATATACAGATGACACAGTATACCCGAGAGCTCGGCTTATGCAGTTATACTAGAACAGAAAAGAAAGACACTCACCCTACCTTAGGCTCATGTGGTAAACTCCAGTGGAGCGGATCACCAGAACGGATCCTTCTCCCCTGGCAGTCAGCTCTTAAATGGGTCTCGGAGGGGTGCAGCCAGGCTCCACCACTCCCGGCAGCGCAGGTGAATTGCCTTCACCTGTGCTCCCATGGCTGACTCAGGGCTGGCCTCAGGTGACCGGTCAGAGGTTCAGGCTGTGGTTCAGCAGTCCCCGTACACTTATCCATCCCATTATCACCCCGGCCCCATATTCTTCCCCAGTCCATCCCACACTCTTCCCCTGTTGATCCCACATCCATCCCAACCTAATCCCATACCCAGGGCCCATCCCATATATATTCCAATTACCGATCTCCCATTCCATAACCATCCCATATCTCACATCCCAATCCTAAATTTCACATCCTAATCCCACATCCCATCCCCATCTCCCACCTGTCAATCCCAATCCCATCTCCCACCCCCTATAGCAATAGGGCGCACCCTGAAGTCCCGCCCCCATCACCGCCCCGCCCCATGCCAGTGCTCCTCCTATCAACGGCCCCGCACCTCCCCGCCCCCGGGCTCTCATTGGTCCGGTGCAGCTCTGTCCTGCCTCCGGGCTCCCATTGGTCAGTGGCAGCGCCGCCGGCTCCCATTGGCTGAGGCGCGGCGCGCGGGAACGGCCGTTAGCAGCCGGGTCGGAGCCGCCCCGCTTTCCCCTCAGGCGCTGCTACTCCCGCAGCCCGGGTCGCCCCGCGCGGCACCGCTGCTGTGCGCCGGAGCTGTCCGGAAGCACCGAGATGGAACCGCGGCACGAGCGTCGCGGTGCTGAGGACAGAGGCGCCGGAGCTGGGGGAACGGTGAGCGGCACCGGGACAGGGGACACCTGGGCAGCCGTAACCTGGCTTCATGCGGGGTGAGGGGCTGGGAGTGGGACTGGGATGCGGATGCAGACAGGATGGGATGTGGGGAAGTGGGATAAATACGGGACGGGCTGTGACTATGGGGTGGATATGAGGCTATAGGGAGCTATGGGAGAGATATAGGGGGATAATGGGGAAATAGAGGGGGGAGAGGGAGCTGTGGAGAGCTGGGGAGGGATATGGGGGAGTGGGGGCTACAGAAAGCTGTGAGGTATAGGGAGGTGTATGGATATATCGTGGGCTGTGGTGGGGAATTGGGGTATATGGGGGATTTGGGGCAATAGAGGACTGTGAGGATGTTATGGGGAAACAGTGCTATGGGGAGCACGGGGGGGTTTGGGAGGGGCTATGGGGGGCTGAATGGGTGTATAAGGTGGGCTATGGAGGGATGTGTGGCTAGAGGGTCCAGATACCATCCACTCTTTGCTGGATGAGGCTGGGAATGTGACCACTGAGGATAAGGAAAAGGCAGAGGTTCTGAATGCCTTCTTTACGTCTGTCTTTAAAAGTCAGACCAGTTATCCTCAGGATACTCCTCTCTCTGACCTGGTAATCTTGGCTGGGGACCACACTAATCCCCCTGTGATTCTGAAAGAAACAGTCAGAGACCTACTGCTCCAACTGGCCTGCCACAAGTCGATGGGGCCAGATGAGATCCACCCGAGAGTGCTGAGGGAACTGGCAGAGGTGACAGCCGAGCCGCTTTCCATCATCTGTCAGCGCTCCTTGTGCACTGGTGAGGTCCCAGAAGACTGGAGGCTTGCCAATGTGACTCCATTTACAAGAAAGGTCGTAAGGAGGATCCGGGGAACTACAGGCCTGTTAGCCTGACCTCGGTGCCAGGGAAGGTTATGGAGCAGATCACACGGCATGTGCGGGATGAGCGGGGGATCAGGCCTAGCCAGCATGGGTTCGTGAAGGGCAGGTCCTGTTTGACCAACCTGATCTCCTTCTATGATCTAGTGACCCATCTGGTGGATGAGGGAAAGGCTGTTGATGTGCTCTACCTACACTTCAGCAAAGCCTTTGACACTGTCTCCCACAGCATTCTCCTGCAGAAGCTGGCAGCCCGAGGCTTGGATGGGTGCACTCTCGGCTGGGTGAGGAGCTGGCTGGAGGGCCGAGCTCAGAGAGTGGTGGTGAATGGAGTGAAATCCAGCTGGCGACCGGTCGTGAGTGGTGTTCCCCAGGGGTCGGTGCTGGGGCCTGTCCTCTTCAATATCTTGATTGGTGACCTGGATGAGGGCATCGAGTGCACCTGCAGTAAATTTGCAGATGACACCAAATTGGCTGGAAGTGTGGATCTGCCTGGGGGTAGCGAGGCCTTGCAGAGGGATCTGGACAGGCTGGAGAGCTGGGCTGAAGCCAATGGGATGAGTTTCAACAAGGCCAAATGCCGGGTCCTGCACTTCGGCCACAACAACCCCAGGCGACGCTGCAGGCTTGAGGCGGTGTGGCTGGAGGACTGTGTAGAGGAAATGGACCTGGGGGTATTGATGGATGCTGGGCTGAACAGGAGCCAGCAGTGTGCCCAGGAGGCCAAGAAGGCCAATGGCATCCTGGCTTGCATCAGAAACAGTGCAGCCAGCAGGAGCAGAGAGGTGTTTGTGCCCTGTGCTCAGCACTGGTGAGGCCGCACCTCGAGTGCTGTGTCCAGTTTTGGGCCCCTCACTGCAAGAAAGACATCGAGGCCCTGGAACGTGTTCAAAGGAGGGCAACAAAGCTGGTGAGGGGTCTGGAACACAGGGCTGCTGAGGAGAGGCTGAAGGAGCTGGGAATGTTCAGCATGGATGAGGAAGACTGTTAAGCAAAACAGACCTGGCTGGCCTGAAAGGGTCAAACAGGGAACACGCAGCCCCTCCTGAAAGGGAAGGACTGCCATGTGTAACATGCGGCCCTTCCTGAAAGGGAAGGACTGCCACGTGTAACATGCGGCCCCTCCTGAAAGGGAAGGACTGCCATGTGAAACCAGCAAGCATAATTAACAGCTTCTTCGTTCCATGACCAAGAGCAGAACATGTTCTGTGGAGAGAACACCTTTTGATCACTGTACTGATCATAATACAAAGAGCTAACTAACTAATGATGTATTGCTGTCAGCCACATGAATGTTATCTGATTTAAGTATTGTATACTCCTGTAGCTAAAAGATATAAAAACTCTGTAACAACAATAAACTTTGCTTTTGCGCCACCAGAGCCTTAAGCCCGTCTGTCCCAGGCGTCTTGAGCTGGTCTCCGTCATATGGTGCCGAAACCCGGGAATCTCGGACTCCATATGACAAAGGCGTCGCTTCCTCCCACGAGCCGCGGTTGGTAAGTTGGAATAGGGAGGTAAGGACTAGGGAATTGGACAGATTGTTAAATAAAATGGGACAAGCTGCAAGTACAGAACGAGGCATTTTTTCTGCAATGCTGAAATCATTATTAGTTGCCCGAGGAGTAAAAGTGACTCGGGGTCAGATTAGTCGTTTTTTAGATTTTATAGAGGAAGTATGCCCCTGGTTTCCCAGGGATGGAACTATTAATATTGAAACTTGGAATAAAGTAGGCGAAAGACTCCAGGGCTATTATGCTGTGCATGGTCCTGAGAAGGTACCTATTGATACCTTTACACTTTGGACTCTAATAAAAGAATGTCTCAGAGGAGACACAGGAGATGAGAAGTGGCAGCGGACCACTCGCTCAACAGAAAAGTTATATCCTGCCTTGTCGCGATCAAAATCTCTTGATCATATCCCTTTGTCTATGCCATCGGCACCCCCACCCTCCCCTCCCCAGTATGAGCAACCTTTGATTTGTAAATTAGCAAACGACTTGCCGCCTTGTAAACCTCCTAGCACTAACATAACAAAGGATATTTTACCCCCTGATGACTGGGGAGAATTAGAAAAAGAGGCTGCTGAATATCACCATAAGGATTTAGCGGCTGTATTCCCAGCGTTACAGGCTGCTGGTGCCGCTGTGCAGACACAACAGATAGTCAATCAGGCTCGATCAGATCCCCTTGCTGTTTCACCTGCCTTTCGAGCAGGGCGAATGCCTCCCCCGCCTGGAGTAGATGCTTTGCTTATGCAACAATCCCCTATGCAATTAGCATTAAAAGAAGCTAGGAAAGCTGGGGAGACAATTGATGAATTTTCTGGGCAACTTTTTCCGTCTCAAGTTTTCCCTGTCATACAGTGTCAACTTGCAAACGGTGGCATTCTGAATGATTATGAGCCTATTCCTTTTAAACAACTGAAAGAGCTTGAAGCTGCTAATATTCTTCCCCCTTCTGACTGGAAAAGTTTGGTGAAGGCTGTGTTAAGTGGAGGTGAATATTTGCTTTGGACTTCCGAATATGCGGAACGGTTCTTCTTGTGCCCCTTTATTACCAGTTCCTCATTTTGGAGTGAACCCCAGAGGATTAATGCCTAATGATTTATGGCAGATGGATATCACGCATGTACCTTCTTCTGGAAAATCTTCTTATGTCTATGTAACAATTGACACTTTCTCTCACTTTGCAGTAGCCCTCAGACTTGTCTGGTGAAAAACTCTCTCATGTATGCAACCATCTTTTGCATTGTTTTAGCGTTATGGGAACACCGAAATCATTAAAAAACGATAACAAGACAGCTTATGTAAGTAGCAGTTTTGCAACCTTTTGTCGACATTTTAAAATTTACCATAAAACTGGAATTCCATATAATCCAGAAGGCCAAGGTATAGTAGAAAAATTTAATCATTTATTGAAAACTCAACTAAAGAAAATAAAAAGGGGGACATGAGGAATTAAAGATACTCCGTCCTCTATGTTATCACATGCATTATTTGTTTTAAATTTTTTGACATTGGATGATAATGGAAAATCGGCTGCTGATAGACACTGGAGTAATAAAAAGAGATAAACCAATGGTATATTGGAGAAATCCAATGGACGGTAAAATTTATGGTCCTGATCCTGTACTAATTTGGGGCAGAGGATATGTTTGTTTTTTCCCTACAGACGAAACCTCACCATGGTGGATACCGGAGAGATACGTCCGTCATGCCGAAAAACAAAGATGGGAGAACTGCGAAGGAAGATTCAGAGACTGACTCTAACCCAGACGAATCCATTGTGTGAACAAATTATAATGCAGCAAGATTGGGATACCAATGTTTCAACAGGAATTCATTGGGCTCTGAATTTTCTCTATATAGATTTAGCTAATGGGACAAGAGGTTCTGGAACACCTCCCTTAAATTTTCCTTTATGTCAAAGCACAATCACTCCAAAAACAGAATTTGCACCTTTATGGAGAGCATGTCGAGCTAACGAAACAGTGTGCATTGATTCCACTATCTGTGATTGGAATATGATAGGAAATCAAGGGCGACCAATTAATTTGGTCTCAGGAATTTGGACAAAAAACAATCATACGTTCTATTCTAATTTATGGAAAGCAGTCGCAGCCATGGAAAAAATCAAAGCAAAACGATTAAACTTGACTTGGATTCAAATAAATAATAAATGGGCAATGACTGCAGAGAGTTATACAACTGAGTTTTATATGCGAGCTTGTGTTCCAGAACCTTATGCCTTTTTAAGCGGACCACTGAATATTGTGAATAGCATAGTGAGTTGTACCGATTGTGTAATCTCTAATTGTCTTAATAGTAGCAGTAGTTCCTTCTTGTTAGTAAAGCAACCTGATTATGTCTATCTTCCTGTAAATTTGACACATTATTGGTATGCTGATAAGGGAATGGAAATTCTCCAAGAAACTTCTTTGCAATTAATAGAGAGATCTAAGCGAATGGTCGGATTAATAATAGCCGGAATAGCTGCGCTCATTGCTGCCATAGCAGTAACAACAGTAGCTTCTATTTCTTTAACAACTAGTATTCAGACAGCAGCTTATGTTAATGAATTATCAATTAATGTATCTAAAGCGTTACAAAATCAAGCTACTTGGGATGAAAAGATTGAACTGCGTCTCAATTCCTTAAAGGATACAGTAGACATCCTGGGAAGACAGTTACAAATTATAGCTACTCGTGAATCTCTCTTATGTCATGCAGAATACCGAGCTATCTGTGTGACTCCTGTTGAATACAATAATACCAAATTCTCTTGGAATAAAATACAAGATCATCTTCAAGGCATATGGAATAATGCGAACACATCATTAGATCTTAGGGAATTGAGACAGCACATTCACGATATGATACAATCGCACCATATAGATCTTTCAGTAGCAGCTCAAACTACTACATTTATAAGCGCTCTAAAATCTGCATTTTCGTCCTTCAAATCATTTAGAAATGGAATTTATGGGCTGATAGTCATTGCCATAATGATAATAATAGGAATTCTTGTTTGTCCATGCTTGATGAAAATGATAACAAATAAACTCCAAAATTTGCGTATAAATCTTAAAAAATTGGAAATGGAAAACACAAAAAACAAACCACCACCACCCCTGGTCTAATAAAATAGAAAAGGGTGGAATGAGGAAGACTGTTAAGCAAAACAGACCTGGCTGGCCTGAAAGGGTCAAACAGGGAACACGCAGCCCCTCCTGAAAGGGAAGGACTGCCATGTGTAACATGCGGCCCTTCCTGAAAGGGAAGGACTGCCACGTGTAACATGCGGCCCCTCCTGAAAGGGAAGGACTGCCATGTGAAACCAGCAAGCATAATTAACAGCTTCTTCGTTCCATGACCAAGAGCAGAACATGTTCTGTGGAGAGAACACCTTTTGATCACTGTACTGATCATAATACAAAGAGCTAACTAACTAATGATGTATTGCTGTCAGCCACATGAATGTTATCTGATTTAAGTATTGTATACTCCTGTAGCTAAAAGATATAAAAACTCTGTAACAACAATAAACTTTGCTTTTGCGCCACCAGAGCCTTAAGCCCGTCTGTCCCAGGCGTCTTGAGCTGGTCTCCGTCACATGGAGAAGAGGAGCTCAGGGGGGACCTCATTGCTCTCTATGGCTGCCTGAAGGGAGGTTGTAGTGAGCTGGGGGTCGGCCTCTTCTCTCGTGTCATTAGTGATAGGAGCAGAGGGAATGGTTTCAAGCTGCGGCAGGGAAGATTCAGGCTGGACATGAGGAAGTATTAGTGTTCAGAAAGGGTGGTCAGGCACTGGAATGGATGCCCAGGGAGGTGGTGGAGTCACCGAGCCTGGGGGTGTTCAAGGAAAGGCTGGATGTTGTGTTGAGGGACATGGTTTAGTGGGAGCTGTTGGTAAGAGGTGAACGGTTGGACTGGATGATCTTTTATGTCTTTTCCAACCTTGGTGATTCTATGATTCTATTTCCTAAGCTGTAGGGCTATCAGCTCTCATAGAAAACGAGGAAGAGCCCTGGGAGTCCTTGCCCCGAACCTTGCACCCTATTGAAGGGCAGGGGCACTCTTCTCCAAGCAGCCTGATGAGGTGAGTAAGGGACGGCCGGGCGCTGGAGGGCGGTGGAAAAGGACAGGGAGGAGCCCCAGCTGATAAAAGGGCTTTGGTAAGAACAGTGGTGAAAGCAGGAGTGGATATGAAGGCTTGGATTGCTCTCGGAGGAACTTTGGAAGGGTCAAATGTTCTGCAGGTTCAGCACGCGCTGCGCCCTGCCTGCGCCCTGCCTGGTTTTTTGTCCTTTCCTTTTTAGGGTAGGAAAACAAATTTCTGGGGCAGGAGAAGAAGAAATGCAGCAGTCTTCTCTGCACGGCTCATTTTGCGTGAGTTGCCAGGTGCTCCTGTGGTAATGGGTGCTGATGAGCCAGCCTTGGTGGCAGGGCTGTGGCTTCATTTTATGTCAGAATTTGAGGCCTACGATTTTCCCACTGTGAGTGCCTGTTTTAAATGATAAAAAGCGATATGAAAATTAGTTTCCCTCCTTGTATCAGAATCACGTATTGACTTTTGATATTTGTCTTTCTATTCCTTTAGCAAGTGGGATGTTGATGCTGCTGCACGTATCTCCCATTTTGCCCTTCTGCTTTGTGTAAAAGAATAGCAAAACATGCCATCTGTGTGTGCAATTTCCTTGAAGTATTTTACTTCAAGGTTCCCTAAACTTTGGATGTGGGAGGTGACCACTCCTTTGTCTATGATGAAAGCCCAGCGGTGATGCAGGCACTTGCTGAGGTCACAGTGGTTGCCGGGCTGGGAGCGTTTGTGCCCCAGCTGGGAGCAGAGCTGGTGCTGTAGTGAGCGTGGTGCACACTGAGACCGAGCTCTGTGCTTTCATTGAGAGATCTTCCTGTGAGAGCCCACTGGAAGCAGCGCTGCGGCGTGTGTGAGAGCTGGGCCCAGCTGCGGCTGAGCAGTGGCCAGGTGAGCTGGGGTTGGTGCTGGGTGTCTCAGCAGGAAAGCTGGGCTGGGCTGGGCACGCTGCGTCAGCCCTTGTCCAGGCTGGCGGTGAGACAAAAGGAGTTTTCTTCACGACAGCAACACCAGCCGTGTGCTTCAAGGTGCAAAACTATGGAGGAGATGGAGAAGAACGCTTGCTGTCAGAACTCATGGCAGCTGTACGGGAGCTGGATGTATTTTGGAGACAGTTGTCATTAGCAGTTGGTTTTGAGTATTGCCCTGCCCGATAGCTTAAAGTGCAGAGCAGAAGAAAGCTGGGAAAATGCTTTTTCCTATTTTTCCCCTGCAGGTTCTTTCTTCAGGGTTGGTTTACCAAAGGAGATTTTGGGGACTGAGGCAGTTGAAGAGTGAAGCCAGCTCTTTCCAACAGCAGGGGTCAGTCCCTGTGGAGAGGAGCCCAGGAACGTGAGCTTCCTCTGAGACATTCCCCAGCATGTCCCAGCAGGGACACAGACGCGGTTGCCATTCCTGCTTTGCGCGTGGAAAGGTATGGCTGGGTTTCTCTAACTTGGGTTTTCTTCCTTTCTCTGGTTCTGGAGGGGCAGGGGTGGAGCAGGGGGAGCCCTGCTGGTCCTTAGTGAGCTCAGTAACCAGTTGGCTTGTGCGGTGCAGCAAAAGGACAGCATTGCCAGGCTCCTTAAGCTGCTGGGGCAGGGTGGGAGCCGAGAGCGGGCGCTGCCCTCCTGCCATCTGTCCCTGGTTCTGGTTTGCCATGTTTGCTCTGGGTTTCTGCTGAGAAGTTTGTTCTAGCTGCCTGCAGCAGTACAGGGTGGGGAAGAAATGATGGTGAAGAGCTAAGGCTGCGCACGGTAATTTTGCATGGGTTGAACTGTGGCAACTGTGTTGAACCCTAACCCTAGACACTGTTTCCCTTGGAATAATGCTGGGGTTTGCAGGTGTGTTGGTGCAACCCCCTGAAGTGATGTCTGAGAGCGCCTGTCTTCTGCACCTGAACGATAAGAAAGCTGGATATGCCCAGAAATTGCAGCTTGTGCAGATGTTGTGAATGCGCTCCCAGTGTTTCCTTTAGTGATAACTCAGCGCTCTCTGGCACGATCTGGAACACTGCATCTCTTTGCAAACGTTGGTGCCTGTATCCATGGGCCCTCCTTTTTTCTCTCCTCAGAAGCAGCGCCGTGCCGTTCCCCATGCTAGGGAGCAGCAGCCAGCAGGCTGCCCCAGTGCCAGCTGGGCCTTGCAGCGCGCAGAGGGACGCGATGGGGATGGAGCATCCTTAGCACCATGCAAAAGTGAGTCTCTTCAGTCCTCTGTCATGAAGGATGGAAGAATGAGTATTACTTCTGAGTTGGTGCAGTGCTGTAGGGATGTCCAGTAACCATTGTGGAAGCATTAGGGAGGCTGACAGTGACAGCTGATGGCAGCAGTAAGACAGAAGTCTGTGTGTCAGTGGTGGCGCTCAGAGCTGAATGAATTCCCTTCAGAGACCAAAAAACCCATGTCTCAACTTGTGCAGCGTTTTGTAGAGCTGTCAGGCAGAGCTGGGTTCCTCTGCTGCCACCTGAGCAGGAATGAGAGCAGTAATGCTCTGTGTAAGCGCCCTGCAGTTTAAACATCAGTTTCTGTTTTGGCTGTAGAACAGTGTCTTTTGGTTTTGGGGGGTGGATGTGGGCTAAGAGGACAGCGCTGCTCCTGGGAAACCAACATTCAATCTGTTGTTGTAGGGATGGAGCCTGCGCGTCCATGGAATGGTGCTGGGCATGGGGGGAAACGGAAAGCCTCCCCAGGTAAGAAGCTCTTGTGAGCTGTGGTGTGGGTACCTGCCTCTAAACAGGGCTGCGTGAAGGGGCGTGTGATGGAGGAGAGGGGAAAGGGCACTGCAGATCTCTGCTGACTGCAGAAATGGCGGACCATTGTAGCAGCAGAAGGGCAAATTGAAAAAACTACGCTTGAGGAGCAGAAGTTTGTGGTTGGCTGTGCTAAAATGTTCCTCCAAAGAGATGCTCTTCATGTCTGTCTTGTTTCCTTTCTGTCAGGAGCTGATGACAACAGGCTTGCAGGGAGGCAGGGGAGGAGCAAGGAGAATGGCACAGCACCCAAGAGAGGTACGACACGCAGCAGGCATCTGGGTTTGGTGCCCTGTCTTTCTAGTTAGGCTTTCTGTCTGCCCTTTCCTGGGCCTGTTGTCATTGCATGTTGCTTGAGGTCTTAATCCCTGGGGATTACAATTACCTTTCCTGTCCCAGTTGACAATGCAAGCCCACAGTTCACCCAAGATCCTAAGGTGCATTGCTGTGGAGACTGGAGATGAGATTTCCTAGTATCGTGGCCTATTTTGCAGACTGAATGTAGTGCTGGACTCCTTAAATGTTGCTGCTTCCCCTTTCTTGTTTCTAACAGGGAGAGGTGCTGAGCCAAATGGCGAAATCTCCATGAAAACTCCTCTCCAGGCTGGAGGGCATCCTGAAGCAGCAGGTCCCAGCAGAGGGGGAACAGCTGCTCCTGCAGTTGCCAACTGCTCCCTCTCCAAGATCATGGTGGCAAGAAAGCGCAAGGCAGTGGAAGAGGAGGAGCAGAAGGCAGAGCTGGGTCCTGCCAACAAACAAGTGAAAGTGGAGCACAATGGGGAGAAGGCTCAGAGCCCTCATCAGAGCAGAGGTGCTGTGCCAGCTCCATCAGCACAGCCTGGGCCTGCCCCAGTGCCGACCGAGCGGTTCCGGACCTCAAAGCGAAGAGGTAAGAAGGTGCTGCAGCTGCCCTGGTGAGGTGCTTCCCTTGTCAAGCACGTGGAGTTTGCTTGGGGTTTGCTTTGCTTTTTCTTCCCTTCTGCAGGGAGGGGAAAAGAGTAGAAGGCTACCAAGTCCAAAGGATGTGCCAGAATGTGTAATCCTATCTTTTCCCATGAAATCCATGCTGGCCTTCTGCTCGTCCCACTGCAAATACCCGTTCCTGAGAGATTTCCCAGTCTGTTTTCGTGGTACCCGTGTTTCCGTGGTTTTGCTATTGACAAACTGAATTTCTCTTCTCTTGCTCTATAGAAAGACGACGACGACAGAAAGAAAGGAGAGCAGAAATGAAGAAGGCTGCTCTCAGAGCTGCTGCTGCACATGAAGAGGTGAGTCCTTGGCGAGCACAGACACGGCTCTTGTTCTCTGTCTGTCAGATGTGAAGGGGGTTGTGGAATACTGGGGGAAGCGGTGTCCTGCTTTGACACTTGCCTTGTTTCTTTCCAGTTCTCCACCATAAACAGCCTTGTGGAGATGATGGAGAAGCTGCAGCTGAAGGACTGAGCGGAGGAGCATCAGCAGGCAGCGGCTTTGTGGCAGCAGCCCAACTTTCACTCTGGTTGCAGTCCATCAATAAACAATTGGAGTTTTGCATTCACAAGGAGCGCATGGCCTGATTTGTCCAGCAGCACCCAGTGAGCCACTGCTCCACCTCCTCGTTATCCCACCACCTCCTGGTTATCCCACCACCTCCTGGTTATCCCACCACCTCCTCGTTATTCCACTGGCGGCGCTGGGTCAGAACTCCCACAGCTCCATCAGGGAATGCTGCAGGGTACAGAAGCAATGGACGCACCAATCCTGGCCCTGCCCACACTGTCTGAGCAGTTAGAGAGCAGCTCCATAGAGCCGTCTGACTTTCTCGGGGCAGCACTGAGCAAAGTGAGCGTGTGCCCCTCAGCCTGCAGGCGTCTCTGCTGGGGGAAGAGAGGCTCCGCTGGCTGCCTGATCCCGGAAGGCAGAGGTGTTCTCCTGACTTCTCTGCAGTGCTGCCTTCCTTCATCGTCCCCCCTTCCTTCAGATATTTTGATGCTGCTTTTCACCCTTTTGGGCAGAGCTTGAGTGACTCTCATCATTGCATAGCTTTGTATTGAGCGGTGTGGAATTTTCTGGCTTTGTTTGTAAAAGCCTAGGCTGAAAACCACAGTGTGCGTGCTAAATGGGAGTCCTAGCACTCTGGAAGTGGATAACTGTTGGGATGGAGCTGCTTTTGGTTTTCTAATGAGTGTATAACGAGCAAAGTTTGCCAACAGGATCGTGTTTTCTCAACGAATGACTAGGAGCGATATGCAGAGGAAGATGGCAGTTGGCAGATGGTGCCTGGCAAGAGCTGTTGTTTGTGTCCTGCAGCCGGGAATGCTCCACGCCGAGGGGTGCGGGCTGTGAGAGGAACATGTCTGTGGAAGCATGGCCGTTCCTCCCGTCTGATGGGGCAGAAGGCAGGGACAGGAGAGGAAAGCTGAACAGATCTGCATTTTCGTCACGGCTCTTACTGTGTGGGAAATGAGCTGTGCCACTGTGCTTCTTTGTGCTGGCTAGTTCTGGAGCTGTGCCTTCAACTTGATGCTCAGCTGTTCCTGTGTGCAATGCTCCACACTCGGACCCTGCAGAGCCCAGAGGCCTCCTTGGCTGCTGTCACTCACCTGGAGCTTGCAGGGTGCTGTGCGTGCTGTATGGAGCTGCTTCCAGCTGTCATTTGCAAGACCCTGTAAGTGCACTGGGTTCAAACAGCAGTCAGATAACACAGATGAGAAAGAAGCACAAAAACTTGTATTATTTTTTTTTTTACATCACAGGCTTTGATCTCCAACCAAGCCTGTTGTGCTGTGGAGAGCAGTGGAAGCTGTTGAGTTGCATGACCAAGGGATGCAGCCTGGTTCCCCCCTCCCTAAGGGGGAGGCTCATTGAAGGGCTGGCTGCCTGCAGGGAAGGAGCTCTGCTTTTTTGTGTGCCCTGTTCCTCAGAATGGGGTAAGCAGTTCTGTGGAGATTTACTAGGTTGAGTCCTTTGTGTTTCTCAGGTAACTTCAAGCTGTGTCTGCTCTTGCCTCTGTTTGCAGTTGCCACGCCTCTGGCCTTGGCCCCCACAGAAGCCCCTCCTGGTTGTCAGTGGCAGCTGTTACCTGTGCAGTGCCAGCAGTCTGTAGAAATGGCAGCACTTGGGAGGATGACACAGTTTGCCTGATGTTATGCTTTATGGATGTGGTCAGGTGAGAAAGCGCTGTGCTTCGTGGCACAAATTCCTTGGCCAAAGGACGCTTTGGAGCAGAGGTTTGCTGTCAGGAGGCCTGAAAGCATCGAAGGAAATGCTGCTGTGCACTGGGCCCAGAGACATCAGCTCCCAGCACGTCAGTGAGTGCGGACGCCTGCAGCCTCTGTGTCTGTCGGGGATTGCTCCAAGGGCTCTGTAGGCAGCTGTCCGTGGCTGTTTTGCTTTGTTAGGGCATGGGCACAGATGACAACACACTGATGGTGTCCTGCTCGGAAATGGATGCGCTGGATGGCAGAGGAGGATTCTGAGCCAAGTATGGGATCATCTTTGTTCCTTCGTGAAGGTGAGTTTTGAAAAGTGAAACACTTGAAGCTGGATTTGCAGGGTGCCTGGAAGGAGGTGACTCTCGCTTGGTATCAGTTGGGTATTTCAGAGCAGCTGAGATTAAGGGGACGTCACAAATAATGTTCTGAGAATGTTCCTGACCGTTCTTAGTTGTTAAATTGTCTAAAAGAATGCAAGCAGTGCACAAAAACAAAAGCAGAACAACCACGGCATGTCCTGCAAAGAATCCAGCTTTAATAGAGACTGACAGTTACTAACGTTCCCTTTTCTTCTTCTGTCAGTGACTGAATTTGCTCTCACCTCTTCTCTCTGCACGTGACTTCCCACTTCTTCTATCTTTAGCTCTTCTTCGGTTGAACTTCTCTCTTGTCTATTTCTCCTCCTTTCTACCTTTGCAATCCCTTCCCTGAAACCCCTTCCCTCCCTTCTCTTTTCTGTCTTTTCTAACTTCTCCTCTCTGCTGCCTTCCTCTCTATTTTTTTTCCTGTACTTTTCTTTCTTTTCTCTGCACCGTTATTTCTCCTCTTCCTCCTTCTGCACTTCCTGCTCCTCTGTTCCCTCCTCTCAGTTCTCCCCTGCCTGTTCCTGCTCTTTTCCTATTCTCCTCCTCACTCCTCTGCCCTGTTTCTGCATTATTTCATCCTCCTGCAGCAGCGGCTCATCTGCTCTGCAGTTCTCTCTTTGTGCTGTCCTCTGCTCTTTGAGTAATTCTTCCCTCTGTCCTTGCTCCTCTTCAGCTGGCTATGAATTCTCCACATCATGGCTCCTATTGGGCTATTTTTTCTTCTCCATATTCTCACTCTTCCTTCATCTGCACTCCTCTTCTGCCGTTCTTTTTTTCGCTCTATCCTCTCTCCTCTTTCTTCTGCATTCTTCCTCTGCTTCTCCAGTTCTTCATTCCCTGCCTCCTCACTCCTCTTTCCTCTGCATCAACACTGCTCTTCTGTTGGACTTTTTTCCTTTTTCCCTACTTCTCGTTCTTCTGTATCTGCACTCCTCTTCAGCTGTTCTTTTTTCATTCTGTCCTCACTCCATTCTTCTGCATCTCCCCACGTCTTCTGATCTTCTTTACAGTCTCCTCCCTTGTTTTTCATCTGCATCTGCACTCTTCTCCCATTCATTTTTCTGTGCTTCCTCCCTGTTCTTTCTTCTGCATCTGAACTCCTCTTCTGCTATTCTTTCTTCCTGCTCATCTTGCTTCCCTGTAGAATCATTCCTTTTTCTTCTGCATCTGTCTCTGCACTCTTCTCCTGTTTTCTTCTCTTTTCTCTCTTTCTCCATTTGCACTCTTCTGCTGCTTTTTTTTCCCCTGCCTTTTCTCTCTGTCATTTGCATCTGCACTACTCTTCTGCTGTACTTTCTTCCCTCTATCCTCACTTGTGCATCTGCACTCTCCTAAGGCTGATTCTTCTGCCTTGTATTCTCACTGCTCTTTCCTCTGCATTCTCACTCTCCTGTTTGTTTTTTTTTCCCTTGCATCCTCCCTCCTCTTCTGCTGTTCTTCCTTCCTTGTTTCCTCACTCCTCTTCTGCATATGCACTCCACATGTGCTGTTCATTCTTCTCTGTATCCTCACTGCTTTGTATTCTGCATCTGCTCTCCTCTTCTGCTGTTCTTTCCTTCCCTGTATCCTCACACATCTTCCTTCTCTGTTTGCTCTCCACTTTGCTGGAGGCTGTTCTTTCCTCCTTTAATCCTCACTCTTTCATTTGCTGCTCTACTCCTGTTCTGTCTTCTATTTATCCTCACTCATTTTATTCTTCTGCATTCACGCTCCCTTTCTGCAGTTCTTCCTTCCCCGAATCCTCAGTCCTCTTTCTTTTGCTGCTTTGTTTTCCAGTTTCTCACTGCTCTTTACTCTGCATCTGCAGTCATCATTTTCTCATACTTCTTCCCTGTCTTCTCTCCTGTCTTCTCCATCTGCACTCTTTTTCTGCTTTCCTTTCTTCCCCCCTTCCTCTTTCTTCTGCATCTGAACCCCATTTCTGCTCTTCCTTCCTTCTCTCTCTCCACTCTCCTCTTTCTTCTGCGTCTGTTCTCTTCTGCTGTCCTTTCTCCCCTGTAACCTCACTTCTCATTTTTCTGCATCACACTCATCATCTTTCCTCCCTGTCTTCTCACTTCTCATTCACCTGCAGCTGCAGTCCTCTTCTGCTCTCCTTTCCTCCTTGTATCCTCACTTGCCTTTTTTTCTGCATCTGCACTCCCCTTCGGCTTTGCTTTCTTTATCCTATCCTCTCTCCCGTTTTGTCTGCATCTGCCCACCACTTCTGATCTTTCTTACTGCTTCTCCTCACTGCTCTTTCACCTGCATCTTCACTCCTCTTCTGCTGTTTATTGTTGTGCCCTCGCTCCTCTTTCTTCTCCACCCGCATTTCTCTTCTACTGTTTTTCCCCTGCATCCTCACTCCTTTGTTGTCTACATCAGCTTTACACTCCTGCTTTTCTTTCTCCCCTATATCCTCGCTGCTCTTTTACCTGCATCCCTCCTCTTCTGCTGTTCTTTCTTCCCTGTATCCTCACTCCTCTTCCTTCTGCATAATTAAACTCCTCTCTTGGTCGTCTTTCTTTGTCTCCTCACTGCTTTGTTCTCTATCTGCACTCCTGTTCTGCTCTCATTTCTTCCCTGTAACCTCACTCCTCTTTCTTCTGCACCTGAACTCCTGTTCTGCTGTCCTTTCTTCTCTTTATCCTCACTGTTTTTTTTAACCTGCACTCCTGCTGTTCTTTTTTCCCTTTCTCGTACCTCCTCTTTCTTCTGCATCTGCACTCTTCTGCTGTCTTCTTGCGTGTGAATTCACTTTCCCCTTGCACCTGTGTTCCCCTTCTGCAGCTCTTCCTTCCCTGTCTGCTCTCTCCTTTTACTTCCGTAGCTGCACTCCTCCTTTTCTGTCTTCTATCAGTTCTCACTCCACTTTGTTCTGCATCTGCCCTCCACTGTTGTTGGTTTTCCCCTGTCCTTGTTGCACTTTCTTCCATCTGCACTCCCTTCCTGTAGCTTGTCTTTCCTGTCTACTCACTGCCCTTTCTTCTGAGCTGCACTCCTCTACTGCTGTTCTGTCCTCACTACTCTTGCTTCTGCATCTGCAGTCCTCCTCTTCTCTTCCTCCTCCTGTGTCCTCGCTCCTATTTCTCCATCTGCACTCCTCTTCTGCTGTATTTTCCCTGCATCCTCACTCGTCTTCATCAGCTTTACTCTTCTGCTGTTCCTTCTTTCCTCTGTCCTCACTTCCTTCTGCGTATGTTCTCCACATCTGCTGTTCTTTCTTCTTTGTATGCGTGCTGCTCTTTCTTGTGCACTTGCACTCCTCTTCTTCTGTCCTTACTTCCTTTGATTTTCACTGTTTTTTCTTCATCTGCTCTCCTCCTCTGTTGTTTTTTCTTCCCTATCTCCTTGCTTCTTCCTTCTATATCTGCTTTCCTCTTCTACTTTTTCTTCCCTCTCTCCTCTTGGTTCTGTCTGCATTCCTTTCTTCCCTGTGTTCACACACGTCTTCTTTCTGTGTCTGCTCTCCACTTTGGCTGCTCTTTCTTCCATTTATCCTCACTCTTTCATTTGCATCTGCAGTTCTGCTGTTTTCCTTGCATCCTCACTCCTCTTTTTTCTGCATTACTGCTCCTCTTCTGCTGTTCTTGATTCCTTTTCTCTTCAAACCTGTGCGACCTGGTGTGGGGAACCTGCTTTGGCAGGGGGTTGGTCTCAATGATCTCTAGAGGTCCCTTCCAACGCCTACAGTTCTGTGATTCATTTCTTTCTTCTGCATCTAAACTCTTCTGCTGTTTTCTTTGCCGTGAATTCGCTTCTTTCATCTGCATCTGCATTCCTGTTACGATGCTGCTTTTTTTGTTTCCTCACTGCTCTTTATTCTGCATCTACACTTCTGCTTTTGTGTCTGTTCTCACTACTCTTCCTTCTCTATCTGCACTCCACTTCTGTTCTTCTTTCTTCTGTCTCCTCACTGCTCCTCATTCCTGCATCTAAAGTCCATTTCTGCTCTGCCTTCTTGCCAGTGTCCTCACTGCACTTTAGTCTGAAGGATGGGAGGAGGGCCCCACAGTAGGAAGTGAAAGGTGAGAAAAGGACTTCACAGGGGCTGAGGATAGGGGTAGTTAGAGATAGCTTACAGAAGCAAGGATGTGGAGGTTGTTAGCAAAGTAAGGGATGGCAGACACTGGGTGTGGGATAGCGAGAGGGATGAAGGCCATGCAGATAAGGGTTTGAGAACAGCCTGAGGACGTGTGGCAGGGAGGTGAGAGATGTGCACAGGGCCTGGGGGCTGCTCCTCCTGCAGGGTCAGAAGTTTGCAGCCAGGAAGACCAGGAGCCTTCGTGATGGAAACCACAAATCTTCCCCCCACGGTGCAGGCGCGATGGGGGGAGGGTCTGCATGCTAATGAACTCTCAGGAACGTAATGAATATGGATGTGAATGCCTGGAAAATGACGGGTCATGAGTTAGTTCAGCCTGTATCTGAGTCATGCTTCTTGCTGATGGCGTGCAGCTCTGGGGGAGCTGTGCCCATGGCACCAGGGCGGTTGTGCATGGCTGGTGGAACACACCTGCTCTGTGCTGTTCCAGCCTGCAGGGTTTCACGTCCACGTGTCTGTCTGCACTGAATCTCCTGGTGGCTCAGAAGCAGTAGTCCAGCAGGCTGCCCAGTCAGTGCTGAGCTGGGAGAAACAGCGAGACGGACACACAGACACAGCCTGGCCTTCTGCCTCGCTTCCTCCTCCTGTCTGCTAGTTCCCAGAATCCTCCCGTTGCCTTTATTTTTTTCTTCTATGCTTTGCTGTGCTTTGCTGTAGTTTCCTTTGCTATGCCATGGTTTTCTTTCCTATTTGCTTTTTCTTTCCCTGTTGTTTTCTGTGTTTTCTTTCTTTTTTCCTCGTCTTTGCTTTGGTTTGCTTTTTTCTTTATGCTTCTTTGCTTTGCGTTGCTTTTTTTTCTTTTCATTGCTTTGCTTTGCTTGTCGTGTTTTTGTTTTTTTCTCAGCTTTGCTTTTGTCTGCTTTGCTTTGTGATGCTCTCTCACTTCTTCTTTTCTTTCTTTAATTTGTTTTTCTTGTCTTTTATTTGCTTTGAATTCCCTTGATTTGATTTCTGTGTTTTCTTTGCACCGCTTTTAAGAATTACTTTTCCAGCTCTTCCAAGAATTTCCCCCCTTTTCCCACACTTCCCTATTTCTCTTCTTTTCCCTTGCTTTCCCATCATTTCCCATCTTTTTTCTCCACCTCGTCCCATGCTTTCCCAGTTTTTCTGACCCTTTGCACGCCAGCATCGCTTCCCCCGTCGCGTCACCTCCCACCCCATCCCTGCCCCACAGCTGCTCTGCACCATACAGGCTCGTCTCGTCCTCTCCTTGATCCCCTGAGACGTGCACTGAGTCAGCCTCGGGAGCGCAGGTGAAGGCACCTCAGCTGTGTGAGCAGAAGGGCTGCAGCCTGGCTGCGCCTCTCCTGGGCCCCACTGAAGGACCGACTGCCTCTGGGGAAGGATCTCTCTCTGGACGTCGCCCCTCTTGGAGTCTTTTCCCGCGAGCCCAGGTCACAGGTAAGCTCTCAGTTCATTTCTGATTATCCCTGTCTAATGCGACCATCTTTCCAGCCTGACCTCTCTGTATCCTTCCTGATTGACATCTGGGATCTGGTTGTTTATGCACTTGGCGAGCCAGGCAGGCCAAAGGTACTGCCAGGAAAGAGAGCAGGGTGGCCGTGGTGGGTGACTCCCTTCTCGGAGGAATGCAGGGCCCCATCTGCAGACTGGACCCGAACCACTGGGAAGTGTGCTGCCTTCCTGGGTCAGGGACATAGCCAGGAAACTCCCCAGGCGGGTTAGGTCCACTGGTTCTTTTCCTTTACTCGTAGTTCAGCTTAGCAGTGAGGACCAGAGGGAATGGCTTCAAGCTACGGCAGGGAAGATTCAGGCTGGATATCAGGAAGTATTAGTGTTCAGAAAGGGTGGTCAGGCACTGGAATGGATGCCCAGGGAGGTGGTGGAGTCACCGACCCTGGGGGTGTTCAAGGAAAGGCTGGATGTTGTGTTGAGGGACATGGTTTATTGGGAGCTGTTGGTAAGAGGTGAACGGTTGGACTGGATGATCTTTTATGTCTTTTCCAACCTTGCTGATTCTATGATTCTATTTCCTAAGCTGTAGGGCTATCAGCTCTCATAGAAAACGAGGAAGAGCCCTGGGAGTCCTTGCCCCGAACCTTGCACCCTATTGAAGGGCAGGGGCACTCTTCTCCAAGCAGCCTGATGAGGTGAGTAAGGGACGGCCGGGCGCTGGAGGGCGGTGGCTGCACCAGTGCTCAGGATTCAGGAAACCACTCCAGTTATGCTAGCCCAAAGAATGACAGTTTGAATATCCCATGCTGTGTCTGCTGTACTGGAGGTAAAGGGAGGGCATTGGCTCTCACCCCAAAGGTTCCTGCAATCCTAGGCCTTCCTGGTGGAGCAGGATGATGTAGAAATAATTGTAACTGATGTTGTCAACCCAGTGTTCTTCCTTAGCGGAGCTCCTGGACAAGCAGTATTTCACGACTGCTATGAAAGAACTGAAGCTGCACCTTCCAGCCGGTCAGACCTGTAGGACAAACCTTCAGAAGATGCAGAAGACACCTGGTCTGCCAACGACAGCAGTAAGGCAGGATGTGCAATAGCTGCAACTGACAAGGTAATCGAAGCACAACCATTACCTGAGGGGACTTCCCCTCAAAAGGCTGAAATAACTGCCAGGACAAGAGTCTCAATTACATGGACAGGTGCTAATTACATATTTGGGATGCTACACACTTGTAGTACTATCTGAAAAGAGCGAGGATTGCACACACAGGCAAAAGAGCATGATGTAAATCTGCCAAGGAGCGTGCTGTTACACCTTGTGAAGTACAGCAGAAGGGTCCCACTGTACAGGAAACGGGAAATCAGAGGATGGGTCGGGCGGCAGGACAGGCAATTGAATTGTGTGACTGTGCCAAAATCTTCCTCCAAAGAGTCGCTCTTCAAGTGCTTCTTGCTTTCTCCCTGCCACAAGCTGACACCAGTAGCCGTCCAGTGCAGCGCGGCCATGCAGAAAGGCTGGGGAAGGAGACAGAGCTTGAGAAGGCACCAAGGACACGTACAGGTACACAACAAGCATCTGGACTTGATGCACTGTCTTTCTGCCCAGGCTTTCTGTTTGTTGGCTCCTGGGGCAGTTCTATGCAGTTGACATCCCAGCTTTCTCCCAAGCTCCGGCTGCACAGAAGTGCAAGCAATCAGAGGAAGAGAAGGAAAAAGCAGAGGAGTGGCCTTCTGAGAAAAGAGCTGAGGGGGAGCTTGAGGCAGTGTTTTGGAGAAGTAGTGCTTTGACTTAGGGTTGTTCTGTGTCTGAGTTTTCCTTGCGCTGGGTTATCACTGAGTGTAGCTGTTTGTTTTCTTGGATCCTGTGTGTGCGTTGTTGGTAGACAGATTAGTGTGTGGAAAAGACAGCTGAGAATCCAGGGCATGGCAATGTACTTCTGCTGGGCAGATGTACTGAACTGCTGGAAGGCTTGTGGGAATGAGAAGAGAAGCTGGATTTCTGTTGGACAGCCCGACTGCATCAGTTCTGCCTCCTTTCAGTGAGCTGAAGGCAGTGTGTGTGGAGCCTTCTGATGGGAAACCCACGGTCCCCACAGGGTGGGTGCGGAAAAGAAATGGAGCTGAGATGCATCTGTGTGCTGTGAGTGCTATTGCTGAGGACAGGGAGGAGCCGCAGCTGATAAAAGGGCTTTGGTAAGAACAGTGGTGAAAGCAGGAGTGGATATGGAAGGTTTGGATTGCTCTCGGAGGAACGGTGGAAGGGTCAAATGTTCTGCAGGTTCAGCACGCGCTGCGCCCTGCCTGCGCCCTGCCTGCGCCCTGCCTGCGCCCTGCCTGCGCCCTGCCTGCACCCTGCCTGCGCCCTGCCTGCGCCCTGCCTGCGCCCTGCCTGCGCCCTGCCTGCGCCCTGCCTGCGCCCTGCCTGTTTTTTTATCCTTTCCTTTTTAGGGTAGGAAAACAAATTTCTGGGGCAGGAGAAGAAGAAATGCAGCAGTCTTCTCTGCACGGCTCATTTTGCGTGAGTTGCCAGGTGCTCCTGTGGTAATGGGTGCTGATGAGCCAGCCTTGGTGGCAGGGCTGTGGCTTTGCTTTGTGGCTGTGCTGAATGATTTCTTCACCTCGGTCTTCACTGGTGGTCAGGATTCTAGTCTTTTTCACGTCCCTGAACCCTGCATCCCCAGTCCTCTATGTGGGGACCAAGGAGGTAAATCCCTCCCCACTGTAAGAGCAGAGGAAGTCCGAGAGTGCCTCCTTAGACTGAATGAATACAAGTCTATGGGGCCGGATGGCGTGCATCCCAGGGTCCTGAAGGAGCTGGCTGAGGTGGTTGCCGAGCCGGTCTCCATCATATTTGAGAAGTCGTGGCTGTCAGGTGAGGTCCCGGACGACTGGAGGAAGGGTCACGTCACTCCCATATACAAGAAGGGGAGCAGGGAGGACCCGGGGAACTACAGGCCGGTGAGTCTCACCTCCGTGCCTGGGAAGATCATGGAACAGATCCTCCTGGACAACATGCTCGGTCACATAAAGAATGAGCATGTGACACGAGACAGCCAGCACGGCTTCACCAAAGGAAGGTCATGCCTAACTAATCTTGTGGCCTTCTATGATGGAGTGACGGCATTGGTGGACGAAGGGAAGGCGACCGATGTCATTTACCTGGACCTGAGCAAGGCCTTTGACATGGTCCCCCACCACATCCTCATCTCCAAATTGGAGGGAAGTGGATTTGATGGGTGGACGACCCGATGGATGAGCAATTGGTTGAAAGGCCGCAGACAGAGGGTGGTGGTCAATGGCTCTATGTCCAGGTGGAGGCCGGTAACAAGCGGTGCCCCCCAAGGGTCTGTCTTGGGACCGGTGCTCCTTAACATCTTTATTAATGACATCGATGAGGGAATTGAGTGCACCCTCAGCAAGTTTGCTGACGACACCAAGCTGAGTGGTGCGGTTGATACGGTGGAAGGAAGGGATGCCATTCAGAGGGACCTCGACAGGCTGGAGGGCTGGGCTCGGGTGAACCTGATGAGGTTCAACACGGCAAAGTGCAAGGTTTTGCATTTGGGCCGGAAGAACCCCAGGCACCTGTACAGGCTGGGAGGAGCGGTCCTTGAGAGCAGCTCGGCAGAGAAGGACCTGGGGGTCCTGATGGACGAGAGACTGAACATGAGCCAGCAGTGCGCTCTGGCAGCTCGAAAGGAAATGGGATCCTGGGCTCCATCAGGAGAGGGGTGGTCAGCAGGGACAGGGAGGTGATTGTCCCTCTCTACTCGGCTCTTGTGAGGCCCCACCTGGAGTACTGTGTCCAGGTGTGGAGCCCTCAGTACAAGAAAGACACTGAGATTTTGGAAAGGGTCCAGAGGAGGGCGACTAAGATGATCAGGGGGCTGGAGCACCTCCCCTATGAGGACAGGCTGAGGGAGTTGGGCTTGTTCAGCCTGGAGAAGAGAAGGCTGCGGGGTGACCTCATTGCAGCCTATCAATACCTGAAGGGAACCTACACCCAGGAGGGGAGTAAACTCTTCAAAAGGGCTGACAACAGCAGGACTAGGGGAAATGGTTTTAAGTTGAAGGAGGGAAGATTTAGGTTGGATGTTAGGGGGAAGTTCTTTACTAGGAGAGTGGTTAGGCCCTGGAACGGGCTGCCCAGGGAGGTTGTGGATGCCCCGTCCTTGGACGTGTTTAAGGCCAGGTTGGACGGGGTCCTGGGCAACTTGATCTGAATGTGTATGTTTGGTGGCCCTGCTAGGCAGGGGGGTTGGAACTACATGATCCTTGGGGTCCCTTCCAACCCGGGTGATTCTGTGATTCTGTGATTTATTTTATGTCAGAATTTGAGGCCTACGATTTTCCCACTGTGAATGCCTGTTTTAAATGATAAAAAGCGATATGAAAATTAGCTTCCCTCCTTGTATCAGAATCACGTATTGACTTTTGATATTTGTCTTTCTATTCCTTTAGCAAGTGGGGTGTTGATGCTGCTGCACGTATCTCCCATTTTGCCCTTCTGCTTTGTGTAAAAGAATAGCAAAACATGCCATCTGTGTGTGCAATTTCCTTGAAGTATTTTACTTCAAGGTTCCCTAAACTTTGGATGTGGGAGGTGACCACTCCTTTGTCTATGATGAAAGCCCAGCGGTGATGCAGGCACTTGCTGAGGTCACAGTGGTTGCCGGGCTGGGAGCGTTTGTGCCCCAGCTGGGAGCAGAGCTGGTGCTGTAGTGAGCGTGGTGCACACTGAGACCGAGCTCTGTGCTTTCCTTGAGAGATCTTCCTGTGAGAGCCCACTGGAAGCAGCGCTGCGGCGTGTGTGAGAGCTGGGCCCAGCTGCGGCTGAGCAGTGGCCAGGTGAGCTGGGGTTGGTGCTGGGTGTCTCAGCAGGAAAGCTGGGCTGGGGTGGGCACGCTGCGTCAGCCCTTGTCCAGGCTGGCGGTGAGACAAAAGGAGTTTTCTTCACGACAGCAACACCAGCCGTGTGCTTCAAGGTGCAAAACTATGGAGGAGATGGAGAAGAACGCTTGCTGTCAGAACTCATGGCAGCTGTACGGGAGCTGGATGTATTTTGGAGACAGTTGTCATTAGCAGTTGGTTTTGAGTATTGCCCTGCCCGATAGCTTCAACTGCAGAGCAGAAGAAAGCTGGGAAAATGCTTTTTCCTATTTTTCCCCTGCAGGTTCTTTCTTCAGGGTTGGTTTACCAAAGGAGATTTTGGGGACTGAGGCAGTTGAAGAGTGAAGCCAGCTCTTTCCAACAGCAGGGGGTCAGTCCCTGTGGAGAGGAGCCCAGGAACGTGAGCTTCCTCTGAGACATTCCCCAGCATGTCCCAGCAGGGACACAGACGCGGTTGCCATTCCTGCTTTGCGCGTGGAAAGGTATGGCTGGGTTTCTCTAACTTGGGTTTTCTTCCTTTCTCTGGTTCTGGAGGGGCAGGGGTGGAGCAGGGGGAGCCCTGCTGGTCCTTAGTGAGCTCAGTAACCAGTTGGCTTGTGCGGTGCAGCAAAAGGACAGCATTGCCAGGCTCCTTAAGCTGCTGGGGCAGGGTGGGAGCCGAGAGCGGGCGCTGCCCTCCTGCCATCTGTCCCTGGTTCTGGTTTGCCATGTTTGCTCTGGGTTTCTGCTGAGAAGTTTGTTCTAGCTGCCTGCAGCAGTACAGGGTGGGGAAGAAATGATGGTGAAGAGCTAAGGCTGCGCACGGTAATTTTGCACGGGTTGAACTGTGGCACCTGAAGACACTGTTTCCCTTGGAATAATGCTGGTGTTTGCAGGTGTGTTGGTGCAACCCCCTGAAGTGATGTCTGAGAGCGCCTGTCTTCTGCACCTGAACGATAAGAAAGCTGGATATGCCCAGAAATTGCAGCTTGTGCAGATGTTGTGAATGCGCTCCCAGTGTTTCCTTTAGTGATAACTCAGCGCTCTCTGGCACGATCTGGAACACTGCATCTCTTTGCAAACGTTGGTGCCTGTATCCATGGGCCCTCCTTTTTTCTCTCCTCAGAAGCAGCGCCGTGCTGTTCCCCATGCTAGGGAGCAGCAGCCAGCAGGCTGCCCCAGTGCCAGCTGGGCCTTGCAGCGCGCAGAGGGACGCGATGGGGATGGAGCATCCTTAGCACCATGCAAAAGTGAGTCTCTTCAGTCCTCTGTCATGAAGGATGGAAGAATGAGTATTACTTGTGAGTTGGTGCAGTGCTGTAGGGATGTCCAGTAACCATTGTGGAAGCATTAGGGAGGCTGACAGTGACAGCTGATGGCAGCTGTGAGACAGAAGTCTGTGTGTCAGTGGTGGCGCTCAGAGCTGAATGAATTCCCTTCAGAGACAAAAAAAACCCATGTCTCAACTTGTGCAGTGTTTTGTAGAGCTGTCAGGCAGAGCTGGGTTCCTCTGCTGCCACCTGAGCAGGAATGAGAGCAGTAATGCTCTGTGTAAGCGCCCTGCAGTTTAAACATCAGTTTCTGTTTTGGCTGTAGAACAGTGTCTTTTGGTTTTGGGGGGTGGATGTGGGCTAAGAGGACAGCGCTGCTCCTGGGAAACCAACACTCAATCTGTTGTTGTAGGGATGGAGCCTGCGCGTCCATGGAATGGTGCTGGGCATGGGGGGAAACGGAAAGCCTCCCCAGGTAAGAAGCTCTTGTGAGCTGTGGTGTGGGTACCTGCCTCTAAACAGGGCTGCGTGAAGGGGCGTGTGATGGAGGAGAGGGGAAAGGGCACTGCAGATCTCTGCTGACTGCAGAAATGGCGGACCATTGTAGCAGCAGAAGGGCAAATTGAAAAAACTACGCTTGAGGAGCAGAAGTTTGTGGTTGGCTGTGCTAAAATGTTCCTGCAAAGAGATGCTCTTCATGTCTGCCTTGTTTCCTTTCTGTCAGGAGCTGATGACAACAGGCTTGCAGGGAGGCACGGGAGGAGCAAGGAGAGTGGCACAGCACCCAAGAGAGGTACGACACGCAGCAGGCATCTGGGTTTGGTGCCCTGTCTTTCTAGTTAGGCTTTCTGTCTGCCCTTTCCTGGGCCTGTTGTCATTGCATGTTGCTTGAGGTCTTAATCCCTGGGGATTACAATTACCTTTCCTGTCCCAATTGACAATGCAAGCCCACAGTTCACCCAAGATCCTAAGGTGCATTGCTGTGGAGACTGGAGATGAGATTTCCTAGTATCGTGGCCTATTTTGCAGACTGAATGTAGTGCTGGACTCCTTAAATGTTGCTGCTTCCCCTTTCTTGTTTCTAACAGGGAGAGGTGCTGAGCCAAATGGCGAAATCTCCATGAAAACTCCTCTCCAGGCTGGAGGGCTTCCTGAAGCAGCAGGTCCCAGCAGAGGGGGAACAGCTGCTCCTGCAGTTGCCAACTGCTCCCTCTCCAAGATCATGGTCGCAAGAAAGCGCAAGGCAGTGGAAGAGGAGGAGCAGAAGGCAGAGCTGGGTCCTGCCAACAAACAAGTGAAAGTGGAGCACAATGGGGAGAAGGCTCAGAGCCCTCATCAGAGCAGAGGTGCTGTGCCAGCTCCATCAGCACAGCCTGGGCCTGCCCCAGTGCCGACCGAGCGGTTCCAGACCTCAAAGCGAAGAGGTAAGAAGATGCTGCAGCTGCCCTGGTGAGGTGCTTCCCTTGTCAAGCACGTGGAGTTTGCTTGGGGTTTGCTTTGCTTTTTCTTCCCTTCTGCAGGGAGGGGAAAAGAGTAGAAGGCTACCAAGTCCAAAGGATGTGCCAGAATGTGTAATCCTATCTTTTCCCATGAAATCCATGCTGGCCTTCTGCTCGTCCCACTGCAAATACCCGTTCCTGAGAGATTTCCCAGTCTGTTCTCGTGGTACCCGTGTTTCCGTGGTTTTGCTATTGACAAACTGAATTTCTCTTCTCTTGCTCTATAGAAAGACGACGACGACAGAAAGAGAGGAGAGCAGAAATGAAGAAGGCTGCTCTCAGAGCTGCTGCTGCACATGCAGAGGTGAGTCCTTGGCAAGCACAGACACGGCTCTTGTTCTCTGTCTGTCAGACGTGAAGGGGGTTGTGGAATACTGGGGGAAGCGGTGTCCTGCTTTGACACTTGCCTTGTTTCTTTCCAGTTCTCCACCATAAACAGCCTTGTGGAGATGATGGAGAAGCTGCAGCTGAAGGACTGAGCGGAGGAGCATCAGCAGGCAGCGGCTTTGAGGCAGCAGCCCAACTTTCACTCTGGTTGCAGTCCATCAATAAACAATTGGAGTTTTGCATTCACAAGGAGCGCATGGCCTGATTTGTCCAGCAGCACCCAGTGAGCCACTGCACCACCTCCTCGTTATCCCACCACCTCCTCGTTATCCCACCACCTCCTCGTTATTCCACTGGCGGCGCTGGGTCAGAACTCCCACAGCTCCATCAGGGAATGCTGCAGGGTACAGAAGCAATGGACGCACCAATCCTGGGCCCTGCCCACACTGTCTGAGCAGTTAGAGAGCAGCTCCATAGAGCCGTCTGACTTTCTCGGGGCAGCACTGAGCAAAGTGAGCGTGTGCCCCTCAGCCTGCAGGCGTCTCTGCTGGGGGAAGAGAGGCTCCGCTGGCCGCCTGATCCCGGAAGGCAGAGGTGTTCTCCTGACTTCTCTGCAGTGCTGCCTTCCTTCATCGTCCCCCCTTCCTTCAGATATTTTGATGCTGCTTTTCACCCTTTTGGGCGGAGCTTGAGTGACTCTCATCATTGCATAGCTTTGTACTGAGCGGTGTGGAATTTTCTGGCTTTGTTTGTAAAAGCCTAGGCTGAAAACCGCAGCGTGCGTGCTAAATGGGAGTCCTAGCACTGTGGAAGTGGATAACTGTTGGGATGGAGCTGCTTTTGGTTTTCTAATGAGTGTATAATGAGCAAAGTTTGCCAACAGGATCGTGTTTTCTCAACGAATGACTAGGAGCGATATGCAGAGGAAGATGGCAGTTGGCAGATGGTGCCTGGCAAGAGCTGTTGTTTGTGTCCTGCAGCCGGGAATGCTCCACGCCGAGGGGTGCGGGCTGTGAGAGGAACATGTCTGTGGAAGCATGGCCGTTCCTCCCGTCTGATGGGGCAGAAGGCAGGGACAGGAGAGGAAAGCTGAACAGATCTGCATTTTCGTCACGGCTCTTACTGTGTGGGAAATGAGCTGTGCCACTGTGCTTCTTTGTGCTGGCTAGTTCTGGAGCTGTGCCTTCAACTTGATGCTCAGCTGTTCCTGTGTGCAATGCTCCACACTCGGATCCTGCAGAGCCCAGAGGCCTCCTTGGCTGCTGTCACTCACCTGGAGCTTGCAGGGTGCTGTGCGTGCTGTATGGAGCTGCTTCCAGCTGTCATTTGCAAGACCCTGTAAGTGCACTGGGTTCAAACAGCAGTCAGATAACACAGATGAGAAAGAAGCAGAAAAACTTGTATTATTTTTTTTTTTACATCACAGGCTTTGATCTCCAGCCAAGCCTGTTGTGCTGTGGAGAGCAGTGGAAGCTGTTGAGTTGCATGACCAAGGGGTGCAGCCTGGTTCCCCCCTCCCTAAGGGGGAGGCTCATTGAAGGGCTGGCTGCCTGCAGGGAAGGAGCTCTGCTTTTTTGTGTGCCCTGTTCCTCAGAATGGGGTAAGCAGTTCTGTGGAGATTTACTAGGTTGAGTCCTTTGTGTTTCTCAGGTAACTTAAAGCTGTGTCTGCTCTTGCCTCTGTTTGCAGTTGCCACGCCTCTGGCCTTGGCCCCCACAGAAGCCCCTCCTGGTTGTCAGTGGCAGCTGTTAGCTGTGCAGTGCCAGCAGTCTGTAGAAATGGCAGCACTTGGGAGGATGACACAGTTTGCCTGATGTTATGCTTTATGGATGCGGTCAGGTGAGAAAGCGCTGTGCTTCGTGGCACAAATTCCTTGGCCAAAGGACGCTTTGGAGCAGAGGTTTGCTGTCAGGAGGCCTGAAAGCATCGAAGGAAATGCTGCTGTGCACTGGGCCCAGAGACATCAGCTCCCAGCACGTCAGTGAGTGCGGACGCCTGCAGCCTCTGTGTCTGTCGGGGATTGCTCCAAGGGCTCTGTAGGCAGCTGTCCGTGGCTGTTTTGCTTTGTTAGGGCATGGGCACAGATGACAACACACTGATGGTGTCCTGCTCGGAAATGGATGCGCTGGATGGCAGAGGAGGATTCTGAGCCAAGTATGGGATCATCTTTGTTCCTTCGTGAAGGTGAGTTTTGAAAAGTGAAACACTTGAAGCTGGATTTGCAGGGTGCCTGGAAGGAGGTGACTCTCGCTTGGTATCAGTTGGGTATTTCAGAGCAGCTGAGATTAAGGGGACGTCACAAATAACGTTCTGAGAATGTTCCTGACCGTTCTTAGTTGTTAAATTGTCTAAAAGAATGCAAGCAGTGCACAAAAACAAAAGCCGAACAACCACGGCATGTCCTGCAAAGAATCCAGCTTTAATAGAGACTGACAGTTACTAAGGTTCCCTTTTCTTCTTCTGTCAGTGACTGAATTTGCTCTCACCTCTTCTCTCTGCACGTGACTTCCCACTTCTTCTATCTTTAGTTCTTCTTCGGTTGAACTTCTCTCTTGTCTATTTCTCCTCCTTTCTACCTTTGCAATCCCTTCCCTGAAACCCCTTCCCTCCCTTCTCTTTTCTGTCTTTTCTAACTTCTCCTCTCTGCTGCCTTCCTCTCTATTTTTTTTCCTGTACTTTTCTTTCTTTTCTCTGCACCGTTATTTCTCCTCTTCCTCCTTCTGCACTTCCTGCTCCTCTGTTCCCTCCTCTCAGTTCTCCCCTGCCTGTTCCTGCTCTTTTCCTATTCTCCTCCTCACTCCTCTGCCCTGTTTCTGCATTATTTCATCCTCCTGCAGCAGCGGCTCATCTGCTCTGCAGTTCTCTCTTTGTGCTGTCCTCTGCTCTTTGAGTAATTCTTCCCTCTGTCCTTGCTCCTCTTCAGCTGGCTATGAATTCTCCACATCATGGCTCCTATTGGGCTATTTTTTCTTCTCCATATTCTCACTCTTCCTTCATCTGCACTCCTCTTCTGCCGTTCTTTTTTTCGCTCTATCCTCTCTCCTCTTTCTTCTGCATTCTTCCTCTGCTTCTCCAGTTCTTCATTCCCTGCCTCCTCACTCCTCTTTCCTCTGCATCAACACTGCTCTTCTGTTGGACTTTTTTCCTTTTTCCCTACTTCTCGTTCTTCTGTATCTGCACTCCTCTTCAGCTGTTCTTTTTTCATTCTGTCCTCACTCCATTCTTCTGCATCTCCCCACGTCTTCTGATCTTCTTTACAGTCTCCTCCCTTGTTTTTCATCTGCATCTGCACTCTTCTCCCATTCATTTTTCTGTGCTTCCTCCCTGTTCTTTCTTCTGCATCTGAACTCCTCTTCTGCTATTCTTTCTTCCTGCTCATCTTGCTTCCCTGTAGAATCATTCCTTTTTCTTCTGCATCTGTCTCTGCACTCTTCTCCTGTTTTCTTCTCTTTTCTCTCTTTCTCCATTTGCACTCTTCTGCTGCTTTTTTTTCCCCTGCCTTTTCTCTCTGTCATTTGCATCTGCACTACTCTTCTGCTGTACTTTCTTCCCTCTATCCTCACTTGTGCATCTGCACTCTCCTAAGGCTGATTCTTCTGCCTTGTATTCTCACTGCTCTTTCCTCTGCATTCTCACTCTCCTGTTTGTTTTTTTTTCCCTTGCATCCTCCCTCCTCTTCTGCTGTTCTTTCTTCCTTGTTTCCTCACTCCTCTTCTGCATATGCACTCCACATGTGCTGTTCATTCTTCTCTGTATCCTCACTGCTTTGTATTCTGCATCTGCTCTCCTCTTCTGCTGTTCTTTCCTTCCCTGTATCCTCACACATCTTCCTTCTCTGTTTGCTCTCCACTTTGCTGGAGGCTGTTCTTTCCTCCTTTAATCCTCACTCTTTCATTTGCTGCTCTACTCCTCCTGTTCTGTCTTCTATTTATCCTCACTCATTTTATTCTTCTGCATTCACGCTCCCTTTCTGCAGTTCTTCCTTCTCCGAATCCTCAGTCCTCTTTCTTTTGCTGCTTTGTTTTCCAGTTTCTCACTGCTCTTTACTCTGCATCTGCAGTCATCATTTTCTCATACTTCTTCCCTGTCTTCTCTCCTGTCTTCTCCATCTGCACTCTTTTTCTGCTTTCCTTTCTTCCCCCCTTCCTCTTCCTTCTGCATCTGAACCCCATTTCTGCTCTTCCTTCCTTCTCTTTCTCCACTCTCCTCTTTCTTCTGCGTCTGTTCTCTTCTGCTGTCCTTTCTCCCCTGTAACCTCACTTCTCATTTTTCTGCATCACTCTCATCATCTTTCCTCCCTGTCTTCTCACTTCTCATTCACCTGCAGCTGCAGTCCTCTTCTGCTCTCCTTTCCTCCTTGTATCCTCACTTGCCTTTTTTTCTGCATCTGCACTCCCCTTCGGCTTTGCTTTCTTTATCCTATCCTCTCTCCCGTTTTGTCTGCATCTGCCCACCACTTCTGATCTTTCTTACTGCTTCTCCTCACTGCTCTTTCACCTGCATCTTCACTCCTCTTCTGCTGTTTATTGTTGTGCCCTCGCTCCTCTTTCTTCTCCACCCGCATTTCTCTTCTACTGTTTTTCCCCTGCATCCTCACTCCTTTGTTGTCTACATCAGCTTTACACTCCTGCTTTTCTTTCTCCCTTATATCCTCGCTGCTCTTTTACCTGCATCCCTCCTCTTCTGCTGTTCTTTCTTCCCTGTATCCTCACTCCTCTTCCTTCTGCATAATTAAACTCCTCTCTTGGTCGTCTTTCTTTGTCTCCTCACTGCTTTGTTCTCTATCTGCACTCCTGTTCTGCTCTCATTTCTTCCCTGTCACCTCACTCCTCTTTCTTCTGCACCTGAACTCCTGTTCTGCTGTCCTTTCTTCTCTTTATCCTCACTGTTTTTATAGCCTGCACTGCTGCTGTTCTTTCTTCCCTTTCTCATACCTCCTCTTTCTTCTGCATCTGCACTCTTCTGCTGTCTTCTTGCGTGTGAATTCACTTTCCCCTTGCACCTGCGTTCCCCTTCTGCAGCTCTTCCTTCCCTGTCTACTCTCTCCTTTTTCTTCCGTAGCTGCACTCCTCCTTTTCTGTCTTCTATCAGTTCTCACTCCACTTTGTTCTGCATCTGCCCTCCACTGTTGTTGGTTTTCCCCTGTCCTTGTTGCACTTTCTTCCATCTGCACTCCCTTCCTGTAGCTTGTCTTTCCTGTCTACTCACTGCCCTTTCTTCTGAGCTGCACTCCTCTACTGCTGTTCTGTCCTCACTACTCTTGCTTCTGCAGCTGCAGTCCTCCTCTTCTCTTCCTCCTCCTGTGTCCTCGCTCCTATTTCTCCATCTGCACTCCTCTTCTGCTGTATTTTCCCTGCATCCTCACTCGTCTTCATCAGCTTTACTCTTCTGCTGTTCCTTCTTTCCTCTGTCCTCACTTCCTTCTGCGTATGCTCTCCACATCTGCTGTTCTTTCTTCTTTGTATGCGTGCTGCTCTTTCTTGTGCACTTGCACTCCTCTTCTTCTGTTCTTACTTCCTTTGATTTTCACTGTTTTTTCTTCATCTGCTCTCCTCCTCTGTTGTTTTTTCTTCCCTATCTCCTTGCTTCTTCCTTCTATATCTGCTTTCCTCTTCTACTTTTTCTTCCCTCTCTCCTCTTGGTCCTGTCTGCATTCCTTTCTTCCCTGTGTTCACACACGTCTTCTTTCTGTGTCCGCTCTCCACTTTGGCTGCTCTTTCTTCCATTTATCCTCACTCTTTCATTTGCATCTGCAGTTCTGCTGTTTTCCTTGCATCCTCACTCCTCTTTTTTCTGCATTACTGCTCCTCTTCTGCTGTTCTTTATTCCTTTTCTCTTCAAACCTGTGCGACCTGGTGTGGGGAACCTGCTTTGGCAGGGGGTTGGTCTCAATGATCTCTAGAGGTCCCTTCCAACGCCTACAGTTCTGTGATTCGTTTCTTTCTTCTGCATCTAAACTCTTCTGCTGTTTTCTTTGCCGTGAATTCGCTTCTTTCATCTGCATCTGCATTCCTGTTACGATGCTGCTTTTTTTTGTTTCCTCACTGCTCTTTATTCTGCATCTACACTTCTGCTTTTGTGTCTGTTCTCACTACTCTTCCTTCTCTATCTGCACTCCACTTCTGTTCTTCTTTCTTCTGTCTCCTCACTGCTCCTCATTCCTGCATCTAAAGTCCATTTCTGCTCTGCCTTCTTGCCAGTGTCCTCACTGCACTTTAGTCTGAAGGATGGGAGGAGGGCCCCACAGTAGGAAGTGAAAGGTGAGAAAAGGACTTCACAGGGGCTGAGGATAGGGGTAGTTAGAGATAGCTTACAGAAGCAAGGATGTGGAGGTTGTTAGCAAAGTAAGGGATGGCAGACACTGGGTGTGGGATAGCGAGAGGGATGAAGGCCATGCAGATAAGGGTTTGAGAACAGCCTGAGGACGTGTGGCAGGGAGGTGAGAGATGTGCACAGGGCCTGGGGGCTGCTCCTCCTGCAGGGTCAGAAGTTTGCAGCCAGGAAGAGCAGGAGCCTTCGTGATGGAAACCACAAATCTTCCCCCCACAGTGCAGGCGCGATGGGGGGAGGGTCTGCATGCTAATGAACTCTCAGGAACGTAATGAATATGGATGTGAATGCCTGGAAAATGACGGGTCATGAGTTAGTTCAGCCTGTATCTGAGTCCCGCTTCTTGCTGATGGCGTGCAGCTCTGGGGGAGCTGTGCCCGTGGCACCAGGGCGGTTGTGCATGGCTGGTGGAACACACCTGCTCTGTGCTGTTCCAGCCTGCAGGGTTTCACGTCCACGTGTCTGTCTGCACTGAATCTCCTGGTGGCTCAGAAGCAGTAGTCCAGCAGGCTGCCCAGTCAGTGCTGAGCTGGGAGAAACAGCGAGACGGACACACAGACACAGCCTGGCCTTCTGCCTCGCTTCCTCCTCCTGTCTGCTAGTTCCCAGAATCCTCCCGTTGCCTTTGTTTTTTTCTTCTATGCTTTGCTGTGCTTTGCTGTAGTTTCCTTTGCTATGCCATGGTTTTCTTTCCTATTTGCTTTTTCTTTCCCTGTTGTTTTCTGTGTTTTCTTTCTTTTTTCCTCGTCTTTGCTTTGGTTTGCTTTTTTCTTTATGCTTCTTTGCTTTGCGTTGCTTTTTTTTCTTTTCACTGCTTTGCTTTGCTTGTCTGTTTTTTGTTTTTTTCTCAGCTTTGCTTTTGTCTGCTTTGCTTTGTGATGCTCTCTCACTTCTTCTTTTCTTTCTTTAATTTGTTTTTCTTGTCTTTTATTTGCTTTGAATTCCCTTGATTTGATTTCTGTTTTCTTTGCACCGCTTTTAAGAATTACTTTTCCAGCTCTTCCAAGAATTTCCCCCCTTTTCCCACACTTCCCTATTTCTCTTCTTTTCCCTTGCTTTCCCATCATTTCCCATCTTTTTTCTCCACCTCGTCCCATGCTTTCCCAGTTTTTCTGACACTTTGCACGCCAGCATCGCTTCCCCCGTCGCGTCACCACCCACCCCATCCCTGCCCCACAGCTGCTCTGCACCATACAGGCTCGTCTCGTCCTCTCCTTGATCCCCTGAGACGAGCACTGAGTCAGCCTCGGGAGCGCAGGTGAAGGCAACTCAGCTGTGTGAGCAGAAGGGACACAGCGATCAGTAACACCAGCCTTACCAAAAGGTGCAGGGCCCTAAAATTCCTTTCTTTCCAGCCAGAGATAACATAGCAATTAACAACCAGCATTAGCACAGTGGAGCGCTTGTGTACGCTCTGTGAACTGAGCTCATCAGTGACACCCAGGTGTGCTGTCAGACAGCTGGGCTCCTCACTGCCCTTCACAGCAGCCCTGCAGAGGCAAAGCGTTGTTTCTGTTGGTGATAGAGGCCTCTGTGGACGAAATAGGGATTCCTGTGCTCTGTCACAGCATCACAGGTTTATTGGCTCCTTCCTGTCCAAGGTATGCACGACATCTAATAGAAATGTTATCAATTCATCATCTTTTTTTTTCTTTTTCTTTTTCTCTGGCTATCCAGAGGTTAGCAACAATTACGTGTGAATTAACCACATGAAGGGAGCTTGTGAAATATATTTCACATTTATGGAAAGCCATTTTAGCATCATTCCACCCATATTAACCATATGGGTGAGTCATAACAAGGAAGATTTGTAGAAGCCACAAAAAGACAAATGGAAGAATGGCAGTTGTTTATCCTGAAGACAAGCAGAAATAAAAGATCGTTGCAAAAAGGAATACATTGTTTTCCAAGACGGTGGTGATGAGGACAAAATGCAGTGGGCATAAACTGTCCCAAAGTACTTAAATGATGTCTCAGATCTTGAGACATGTAAGGCTTCAGTACGATCACACCATCAGATTCGTGCCAGGCCGTTAGATGCCCACCCCCTCTTCCCTTTCCTTCCCCCCATCATAGCTTTTCCCACTTGTAATACCTTCTTTAAGACAGATGGCAGCCGATGTTCATGCTTTCCTTGAAGGGGTCTCATTATACCCAAGGCTCTGCAATTACATCTTCAAGCAGTTTGAACCACTCTTTCCCTTTTTCTGGCACTGGCAAGAAGTTTCCACATGGATCATTGCTTCTCTATAAATACTTTAGTTTCCTGGACAATACAGCATACAATAGCCTGCAGTAGATACAGTGCTGTTTATTTCTTTAAAGGAAGCTACGTTATGATGCTGGCATCCCATAATGCTAATATGCACTGTCGTCATACACGAGTGGTGTGTGAGTAGCAAATTCTGAGCTCGTCTTCTTTGCCTGGTGCAAACTTCCCTTTCCTTTCCAAATCCACATCTGCACATGTTGCTCTGCTATTTTCATTTAGAGAAGTTGAGCAGAAAGCCACAGAGAGGAGAATTGAAATGAATAAGCTCCTAATGCAGTCTAGCTACGACATGACTACAACTAGTCTAGGTAGACCACATCCACAGCCTTTCCCTCATCCACCAGATGGGTCACTAGATCATAGAAGGAGATCAGGTTGGTCAAACAGGACCTGCCCTTCACGAACCCATGCTGGCTAGGCCTGATCCCCCGCTCATCCCGCACATGCCGTGTGATCTGCTCCATAACCTTCCCTGGCACCGAGGTCAGGCTAACAGGCCTGTAGTTCCCCGGATCCTCCTTACGACCTTTCTTGTAAATGGAGTCACATTGGCAAGCCTCCAGTCTTCTGGGACCTCACCAGTGCACAAGGAGTGCTGACAGATGATGGAAAGCGGCTCGGCTGTCACCTCTGCCAGTTCCCTCAGCACTCTCGGGTGGATCTCATCTGGCCCCATCGACTTGTGGCAGGCCAGTTGGAGCAGTAGGTCTCTGACTGTTTCTTTCAGAATCACAGGGGGATTAGTGTGGTCCCCAGCCAAGATTACCAGGTCAGAGAGAGGAGTATCCTGAGGATAACTGGTCTGACTTTTAAAGACAGACGTAAAGAAGGCATTCAGAACCTCTGCCTTTTCCTTATCCTCAGTGGTCACATTCCCAGCCTCATCCAGCAAAGAGTGGATGGTATCTGGACCCTCTAGCCACACATCCCTCCAAAGCCCACCTTATACACCCATTCAGCCCCCCATAGCCCCTCCCAAACCCCCCCGTGCTCCCCATAGCACTGTTTCCCCATAACATCCTCACAGTCCTCTATTGCCCCAAATCCCCCATATACCCCAATTCCCCACCACAGCCCACGATATATCCATACACCTCCCTATACCTCACAGCTTTCTGTAGCCCCCACTCTCCCATATCCCTCCCCAGCTCTCCACAGCTCCCTCTCCCCCCTCTATTTCCCCATTATCCCCCTATATCTCTCCCATAGCTCCCTATAGCCTCATATCCACCCCATAGTCACAGCCCGTCCCGTATTTATCCCACTTCCCCACATCCCATCCTGTCTGCATCCGCATCCCAGTCCCACTCCCAGCCCCTCACCCCGCATGAAGCCAGGTTACGGCTGCCCAGGTGTCCCCTGTCCCGGTGCCGCTCACCGTTCCCCCAGCTCCGGCGCCTCTGTCCTCAGCACCGCGACGCTCGTGCCGCGGTTCCATCTCGGTGCTTCCGGACAGCTCCGGCGCACAGCAGCGGTGCCGCGCGGGGCGACCCGGGCTGCGGGAGTAGCAGCGCCTGAGGGGAAAGCGGGGCGGCTCCGACCCGGCTGCTAACGGCCGTTCCCGCGCGCCGCGCCTCAGCCAATGGGAGCCGGCGGCGCTGCCACTGACCAATGGGAGCCCGGAGGCAGGACAGAGCTGCACCGGACCAATGAGAGCCCGGGGGCGGGGAGGTGCGGGGCCGTTGATAGGAGGAGCACTGGCATGGGGCGGGGCGGTGATGGGGGCGGGACTTCAGGGTGCGCCCTATTGCTATAGGGGGTGGGAGATGGGATTGGGATTGACAGGTGGGAGATGGGGATGGGATGTGGGATTAGGATGTGAAATTTAGGATTGGGATGTGGGATATGGGATGGTTATGGAATGGGAGATCGGTAATTGGAATATATATGGGATGGGCCCTGGGTATGGGATTAGGTTGGGATGGATGTGGGATCAACAGGGGAAGAGTGTGGGATGGACTGGGGAAGAATATGGGGCCGGGGTGATAATGGGATGGATAAGTGTACGGGGACTGCTGAACCACAGCCTGAACCTCTGACCGATCACCTGAGGCCAGCCCTGAGTCAGCCATGGGAGCACAGGTGAAGGCAATTCACCTGCGCTGCCGGGAGTGGTGGAGCCTGGCTGCACCCCTCCGAGACCCATTTAAGAGCTGACTGCCAGGGGAGAAGGATCTGTTCTGGTGATCCGCTCCACTGGAGTTTACCACATGAGCCTAAGGTAGGGTGAGTGTCTTTCTTTTCTGTTCTAGTATAACTGCATAAGCCGAGCTCTCGGGTATACTGTGTCATCTGTATATTCATTGATTGTATGATAATGTATGGAATGGATGTGGGGATATGGATTTAGGATGGATATGGGGTAGAAGATGGGGATAGGATGTGGGGGTATCTCTGCTTTTTTGTGTGCCCTGTTCCTCAGAATGGGGTAAGCAGTTCTGTGGAGATTTACTAGGTTGAGTCCTTGTGGGGGTAAGGAAAATTGAAATGAATAAGCTCCTAATGCAGTCTAGCTACGACATGACTACAACTAGGTTCAGTGTGTTAGTTCTCCACATATTGCACTGGAGGTCACACAACACCCAGTTTATTTCCTTGACTTTCACATTTCATACTGCCATGAATGTAATTCCTTTCAGTTTTCTCTGCTGTCGGTCGTTGGTGTGCCACACATCTCTTCTCCAGCAGGCTCAGCCTGATTATAGCGGTGCTGCATTCTGTGTGTCTACCAACAACTGGGGATCAAACTTTCCCCCAGGCCTGGTTTCCATTTCTCTCTGTCATACGTGTTCATTTGTTAAGGGCAAGAAATGCTCATGTATTCCACATTTTAAAAGGTTGGTACTTCCTTAAGAAGAGGAAGGAAACATCCCATGAACTCGTCGAAGGCCGAGGCCGTCTTTCAGACCCCGTTTTGTATTTAGGTTTTACTTTCCCTTGTGATGTGTCGCAGTGTTTTCAGAAATGTCCCTTTTAACTCTGACAGAGACTTGGTTGGTGCTTGCAAATTCTGTAAATAATAGTGAGAATGAAAGGTGAAGTTCAGATGACTTTGTAAATAACTGTAGGAAAATTGAATATGGAAGACAAGAGCTCAGTCTTGTTTCCGGGTATCAAAGCTTTTGCCGCATTTGGTATCTTCAGGAATAGTTTCTCAGAGCCCACTTCCACCCGCAGCACCGATTTGATGCCTGTGAAAGCCTGCTGAGTTCCAGTGAGCAGGTATTTCTTACACCTAGCTTAAAGCATAGCAGAGAATCCAATTGTAATTTCTTGCACAGAACGCATACATGTCCTCACTGCAGAGCTCCTATCGTTGTTCCCCAGCTCTGGGTGGCTTAATGTCCAATGAGATATTTCTTTTGTGTATCTCTTACACACTCCCTCATATTAATCGTGTAACAGAAACGACCAGGACCTCTTTGCACTTGACCTCTCTCTGTCAATTTAACTACTTTGCAGTGTCTCTTCCATTTCTAGAAGTTGTATTTTGTTGCTCATTCGGCATCTGAGTGAAGTAATTATCATCTTGTTTTCACATTGACAACTACGAGCTACGTGAAAAAGGCCTGCAAGTCAGTACGTGGATAGGTTATAATGAGGAGAAGGGACTCCATGGGGACATCTTTTCCAGCATCCCTTCTCTCGACAAAGCCTCCCTTACCCATCCCTGCTACTTGGTGGGAGCAATTTGCTTTGAACCTCATTTTGTGGACTTCTGAAGTTCTGAGTTAGTTAATGACTTAATTTCCAGCCTATGAGCAATATGCAATCTGTCACGTCACATCAGGCCTACAGAAATTAGTCCAGCACGAATGTTCTGATACCGTGATCTCTATAAGAGGAATATTTTTAAAGGATAACAGACATTCGGTAATACAAAACCTTACAGTTCTTTGTGCATCAGCCTGAGGAGAATTTAGCACTGCTGGGAAATGCATCAAACACCTTCTCAGTTCAGAGCTATTTGTAGCATTTTTTCATTCAACGATACTTCAGTTTCTCCACTGAATGTTTTCCTGCTGAAACATGAGAAGAGTGATTTGCTGTTGTTTTTCCATCTGCACAGATCCCAAAAATCCACCTCTGCTTTCCCTCCCCTCCCCATCTCCTCCCTCCCCTTCTTCTCTCAATAATTATTTCATTTCTTTCTGAATCGGCCTTCAGGCATCATTCTGTGATAACACAAACTCCATTTCTAAAGAAATAGACACACCTGAGTTTCCAGTGGCTTTGCAATATGATCAGATGCTCCATCTCAGCATCTCCTTCAGTCACAGAGATCTCTGGAATGGCATAACAGATAAGGAAGCAGATGTAAGTTTAAGAACAGTTGCTAATTACTCACAAGTAACTCCTGTTGTAAACGTGGAACTGTTGAAAATAGAATAAAAACATGTGAATAAATTCTGAAATGCGACAACTGCATTTTTCCTTCTCTCTCCCTTCTCCATAACTCCAAACAGGGAGTTGTACGTTCAGAAGAAGTCCTAACCGGGCTGCGAAAAAAGCCCCTTCCCTCGAAGGAAAGCAGGAGGGTGATGTCTCACGTTCCCAGCTACGGAAAAGCACTGTGCACTCACGGGTCGAAAGCGGCACTCGCGGTGAACCGCTCCGGAGCTCTGAGATCAGCAGCTGAGTGCAGAGTTCTCACTCAGTACAGACAGACACGGACCTGCTGGAGTGCGTCCATAAAAGGGCCACAGAAATACGCCCAGAGATGGAACACTGCTCTTACTAGGACAGGCTGAGAGAGCTGGGGAATGGAGAAGAGAAGGCTCTGGGGACACCTGAGAGCATCTCAGGGGGGCTATAAGAAAGGAGGGGACAGACTCTTTAGTAGGTTCTGCTGTGACAGGATTGGTCACAGGGAAATGGTTTCAAACCCAAGGAGGAGAGATTAAATTGGAAATGAGGAAGAAGTTGTTCACAATAAGGGTGGTGAGGCACTGGCACGGACCGCCCAGAGGTGCTGGATGCCCCATCCCTGGAGACATTCTAGATCAGGCTGGACAGGGCTCTGAGCACCTGGTGGAGCTGCAGGCGCCCCTGTTCACTGCAGAGGAGTTGGACCAGATGACCTTTGAGGGTCCCTTCCGTCTCAAACCATTCTGTGGTTCCATAGAGCCATGCAGGGTGTTTCAGCTGCTCACTGTGCACGATGCTCCCACGTGTGCTGCTCTCTGAGCAGCCCTTCTGCTGCAGGAGGCTGACACGGAGTGCTGCTGTCCCCACAGCTGGCCCACGCCTGCAGTGCTGGATGACACAGGGTGCAGCCATGAAAGGCATGAGTCCTGTCCCATGCTCTCAGCCAAACCGTTTGCTGCTGTGCTTTGCGGGTCCTCCCACAGCCCAGCACTGAGCAGGAGCCCTGCTTCTCTGGGGCTGCCAGCACGACCATCTCTGCCTGTTTGACATTGCATGGAGTGGTGAGCAATGCCCTGGCCTAACAGCTGTTATGTCTGTTCCAAATGTACTCTGAAAACACCGTGGGAGATGCTTCGTACTCGCACACGCAGAGCCCAGTGCAGCACTTCCCCTCTGCTGCCTTGGTCCCACAGAGCTGGGTGCCTGTAGAGCCAGGGTTTGGACAGCAGGCTGTTTGTGCAAGGCAGTGCTCTCCCTCTCCACAGGCAGCATCCTGCCTGAGTGCTCACCAGCAAAACACTGGGGCAGGAGGGAGGGAAAGCCGTGTTTTGTCCCCCAACAGCTGCCTGACACAGAGGTAATTAGCCGGGAACTAATCGGGTTAGGGCTCAAGGGTGTTCTGTGGGCAGCAGGGAGCGAGGTGCCCGCCTGCCCCCCGAGCTGAGAACAGCGTGGGCAGCAAGGAGCTCTGCCTCCCGCCACTCCTCTGTGCGAGTGCTGAAGTTTCCCCATCCCTTCTTTGCCCCCACCTGCTGCTCCTCTGGGGAATAGAGAACCTGGCTGCCTTAGGCGGACCTCAGGGACGTGTATTGAAATGCGTTGCCCCATTAGCGCTTCGTTTTTATTAATTCGTCCTGGAAAGCGTTTACGGCCTCTTCCTAATTCTTCCTCTCAGGGAAAATACGGAAAAAATAGAACTCCACGAACAATTTGTAAAAGCGACAGCAGTGCCGTTAGGGGGATGTATTTGGGGGCGGGGGGGAGAGATGTTCCAGGCAGGAACGTGCGAGGCTGGGGACGGCAAAGTCCCTCAAAGCGCAGGAGCGGTGCTCGACACGCACCCACAGAAGCGGCGCGGAGGCGGGGATCCGCCCGGCACCGCTGCCCTCCCGGCCCCGCAGCGCTCCGCTCCCAGCGGGACGCGCCGCGCGGGCCCTCCCTCCGCGCCGGGCTCTCAATGCGCCGCAGCCCCGCGGCGCTCCGCCGCTTTCCGCCCTGACTTCGGGGCCTCGCACCGCGCGAAGCGACGGCGGGGCCTTTGCGCTGCCCCCACCCACCACCTCCGCCCTCTGCTGCGTTCGGGAGGCGCCCCTCCAGCACTCGGAGGCGTCCGTGCGGGGACACTTGGCTCTCAGAGCGCGGCCACGCGCACCCCACACGCCCGCCCCCGACAGCCGCTTTCCGCGAGCACGGCGGACGCACGGCAGTCCCACGCGCGCACCTCCCCGCGGACTTCCCAAAGCCGGTGCGGCCCTCTCTGCTGTGCTTTTTCCCTCCCCCTCTCAGCAGATGTGGACCGGCACGGGCCGGGACGGTGGGCCCACCTCCCGCCGCTCCTCCGGCGGTGCCGACGCCGCTGGAGCTCGGCGCTCCGGTCCGCTCCCTGCGGCCGCCCCGAGGGCTGCCGTGGCGCGGGCAGGTGGGTGCGCGGCCGGGCGGGCGGGGAAGTTGGAGCGGGAGCCCCGGTGGCGCCAGGGGAGGCCGGCTCCGGAGCCGCGAGGAAGTTGCGGGGTGCCGCGGTGCGGAGATCTGGAGGCTCCGCCGGGCGCCTCTCGGGGCTTTACGTAACGGCGGCGGGGCCGGGAGCGGCGGAGCGGCTCAGCCCGTCCCGCGCTGCGCGCCGCACTTCGCCGCCCATCAGCGCTTCCCATCCCCGGCAGCGGCGGGCGAAGAGCCGCTCCGCTCCGCGCTCCCCCCGGGTTCCCTTCCGGTTCCCCCCGGTTGCTCGGCGCACTGCGGGGATGAGGGGCTGCAGCTCCGCGGAGCCGGGCGGTGTCGCTGCACACCGGGCACACGCCGAGCTCCCGAAGCCTCGGAGCAGCCGCTGCTCTGCACAAACCCGGCTTTGAATTGGCCGGCCGGGAAAACTTGTCCTGCTGCAGGAACGGGGTGCAGAGCTGGGGCAGCTGTGTGCTCGTGGGCGCGTAGGGATGGAATGCTGCTTCTGCGTTAGATGTGAGAAAGGGGGAATTGATCTGAAGAAGCAGAGCACAATGCTTTTGTATTTTGTAACTTGTCCTTAGAAATAGTTGCTGTGAAAAGGTAGAAATAATGTATTGTTAGTAACGTGCTTTAGAAATATAGCTGCTGAATTGTGTGATTAATTAAGCTTGCAAAACTGCAATAGTTTTTAAATGATGCAAATAGTATAGGTATGGTATTATGGGCTAGAAAGCATACTGAGGGCTGTTCTGTTTGGATAAGAGACCCTCAGCAAAAGAGAAACAGACTTAACAAACATCAAAGGAGCCAGGGCCTCTACACAAGGCTGGCTTGCCTGGCTCTGTGGGTAGGCTGGGATGCAACAGGCAGGCATCAAGGCATCCCCCTTGTCCTCCTTCCAAGCTCATCTCTATGCAGGGACGAGCAGAAGTCCAGGAACTACGACCGAGTGTTGAGTGAGCAAGTGTGAGAAGTCACTAATAAGCGATGTGTGCTCAGCTGCAACAGCTGATGTTCATCCAGTATCCGTAGGTTCAGTTGAGTGTCGGGAAGATTGTGAACCTGAAGCACTCAGCCAATGAGAAACCAGGGGAGAAAGAGATCAGCATGGAATAATAGGGCATAAAGGATGTAAGGCTGTTTTCGGGGCGCTCTCCTGCCTGCAGGAGGCCCGGCCTTGCAATTGCAAATAAAATCTGCTTTATCAGAAATACCGTCCTGATAAATTATTTGGGTATTTCCAACAAGGGCAAAGACAGGGATAGCCTTGGGGTGGTTGGAGGCAGAAGGATGTGCAAAGGGTCGAGTTAATTGAAAAGCTGGCTCGATAGGGTTGTCCTGATGTGACAACAGAGGTGTCACAGAGGTGAGCATGTTTAATCCTGGAGTCTCTTCTCGTGGGTGCTGGAGCACACAGAGGTGGAGGTCAGCATGCAAGGCATTCTGAGGGCTGCGGACTGAGGGGCGGCTGAAGATGCGTTCTGGTGCCACAGATGGTGGTGACTGTACAGCTCTGGGGTTAGGAGAGGAAGAGTGGCTGCAATGCAGTATTCTGGGAGGCTGCACTGTCAGGACAGTCAGTTCTCAGCTCCAGTGACCCCAGGAAGCTGAAAGCATTGATGTAGGTGACAACTGCTGAGCTGCAGTCTGAGCTCAGTCTGTCAGCACCTAAAGAGCCAAATCAGTGACTGAAGGCATACCGTAGATATCCCAGAAGAAAGTTCTCCCCTTTGTCAGCCCTCAAGTCCATGGAAAGGGAACAAAATGCCTGCTCCAGGTAATTCACTGAAAGAGAGTAGAAAACAAGCAATACAGTTTCCACAGTCACAGTTCAGTTCAGAAATATGTGAATATTTATCCTCAGAAGTACTTAAATACATACTAATTAAAAAAAAAAAAGCCAAATGGCTGAAGTGATGATTTCTAACCTTACAGACATTATCTGCCTCATTTTCTTCCTTAAAAAACAATTGGGAGGGGACAAAAAGGCCAGCTACAACTTATACACCAAAGAAAACACAAAACGTTTCCAGTATCTTCCTTAAGAAAGAAGTTGGAAACTGGATGTAGGCTTCAACATCTGGGAAGCCTCTATTGAAGGAGCAAAGGGCTCGTTCATCTAATAAGAGCCATGATTTCAGGACGGCAGCTACTGCCATTCCTTTCCATCCAAAGCTGTCGTTTAACTTTCACTGCACCTGTTTCATGCAGCCACCCATTCGTTCTGCAGTGCACTGAACGATGCAAAGAATTCAGATCAAGGGAAACAATCCAATCTTCTTCATTTCCTGATGTGAAACCTTTCCCAGTATCTTGGAATAGCACTGATCACCGATTGTGCACCAATTTTCTGGAGTTCAGAAAGTTAAAGTACAAAGGCAAAAATTTCTCTGGTGGCAGAAGTTTAATTGCAGGGCCATCTGCTGAGACTGACATCTCGAGGGAAGCAGCATCAATGCTTTCTCAGATGTACCCATGAACACCACACAGCTATGTGATCTACCTGTCCACGGATCTCTAACGGCAGAAGTAGAACATTTATAGCTAACTACACCAGAAAAGAAATGCTTGGCACTGCAGCTGAGCAGCCTTTCAAGGGACAGCTGAAAAGTCTACCAGCTTTAGAGGACAGTGATGCTCTAGAACCAGTTGAAACGTGCCACTTATTTCACTTGACAGAAGAGGAAATGCTGTATCCTTATGTGCAATAAAGATCTTGGCTACAGCTGTAGCACCAGATTGAAACAATTACTGTCACCTCTGTTCTCCTTTATCACACTGGCCATCTCTCTGATTAAAATACATTGTATTAAAATGGCCACTTAAATGACCACATGAAATGAACAACAGCAAGGTTCCTATTTGTTTCAGTGCATTTGGCTGTGCAAGGAGGTATCATCCAGGTGAAACTCCCTTCACTAGGAAAGCATCACGGACACAATGGTATCATGGAACTGCTGGGCTTTGTCCAGGTACACGCCTGGAAAAAATAACAATGAAAGAAAACTAGAAGGAAAACGAAAAGGCCAAAAGTAATCGTAGAATCATAATAGAAAGATTCAGTAAAACCCAGAGCTTACCTCATGTCTCTATTGTAAGCGCACCCACCGTTGACAGAATCCTCACAGGCACGAAGGGACTTGTAAAGAAGAGCGCTGGTTTGGATTCGCTCTGCACAGCGGCTGGAAGAACTGTGCACATCTCCATTACTTCTCATGCCTGTGAAAGTCATTGTCTCGACATCGTTGCTGCCACTGCTGGTTCTGTATTGAACATGAGAACACGTGAAACTCCCATTTACTCGGTTCCCCTAGGGATTAAATGTGAAATGGCAAATGGTTCAATCGTGTATCACAATACAATCTGTAGAGAGGATACTACACCCTACTACAACCCTAACTTTAACCCAAACCCTAACCCAAACCCTGCCCTAAACATAACCCTAACTCTAAACCTTACTCTAAGCCTAGCCATAACATTAATCCTAAACCTAATTCCAAACCCTAAGCTTAACCCTAAATCTTACCATAAGTTTAACCCTCAACCAAACCCAATCCCTAACCCTAACACTACCCAAAATTAACCCCAAACTCTAACCCTAACCCTAACTCTAATGCAAACCTGGAACCTTGCTCTAAACCTTTTTGCAAATACTAACCCTCACACTAATATTAACCCAACCTGAACATCAACCCTAACCCTGACCCAGTCCCTAACCCAAAACAAACACTAACCCTAATCCTAACCTTAATCCTAACCCCAGCTGTATCCTATCCCTAAATGTAAACCTAGCACTGAACCTAACCCTAACCCTTACCCTCAAACTTAACCGAACCCTAACCCTACCCTAGCCCAAACCCTAACCCCAAGCATAACTCTAAAACTCAACACTAACACCAAACTCTAACACTAACCCTAACCTAAGCTTTCACTACCCCAAACCTAAAACTAACTCTAACCAAGTCTTTTCCACCCCACTCAAGCCTTCACATAACGGAGGGGATACAGGTTTTAAGAACGGAGCCTTTATTCATGACACTGGAAAGATGTTTAAAAGCATCTGGTTTTCCATAAGGAGGAAAGGAAATCTGGCTTGCTACGATGCATTGATATAAAAATTGTGCCTCTAATACGAAAAAAAGGTTTGCATACTTGAGAGCACAGTACCATCAAGAATTCCTAACTAACAGTATTTTTGACAGAATAGGGAGAACAAGCTCTCATGGACAGAACTTAATAGTACAAAACAATCACAAGCATCCTACAGTGAATTCTGACCACTTGTGAGCGCAGTTCTTGAAGACAGCTGAAGAAACAGATCCCAGTAGGATCAAACCACACATATTTACACTCACACTGTAGAAGTAACATTGCCCGTTAACTGGAATACGCATCTTCACTGCTGTTCCAGAAGTCAGGGAAGCCTAGAAGCTAAACTTCAAGCTCAGGCGTTCACACTTGAAACAAAATTCCTCTTGCATCCTGCATAATTAAGGCAAATTTTGTTATCTTTTGAAAATACCTCGTACATAGTTTCTGCACAAAAATAAGAAAAATAAAACCACATATATTGTATATATAATGGAACACTTACATATGGTCAGTCCAGCAGAATAAGGCACAAACAGTAAATAAAATGCAAATGCTTATATGAAGTTAATGGGTTATTCTGAATGGAATACAGCAAAATTCAACTGGATCTGAGTCTATTTGTTTCTTCCAGTGGGAATTCGACTCCACACAGATATTCCATGCTGTGTGATTTACAAAGATGCAGCGTGTAAGAACAAACTATCAGAAGTAGGCCATTTGTACAGTGACTGTATTTACAAGTGTGGTCCTTGTCAAACCACCTCTAACGAGGCTCCTCAATGGGGCTCTCCAACCTGAAGTCTAAGTGTTATTTTTTCCAGGAAATGAGGTACGTTTGGCTTCTTGCCCAGGCCACGGGAAATTTTGTATGCGTGCTGAATTTGCATATTGATATTGTCACTAATAACAATGACGCTACCTGCCCATATCGTTGGGGCACTTTGCAAAGAGTGCTCTGGCAGGTGCTCACAAGCATACTTTCTCAGTCTGCAATTCCTCAGAGATCACCGTGCGCAATGGCCCGCCTGCATCGGTGCGTTGTCAGGGTCAGAAACCTTTCAGGTGAGTTGACAGCAGTTGTCTGTTATCGACAAATCTGCACACGTGTGCTCAGAGAGAGAAGGGAGCGTTTCAAGATGAAAGGCACGCATCGTCATCTGCTGTCTGATTACAGCCTCAGAGTCCCTCCCACATAACAGACAGGTGCCTGTGACAGACAGGCGAATATCTCCAGCACCCAAACTGAAACAGTGGAAGCGAGGCACTTGAAAAAAATAATCCCTCACAAAGCCCACCTGAACTGCTCGGTTTCTAAACATTTTGACAGTCGTGATCACTAAGTCCATTTGGGGAGATGCCCATGTGCTCATCCTCTCAGCTGTACGTGTCCCTTTTTAAAGCCGCTGGGGGCAGGAAGCCTCCTCTGCATCCCAGCATCCCTGGCCTTTGGTTATTGCTAAAAGGTTTCCAGCTGACCACAGTTCTCTTTAGCTCCTGTTTGATCTTCCATCATCACAAAACAGCTGCTGTAAGGTCTTCTTCCCATTTGGCCTCTGACTAATCACATCTATCCTGATTTCTGATAGAGAGAATGCCTCTTTGTGGTCTAATGGGAGCAGTGAGGGATTCAACAAAGGAGCTTCCTTCCACTTTCAGAAAGAACTTTCATCAAAACGTAACTGAGCTAAGAAAACAGCTAGAGAACTGCTTACCATCTCCATCAATCACACGACTGCAGTGGAAACATACATCACCACACAGCTGAAGAGGAAGGAGAAACAACTAACTTTTAATTGATTTTATTGACAGTAATTTCTCAAATGTATCTCAATAGCTTTCCTGTTTTCTGTCAGTTTAAACAAAGGAGAATGATGGCAAATCTGATTTGGGTTCCCAATTCAATCTTGCGTCATCTAATCACAAAATGTCTTTATAGTATTAAAGATGAAAGCATTTCTTTACATCTACTCTACAAATACAGTTTTGTTTTGCTGCTTCCCTAATCCTGAGCATTTGAAATCCAGCAATGAAGAGTCACATACACATGTTTAGTAAGCATCCAGCTGAACATCTGTACATCCAATCAACACACAACTCTTGCCTGCTGCATGTTCTTGCTCTATCACGACTGCAATACTATTGCTAATCATGTATTAGTACTATTGATAAACATGGCATTTATTGTCTGCAGGGATGCCAGCAATATTTCAATCACCTGCCCCTCATCGCTGACAAAATTAGGATCCACCTGTGATTTGCAGATGCCTTACAACTCCCACATGTAATCCTCCTTTATTTATCCAAGCAAAGATGCGTACGTGACCCTTGCACCTGGCTTCCAAAGCAGAAAGCTCTATCCTTATGGTCCTGGACCGCACAGTCAAGGGAGGCTGGAGGGAAACGGTGCAACTACGTACAGCTCTTCTTTCAATGCTAGGTGCTGTCCTCTGCCAAGTTCAGTCTTTGTTGGTCTTCAGCAACCGGATGGAAGAGCTGCTTGATGCAGCGCATCTTAACGCACGGTCGTCTGAGAACTGCAGCTGTAAGGAAGTCCACGCCACCCAAAGGCTTTGTGTGAAACCACAGCTCCTGAGCGGCAGATCGTCCTGATGTGCTTGGGGAAAACTGGGTGTCACAAGCTGCTCCCATCTTAGACATCTGCAAAAGCTTGAAACAGCTCAAGATAAGCAACACTAAGCTTGAAGAGCAATTAGATTCTGATTAGCCCAGCTATCCTTTGTGAATTACCTGCAGTTTTCTTTCTGCAATGCAAAACTTACCTACAGAGAAACCCGCACAAACCGACTGCAGCAGAACACCTACTGATTAGGCTTTACACTCACAGGTGATCCTAAGAAAACAGACTCTCCCTGATTTTCCTGCTCCCATTAATAACATCTGTTTGTGAGGTTAAAAATCACAATTTTCAAAAACATGCAGCCTTACCTGATGGCTGCAGTGGGTTTCACAATACGCCAAGCCTTTTCTCTCTTGATGACCACGACCCAGGAATGGCTTTTCACATTTTGCACAAACAAAATGCTACGAAGAAAAGTACAGATTTTAAACAAGCTTGATTGATCCCGAGAAAAGCCTGCTAAGTAGGATGCATCAAATCTCTCTGAAAATAGCTACTGAACTCGTCACAAACAGGTCAGAAAGCTGTACTCATTGCCTGGCTTACATCCTGGCTCTCTTAGCACCGGTTTCATTAGATTTACATAAACGTAACCCAAAGCAAAATGCACGCCTCTGCATTTTCCCCATGATGTCAAACATCAGAGAAAGAAAAATGTAAGCTGACAATAGCACTGACACAGTACTACAGGTTGTTTTTCAAACCAGCCTCTGCCATGACACCGAAATGAGAGCTTCCCCTGTACTAAGAACCAAACAACTAACAACGTGTGCTACATCCTGCACTGCCCCTGATCCATGCATCGCTGGGGGACGCAGAAACACGCAGCTCCGTATTCTGCAGCTGCAGAAGCCGGCAAGACGAGGTGAGGGGAAGCTGACAAGAAAAGCATGCTCAGGCAACTCAACTGAAAACAAAGAATGTAGGCAAGACAACGACTGAGGCAGCTGAAGAAGACCAATGTTCTGCCCTCTGTATCAGAAAAATAATGTCAATCATTTTGCTGCCATAAGCAAGTTGGCACCCAGATTTCCTATTTCCTAAGGAAGCACCCTGTGCTGCAAACTGCAGTCTTCCATCCCGCCCCACTCCCATGCTTTACCCTCAGACTCTTCAGAGATTTAGATCGGAAGCTGGATGGCAAAACAGGCCCTAATTCTCTACATAACTGTGTGTATCACATTAGAGATATGAAAGCAACAGCTGCACGTCTATTCAAAAAAAACCCCTGAAGGATCCCACTGAAATGAGAGCATTTAGTAGTGAAAACGGTGATAAACTGGACTCATACTGGGAACCCACGTCAGGAAAATAAAAATCTGTTTAAAAATGACAAAACTTCTGCATCTGATTTGTTTCTAAGGGTCTGTGGCACTGTATCATCCTACTGATCCTGAAACATCACCAGCACAAAACACACACTTGACAGGAAATCTGGTGTCGAAGTGGATAAGTAGTTAATACTTCACGTGCACATTCTAAGATACCACTCTCAGTTTTGTGATGCATTCTAAGACCTTTTCCTCATAAAAGACACTTCGCTTACTCCATCTCAGCAGGAAAGCTTTAGGAACCAAACCCTGCACATCCCTCCCAACTTTCATTCCATTTTCATCATTACCAGTGACAGAAGGAAGGGTGAAGACCCACCTGCCAGCATTCTTGACAAATCCAATACCTGCCAATACCTGTTGGCAGATATCACAGCAGAAGCACTCTGGATACCAGCGGTTGTTTATAGCAGTCACACAACCAAGAATGAACTCACCTGTAGGAAACACAGTAACAGGATGTAAAATGCCCTGCTACACAAAGTTAAAAGAAGCCTGCAACTGAATCGCTAGAATTACGTCCTCGCTTTTGCCTTGCTCTTCTTCTAGAAAAGGACACTCTTGAATTGTCGTTCACACAGCGTTGGCTTCTACTCTGCTAGGTCTATAATCAAGCCTTGAAAGGGCTCCATACTCAAAGCACAACAGAACTGAGTTTGGGTGGCCTTGACCCTACTGCGAGAAAACTCCTGCAGTCAAAGTACAGTAGGATACGGAGATGCACAGAGATGCAGCAGGAGAATGCACCTGCTAAACAGCAAATCCAACACGCACACCAATTTCTGATCTACCACAGAGTCCTGTCCTGGGAGGCACTGAAAAACGAGAAAACTGCCATTTCTATTCTCTGCTGCACAGCCATGCCAAACACGCACGCTGTTCTCTGCACGCACGCTGCAGCCAAGGCCCCTGAGCAGAGCAAACGCTGCCTACAACACGTCGGGAGCTCCGCTTCCTGCTGCTGCCAAAGGCTGAAAGCTGGCTCTCAAGAGCCCACAAATCAAACAGCTGTCAAAGAGGAGCGATCAGGCAGATAACAGCATGAACAAAATGAAGTCTCACATGCAGGCTGTGGCGTTCCCATGAAGTCACAGCTGTCCAAGAATAAAACGTGATCGTCTCTAGAAGTGTCGGGAAAGCTTGAGGCATCGCTGCTGACAGCAGCCCTGCTGATTTTGGCTACTCTCACTACAGTCAAAAACCGGAAAAGCCCACTTTCAGGCAGGATCCATGCGCTGCTGCAGCCCAGGTGGGTTTTTTCTCTCCGTGAAAAGCCTTCACATTTAGCTTACCTGACATAGGAAGTCACTAACTATCCTGTGAAACGTGGTACTCTTGAATCCACGAGCCTTTCTCCCCGGTGCACAGGGCCCTGAACTTTTCAGCCGTTCGAGGGACAATGTGTGAAAGCAGCTCCGTGGCTGTGTGTCCTGAAGGTTCATCGCTGGCAGAAACGTCAAAATACACAACAACAGGGCTGGTGTCCTTTGACAGCTCCGCTGCCAGAGAGAGCTGGCCCTTCTGCAGCTCTGACAAGCTTTGCTGGCATTCTTCAATCTCCTCTCGAAAGAATCAGCCAGTTCTTGAACTTCTCATCTGACCGCAACTCGCTCTACTTCCACTTCACCGTCTGAAAACAAACCCAAGAAGAGATTTCCTTAGCTCTGAGATAACATCACACTTCTCTAACAAGGAAAATCTTTGGCCTACGAGCAAGAAGCACAAACCGTTTTTTAAATGGTGCGTTATGTATTTCAAAACATGATGAACAAACTTCTTCAGAGAGGCCGCAGTAGCAGAAACTTCTATTTTATATATAAAACAGATGCACAAATATAACACACATACAAAGAGAAAGGGCCATAAGCCTCATTGCTTTGCACCCTGAATAGTCTACATGTTTCTGACCACTAACAGCCAAGTAGGAGGCCACCAGCATTCTACTCTTGTTACGCTCAAATTCAAAGCCAGACTTCATCATCAGGTTAAGCTTAAAAAAGGGGAAGACCTCATTAGTTCACAACTCATGCTGGAATTATTTCACTTTCATGCCTCTAACCTGTGTTCATAGATTACACATAAATAAGTACGGGCCTTCCTGTCAGCACTTACCAGCGTACAAGCACACAAAGCTCAACAGGCAGCTTCAACTGGAAATGAATCAGAACAGACCAGAAGACAACAGTGTGGAAGCAGGAAGTATGTGAGAAATTCTTCAGAACCTGGCATGATGACGCTGCCTCTCTGTCACAGAGTTGATCAGATCAATCTATGTCCGTGACAGGGGCGACAGGCCTCTGCCCTCCCCCCCCCACCCCAGTCCCACGAAAATGGGAAGGAAGGAAGGGAGGAAAAGAGCAGCGGCAACAATCTATGGAGGAAAACTTATTTTACTATAATATTGGAATACAAGATAACACAATATATACAATTTAATTGAAATTGAGACTAATAAATCAGACAAGATGAGAGAGAGAGTTTCCGGGACCGATTCAAACCTGAAAAGCTTGGAACGGCTAGGAAAGCACCCTCCAGCACCCACTGCAAGGCAGCAAGCGAGCGCCCCCCCCACCCGGAAGGGCCAGATCCCGTGACTTCTGTAATGTACAGGGATAGGTAGCTGGGATTGGGCAGTGACACTTTAATGCCCCGTACACTACATGATGTTTTGATGTGGAATACTGAAACCCAAAAACAAAAAAACAAAAACAAAAAACATAGAACCATGACATTCCACCCCTTATTCTACATCGTTACATCATGCTTAAAATATATATACATATATACAAACAAACAAAAAATGATTAAAATGCACACATGGCTATGTACATATACATAGAATTAGTAACTGCACTCCCCCGGCATCAAGTTTCCTTGTGGTACACATTGGACATCCCCATTCTTCTGCATTACCCACCAAGTGGATCCTGGTCCCTGGGCAAAAACTGTACCACGGAGAGGTTTGCCCTTTCCAGAAGCTGGAAGAACCCAAACTGCCTTTCCTAACATGTTCTTTACATGTACAACAGGGACTTTATCTCCCTCTACGGTATGTAGGGAACTGGATTGGTTAGGACCATCACGATTGATAGATCCTCTGGTATTGACCAACCAGGTGGCTTCTGCCAAATGCTTCTCCCAGTGCTTAAATGTTCCGCCACCCAGTGCTTTTAGCATCGTTTTTAACAATCCATTGTATCGTTCAATTTTACCAGAGGCTGGAGCATGATAGGGAATATGGTAAATCCACTCGATGCCATGACCTTTGGCCCAAGTATTTACAAGAGAATTTTTGAAATGAGTCCCATTATCTGACTCAATCCTTTCTGGGGTGCCATGTCGCCACAGGACTTGTTTCTCGAGACCCAGTATGGTGTTTCGGGCGGTAGCATGGGGTACTGCATATGTTTCGAGCCACCCAGTGGTTGCCTCCACCATAGTAAGCACATAATGCTTACCATTGCGAGATCGTGGCAAGGTGATATAATCAACCTGCCATGCCTCCCCATATTTGTACTTTTGCCATCGCCCTTCCTCCCACAGAGGTTTCATCCTCTTGGCTTGTTTGATGATGGCACATGTTTCACAGTTATGAATAACCTGTGCAATGGCATCCATAGTTAAGTCCACCCCTCGGTCTCTAGCCCATCTGTATGTTGCATCTCTCCCTTGATGACCTGAGGTCTCATGGGCCCACCGAGCCAGAAATAATTCACCCTTGTTCTGCCAGTCCAGGTCTATTTGAGCCACCTCAATTTTGGCAGCTCGGTCTACCTGATGGTTATTTTGCTGTTCTTCAGTAGCCCGACTCTTGGGCACATGAGCATCTACATGGCGCACCTTTAAAACTATAGTCTTTGTTCGGGCAGCAATGTCTTTCCACAGTTCAGCAGCCCAAATAGGTTTACCCCTTCTTTGCCAGCTATTTTGCTCCCACTGCTGTAACCACCCCCATAAGGCATTCGCTACCATCCATGAGTCAGTGTAAAGATAGAGCATTGGCCACCTCTCCCGTTCAGCGACATCTAAGGCCAGTTGGACAGCCTTTACCTCTGCAAATTGGCTTGATTCGCCTTTCCCTTCAGTGGCCTCTGCAACTCGTCGTGTGGGGCTCCACACAGCAGATTTCCATCTGCGATGCTTTCCCACAATACGACACGATCCATCTGTGAACAGGGCATATTTCTTTTCATTCTCTGGTAGTTCATTGTATGGTGGGGCTTCTTTAGCACGTGATACTTCTGCTGGTGGTGTTCCAAACTTTTTACCTTCAGGCCAGTCCATGATGACCTCTAGGATTCCTGGACGGCTGAGGTTCCCCATCCGTGCTCGTTGTGTAATCAGTGCAATCCACTTACTCCAAGTGGCATCAGTAGCATGATGGGTGGAGGGAACCTTTCCTTTAAACATCCAGTTCAGCACTGGCAGTCGAGGTGCCAGAAGGAGCTGTGTTTCAGTACCGACTACTTCGGAAGCAGCCCGAACCCCTTCATAAGCGGCTAAGATCTCCTTCTCAGTTGGAGTGTAGTGCTCTTCAGACCCTCTGTATGCCCGACTCCAGAATCCCAGGGGTCGGCCTCGGGTCTCTCCTGAGGCTCTTTGCCACAAACTCCAAGTGGGACCGTTCTCTCCAGCAGCAGTGTAGAGGATGTTCTTTATACCCTGTCCCGTTCGTACTGGCCCTAGGGCCACGGCACGGGCTATCTCCTGTTTAATCTGTTCAAAAGCCTGCTGCTGCTCAGGGCCCCATGTAAACTCATTTCTCATTCGTGTCACATAATAAAGGGGGCTTACAATGAGGCTGTAGTTTGGAACATGCATTCTCCAAAAGCCCACTGCACCCAGAAAAGATTGTGTCTCTCTTTTGCTAGTGGGTGGAGACATAGCAGTGATTTTGTCGATCACGTCTGTCGGGATGTGACGACGGCCATCTTGCCACTTTATACCTAGGAACTGAATCTCCTGGGCAGGTCCTTTCACTTTGCTTCACTTAATAGCAAAACCAGCACTCAGAAGAATTTGGATTATTTGCTCTCCTTTCGTGAAGGCTTCTTCTGCTGTATCGCCCCACACAATGATGTCATCAATGTACTGCAGGTGCTCAGGAGCACTGCCCTGTTCCAATACAGTTTGGATCAACCCATGGCAAATGGTTGGGCTGTGTTTCCACCCCTGGGGCAAACGGTTCCAGGTATACTGAACGCCCCTCCATGTGAAAGCAAACTGTGGCTTACATTCTTTGGCCAAAGGGATGGAAAAGAAGGCATTAGCAATGTCATGGTGGCATACCATTTGGCCGCTTTTGACTCCAGTTCATACTGGAGTTCTAACATGTCCTGCACAGCAGCACTCAGTGGGGGTGTGACTTCATTCAGGCCACGGTAGTCCACCGTCAGCCTCCATTCTCCACTGGCTTTACGCACTGGCCATATGGGGCTGTTAAAACGCGAGTGAGTTTTGCTGATCACTCCCTGGCTCTCTAGTTGACGAATTAACTTATGGATGGGGAGCAAGGAATCCCTGTTGGTGCGATACTGCCGCCTGTGCACTGTTTTTGTGGCAATCGGTACCTGTTGCTCTTTTACTCGTAGCAACCCCACAACAGATGGATCTTCTGACAGGCCAGGCAAAACAGACAGCTGCTTAATGTTGTCTGCATCCACAGCAGCTATTCCAAAGGCCCATCGATACCCCTTAGGATCCTTGAAATGCCCCCTTCTGAGATAATCAATACCTAGTATACATGGAGCCCCTGGGCCCGTCACAATAGGATGTTTTTGCCAGTCCTTACCAGTGAGGCTTATCTCAGCCTCCAACACAGTCAATTCTTGAGAACCCCCGGTCACTCCAGAAATATGGATTGATTCTGTCCCTTCATGACTCGAGGGCATCAGAGTGCACTGTGCACCAGTGTCCACCAGGGCCTTATATTTCAGTGGCTCTGATGTGCCAGGCCATCGAATCCACACAGTCCAATATACTCTATTATCCCTTTCCCCCCCCTGACTGAGGGCAGGGCCCCTCTATTCATTACCTGTGGTAACTGGAGCAACTGCACTGGTGGTTGATCTGCCTTGTAATTCTTTCACCCGAGCTCGTAGTACAGGAGTAGGTTGACCGTGCCACTTCCCCATGTCTTCTCCATGGTCACATAGGTAATACCATAAGGCAATTCGCGGTGTATTATTCCTTACTTGAGCCGGAGAGCGTCTGCTTCTAACAGCTGAGATTTTTGATGGTGCACGTGAGAAGGAAGGTTCATCGTCTTTAGTTAGGTGGGCTTGCATACATTTCATCATCTTCTTCATCTCCTTCATTAGACTCTTTTGATTATCCTGATCTTCATCAAGCGTCTCTGATACTGTTACAGGTTTGTCACGGTTAATCAGTTGAGACATTTGCTCCCGCGTTTCATTCAGTTGATCGGTCACTTTTGAGATAGCGGCTACAGCAGCATGAATGGGGGATAGCAACTGCTGATAGTTTTGGAGCGTAAGAATTAATTCATAAATTAAGGGTGTTCTCTGTTGTTCCTGGTATCTGTCACATGCTGACGTTAGTGTAGCGGCATATTTGTCTGGTGCTGTTGTCACGATTTTCTGCCATATCTCAGGCGTTGTCCTCACTCTTTCAGGGTCGCGGTTTTGGTGTGGTTGGTTAGGAACAAAGTCAGGGTCATACAACATTTCCACCACGCCTATTTCCCTCAAATACTGGATACCCTTTTCAACTGTATCCCATTTTTTCATTGCAATCTTCAAGCCATTTTTGAAGGGATACTTTTCCTTCACGGCTATTAACACTCGTTCCCAGAGGGAGGCAGCCTCATCCGAACATCGACTAATTCCTCTATCAATAGCTGGATCTCTGGCAATGGCACCTAGTTGGCGAGCTTCATTACCATCCAGAGACAAGCTATGGGCCCCACTGTCCCAACAGCGAACCAACCAGGAAACAATACTTTCATTCAGGTGCCGTGTGAACTCCTTTCTTGAACCTTGGATTTCAGTCATCTTTAGAGGCCGGCGAGTAGTAATGGAGACTTCCTCTTCATCACTCTCTTCTTCATGTCTCTTAGTTTTCACTTTTGCCTTTCGCGATGGTGGTGGTTCTGAGGAGGGCCCCTCGCCTGGATCTTCCTCCTCCTCCTCCTCTTCTTCTCTTTTTCGTTCAAGACGTGAAGACACTCGTTTCCATTTCTTGCCCTCCACAGGAGCAACTGGTATTGTTACTGGTGTCTCCTGTGATTGATTAGATTTGACTTGGGGATTTTCCCCTTTGGCTTGAACCTCAGCTCGGAAACTCTCTCTCTCCAGAATGGTATTATATAGGGCACGGTAAGCACAAGCCAAACCCCAAATAAGTTGTACCTCCTTAGATTTATGTAAGCCGCATCGTCCCTGACTCAAATACTGGCTTAGTTTCTCAGGATCCCACAGGTGTTCAAGAGTAAAATCCCATGACACTGCGGGTCCCCATGCTTCTAAGACCTTTCCTAAACCTCTCCATATTCCCTGCCAGTCATCATTCTCTGGTTTTGGAAGGGATTCCTTCCTCTTATTATTCACAATTATGAATACAATCAGAGACACGCACACCAATATGAGTATTAATTCAAGATTCGTAAACCGTTTGACAAACCGAGAAGAAAACCTGGAGACTGGTCTGAACATTGTGTTGTTTGTAAAATTAGCTATTCCATTTGGGATGTAGTTGTTTGTGAAATTAGCCATTCCTTCTGGGATGTAAATGTCAAAATTCAAACCATACCACATTGCAAGTAGGTAAAACATAGGTGTCTCCATCAGTGCCCTTAGGTAGTTATATATGAATGCAATTCCACAACACACAAGTATGAGATGGATTATTGGCCAGTAGGTTGTGAGTAACACCATTGCTTTAAATCCTTTACCCAGCACCCCCACGATAACGAGTGGGTTCATCACTGGTGTTTGCTAAAAAAAAACAAGGGTTAATGAATTGAAGCTAACAAGAGGAGGGAAAAAAAAAGAAAAAAAAAAAAAAGGCACTACCCAGACTAAGTAGTGCTCAAAGTTTACAAATATCCCAGAACACTGGCAATACGCCTAATCTTTCAAGGTCAGGTTTTCCAGCACAGAAAACTGAACTACTGATAATGCTCCCTAACGAAGCTCTCTAAGAGCAGAGAGAAAAAAAGATTTGTTCTAAAAGCTAAAAAGCAGTGAGCCCCACGTTGGGCGCCAAAAGTCTGTCACGGAGTTGATCAGATCAATCTATGTCCGTGACAGGGGCGACAGGCCTCTGCCCTCCCCCCCCCCACCCCAGTCCCACGAAAATGGGAAGGAAGGAAGGGAGGAAAAGAGCAGCGGCAACAATCTATGGAGGAAAACTTATTTTACTATAATATTGGAATACAAGATAACACAATATATACAATTTAATTGAAATTGAGACTAATAAATCAGACAAGATGAGAGAGAGAGTTTCCGGGACCGATTCAAACCTGAAAAGCTTGGAACGGCTAGGAAAGCACCCTCCAGCACCCACTGCAAGGCAGCAAGAGAGTGCCCCCCCCACCCGGAAGGGCCAGATCCCGTGACTTCTGTAATGTACAGGGATAGGTAGCTGGGATTGGGCAGTGACACTTTAATGCCCCGTACACTACATGATGTTTTGATGTGGAATACTGAAACCATTAAAAAAAAAAACAAAAAAAAAACAAACCAAAAACATAGAACCATGACACTCTCCGCTGCAGCTGAAGGTGAAACTTCTTGCAAAGCACCCTCTCATTAGGGGAACGATGAACAGCTATGACAGACACTGGTCTGTTGCTGCAAATGAAGCACTTGGAGAAGAACCTCTGATACAGAGTCACGTGTATGCGGAGTTTAAGCAGCACCTCTCACCAATATCGTGTTCAGTAACTTCTCCTTGCTCTGGTGCCTGGGGACTGACATCTCCCACATCATCTGTGCCGAGAAAAGATCTCTCTTTACAAGCTCCACTCCCAACGAGGCTTTCAAACAATGTAAATAAACCACTTTTGTTTGCAAAAGATTCCACAATCTCTTTCAAGAAGTCTTCCTTGCCGTGGCTTCAGTTCAGCAGCACATGACCTAGAAAAACATGGTGTCACATAAGAACACTCAAACAAGGACAACAATGTTTGATGCAGTGGGTTGTTCCTGCTGCTTCAGGCTGGGAAGCAAGATTTCCCCTTATGATATTTGCAAATTTCTAACTTACACTCTCCCTGTAATTAAGCCACTCTTTTAGCATATGGGCTGACAGCAGTCCCAAGGCATTTTCAAATCCAGTTCTCCAGAGTTACTGTGAATTTTTATTATAAGGGCACTGCAATTGTCTTCAAAATAAGTAGCTGTCAGTCTCATCTATTCAGGAACAATTCAGCTTGATGCCCATCGTTTTCTTTGTTTTCATCTACAGCCCATAGGATAGTGAAGACTGAAAATGTCTGCCTCAGCTTTACCATAAAAAAAAAAAAAAAAAAGAAAAAGAAAGAAAGAAAAAAAGAAAGAAAAAAAAGCAGCAAACCTGTTGGAACAAAGAAGGGAACAGAAGTGACAGGAAAAGAGCAGTATTTTCTTTTACACTTGTGTATGGGAACTGCTGAGTCACGGCCTGAACCTCTGATTGATCACCTGAGGTGAGCCATGAGTCAGCCAGAGGAGCACAGGTGAAGGCAATTCACCTGTGCTGCCGGAAGGGGTGGAGCCAGGCTGCACCCCTCCTGGACCTATTTAAGAGCTGGCTACCAGAGGGGAAGGATCTCTTCTGGAGATCCTCCTCTTTGGTATCTTCTAGTGAGCTCAACCCAAGGGTAAGCTCTTCTACTTATTCTCTTTTGTGATCCTTGTTTGCTTTGCCTTACTCTTTTGATTATATTACAATTATAACATCTTGGTTATACAACTTGGGACTAGCAGTGCGTACAAATAGTGTATTAGTAGGCAGAAACCAGCAGACTAGGAGACACTGAAAGTCAAATTCTATCTTAACGCCCTGGAGACAAAAAGAAAAAGCCCAGCACGTGTCAGGATCAAACCGCTGCTTGCAATTCATACGCAGCCAAAATGCAGAACGTTTTATGGCGTGTTCCAAGACGCCTAGCGTGCTCTTTAACAAGCCTTTAACTCTGACATTAGCTGCTCATAAGATTAAAACGGAACTACGGAACATTTGTAATTACTAGTTTCATTACCAGACTGGCTTTTTCGGTCGCAGGCCAACATTTCCAGCACATCTTGCCCAGCACCATCTCCTCTTATTAGTTTTGACTTTGGTTTAGGAATCTGGCGAGGAAAGAAAAGAATTGCTACAGCTTCTTGACAATAAAAAGCAAATCTCTTCATTTAGTCTTACAAGTTAGGAAACAAGCTTGTTTCTTTTCAGGAAAGGACATGAGGTGAGTAACTGAACAATTGCAAACAGCTGTAAGAGCGCACAAGACAAAGCGATGTTCTGAGCGCAAGCACTTGTGCAAAAGGAAAACTGATTGTATTCCATAAAGCACAGAATTCAGCTTGATCAAGCTCTGCTGTCTATGCAACAAGTGTGTGAGAGCTACCCAGCTCATTCCCCTCCCTCCCGTATCAATAACCTTAATGTTAGTTAATGCAGCTGCATTACAGAGAAGGGAACAGTCTACAGGAAATACACTCGTTACCCTTCAGAGTCACTGCACTGCTGACAAGTGAAACAGCTGAGATTTTCTTCACACCACTTGAAATCTTTTGAACAAGTACGGAAGGGTAAGATTTGGCGAGGAGACAGCCTTAAAAACAGCAGCTAGTTTTCGGAACGCAGGCGTTCAGTGCGTGCACAGCGAGAGCACTCAACTGCAACCACTGCAGGCACAAACTGAACAGGGACTTACATGGAAACTGTTCAGGTAACACCAGGCTGCGAGTTCACACGCATCTCTCCATCGTGCCGCGCTGCTCTGGGCTGTTTCCAGCAGGAAAGTTCCAGCACGCACGTAGAAGTGTCCCGCTCCGCACAGCGCCGGCCTCGGGCCGGCATCGCGACCGCCGCCTGGAGCGCGACATCAAGGCGCCCGCGGAGCCGCTCGTCTCCAGCGAGTTCCCCAGCGCCATCGCCGGGCCGCGCCGCCCGCCGGACGCCCCGCTCCCCCACCTGCCGGCGGCCGCCAGCCCGTGCTCGCCGCTCTCCAGGAAGTCCCGCACGGAGCGGAGCGGAGCGGGGCCGGGGCGGCGCGGGCTCGGCTTCGCTGAGGTCCCCCACGACCCCGCAGCCGCAGCCGGGGCCCCGGAAGCGGAGCGATGGGGCCGGCGGGATGGCGGAGCCGCGAGGCTCCGCGCGGAGAAAGCGGCGCTCCGCCGCCCCGTGCCTCGGGGACGCCGGGAGGTCAGGGGAAGGCACCGCCGCCGGCCCCGTCCGTCCCCCGTCGGAATCCAGCTGTCCTCGGTAGGCGGAACCGAGCCGTCCTCCGTCGTTGCGGCGAGGCGCCGTCCCCGCTGAGTGACGTCATCAGCCCCGCGACCCGAGCAGGAGGCGGCCGTGCGGAGCAGCCGGGCCTCCGAGAGCCGCCTCGGCTTCTGCAGGTGGCTGTTCGGGGGGCATCGGGGCGGGGGCCGGGGTTCAGGTGCTGCAGGGGCCGCGTGCCGCTCTGCGTTGGCCTCGTGCCGTCACTGTGGTGCTCGGGGTTCCGCTCGGCGGGGGCGGCTGCCCTGCGTCTCCCCGCCTCCCCCACCCCGTGCGTTTCACTGCCCTCCTCCCCTCCCCCTGCCACGGATCGCCCACAACCCCCCCCGTCCCTCTGTGTGACCCCCGGGGTTGCGCCTCCCTCCCCCTTTTTCCCCCTTCCGTTTCCCCCGTTCTGATCCCTGTAGTCCTCTTCCAGCCCTCCCCTCTGCGCCTCCCCCATTCTGACCCCCAGGGTCCACCTATCTGTCCCCCCGCCCTCCCGATCCCTCCCCTGTCCCCCGTTCTGATCTCTAATGTCCCTCCACCCCGTCACGAGTCTCCCCATTCTGTGCTCTAGAGTCCCCCCACTTTCCCAATCCCCTCTATCTGACCCCCAGAATCCCCTCTCCTCCTCCCGGGTACCCCCACTCCATTTCCCCCATTCTGATCCTTAGAGTCTCCCATCACCCCCCATTACCTTCTCTTTGACCCCCAGGGTCCCGTGTCCTCCTTGCTCCCCCCACCTTCTGACCCCTTTTTCTGACCTCTGGAGTCCCCTGTACCCCCCGTGTGCTCCTTCCTGACCCCTGGAGTCAGTTCCTCCATTTTGACCTCCATTCCCCCCCAACCGGACTCCTTTTCTGCCCAATAGAAGCCCCCCGCAACCCCTGGCTCTCTCCTCCCACCCCTTCCTCCCTCCAGCCCCAGATGCGCTTTCTGCCTTGCAGAGGCTCTGTTCACCCCTTTCCCTTCCACAACCCACTAAATTCCCCTCCAACTCTTTTTCAACCCCATAGGCACCCCACTCCTCTCTTCTCCCCCCCAATACTCCCCTGAGGTCTACCCCAGACTCCCACCCCATAGAAGCCCCCCACAACCTCCTCACCACTCCTGGACCCCCTTTCCTCCCTGTAGAGACCCCACTCCTTCTTTTTTTCTCCTCACAATCCTCCATCCACTCCCAGACCTGCCCTTTCTGCCCTACAAAAACCCCTTTTCCCCCTTTCAACTCCTCAAGTTGCCCTCCACAATATTCCCCTCCACAATGTACCCCTCCACCCCCAGACCCTCCTTTCCACTCACAGAAGCCTCTTTCTCCTCTTTTCCCCCTCACAATCCCCTCTCCACCCCCAGGTCCCCTTTCCACATCACAGGGCTTCTAGCCCACCACAATCCCCCAGTTTCCCTCTTCCACCCTTTCTCCACCTCCAGACCCTCTTTCCAGCTCACAGAAGCCCCACTCACACCTTTCCCCCCGTAGATTCCCCACAACCCCCTATCCACCCCCAGACTTTCTTTCCACCTCTAGAAGCCTCGCTAGCCCCTTTTCTCCCTCCCGCAACCTCCCCTATCCACCCCTGGAGTCATGCAGAAGAATCTGCAGATGTCCTCAAGGGGTTTGGGGCATGTGGGGGTGTTCCCAGGTGGGTCCAGGGGGATCCTTGGGTTCATCCTGAAGGGTCTGGAGATGTCCCAGTGGGGTCTTGATGTCCAGGGGGTCTCCAGGATGTTCCCAGGGATCCCTTGAAGGATCTGGAAACTCCGAGGATGGGCCCAGGAGCTCTGAGGAGTCTCTAGGATGATCTGGAGATGTCCCACCAGTAGCCCCTATGGCCCCATAACCACTACAGCCTCATCTCATAGCCATCCCATATCCTTATCCCACGCCTTTATCCCATCCCATATCCATCGCATCCACCCCATAGCCATCTCAAACCCATCTCATATCCCTCCCTCCACACCTCGTCCCCATCCCCCACCCCATTCCCATCCCCAATCCACGTCCCCACAGATCCTCATTGCAAACAGGGCTCCCCAGTGGCTGCGGGTCTGGCTGATGGCAAAGTGCTGGGGCAGGTGGTGATGCACCTTTCTCCATCGCTGAGCTCACATGGCCATGAGTAGGCCCACTGCCTCGCTTATTGCCTTGTCTGTTAAGCTTCTCTCCTGGCTACAGAGGCTGCCAGTAAATACTATTGCTCGTGTTACGTTGTCATAGGCAATAAAATAAGCCTGTCCCAAAGACATTGGTGTCTTTGTTCTCCCTGTTGAGCCCATGGATTGGCACAACAGCGTCAGCACGCGATGGGCACAAAACTTGGACATCAGCAACGGGACTTGAAAGGCCAGCATCAGGAACGTCTCTTTTGGAGAGAGGCTGAGAGACTGGGGCTCGTTGAGCCTGGAGAGCAGAAGGCTCTGGGGAGACCACGTGGCTGCCTTTCAGCACACGGGGCCTCACAGATCACCCAGTTCCAACCCCCTGCTGCGGCCAACAGTGAGATCAGGCTCCAGGTCAGGTTGTGCAGGGTGCCATCCAGCCTGGACCTGAACACCCCTCAGGATGGGGTGCGCACAGCGTCTCTGGGCAGCTGTGCCAGCAGCTCACCAGCCTCAGCCTGTGTGACACATGGCAGGTTCTCGTGCCGTTTGCCGAGTAAAGCACAGCGATGGTCGATATTTCAACCTCACCTGGTGTGCGTGTGCCTGTGAACGCACAGGTTTCTGTTTATTAGGCAGACAGCTGCTCTTACAGAGCCATTAAAGTTAGGCTTGCCTTCCTGCGTACCGTAATTCAGTAAGCTGAGCGGAACTGCTCCTGGAAGAGGAGCTGCCCTCTCCGTGCCGGTGACCTAACAGAGCTCCAGGTGACACGAGCTGATGTCACAATGCCTAACAGAGCTCCAGGTGACACGAGCTGATGTCACAATGCCTAACAGAGCTCCAGGTGACACGGGCTGATGTCACAATGCCTAACAGAGCTCCAGGTGACACGGGCTGATGTCACAATGCCATGCGCTGCATCACAAGCAGATCTTCCCCGGGGCAGCGGCAGGGCCGGCACTTCCCTGCAGGGCCTGGGCGCTGCTGCAGCACTGCTCAGGGGCTCTGTCCTTCTGCGACCAGGAGTTGATTCCGGGGCAGCCAGGCTGCTCTGGGTGACCCTCACTGACGCGTGGAGGAGCAGGGGCGCTTTGCAGAGAATTGTTGGTTGGTTGAGGAGCCTTGTTGGCGGAGGGCATCCTTAGTTCTGAACTGAGGCTGTCGGCAAGCCGCATGGAAGGCTGCTGGACTGTGAGCGTCAGCTCGGAGCTGGCCTACGCGTTCCCAACGCTGCTGGAACTCTCTGCTGAAGGTAAGGCTGTCCGGACCCCTTCCCAAGGCATCGCGCGGGGCTGCTGGCTGTCCAAAGCCGCAGCTCCTGCTCTCTGCGCTTGGCTGGACGTGGCTGGGGGCTGCTGCGAGAGCCCTGCCCAAGGGTCCCGCTGGGCTCTGGGGACCACGTGGCAGCCAGGTCCCGAGAGCAGAGCTGCCCAGAGCCCCCGCTTCCTTTAGGCATGCTCGGTCCCCTGTGATAGGGCAGTCCGAGGCCAGGTTTCCCTGGCAGACGGTGTTTCCGTAGGTTGCAGATCTGGGAGGAAAGGCATCCTGTGTCCCAGAGGCTTCCTATGTCCCTGTTTCCCCCTGGGGCTCCGAATAAGGCTGAAATCGGAGCAAAGCCCAGCTCTGGTAGCCATGGTGGTGCTTTTTTGGGGTGTGTGCGTGTGCCTGCACCGATCGCTGTCTGTGTGAGGAGCTTGCCAAGCAGCTGTGAAGAGGCTGGCCTGGAGCCTGACTTGTCTTTTCTTTCCTTTGCAGAGATTGTGGCAGTCTGGGACGCTGTGTCTGATTACATCCTGGAACAGATGAAGCTGGACAAGGTGGGCTGGTGTGCTGGTGACCCTCGCCCTGGAGAGGGGTTCAGTCCTGCCGAGAGTGTGGGCCCCGCAGAGCAATCCCTCCCTGAGCACCACACTGAGCAGCACGCTGAGCCCAAGCCGGGTGCCCAGAGCGGCTTGTTGGCCAACTGGGAGGGAAAGCCAAGGCCAGAGCTGCTCTGAGCAAACGTTTGGCACACGCAGGGGCTTCGCTCTGCCCTGGTCAGAACGGGGAGAGCAAAGGGAGAAATGGGTGGGGGTTTTTCTGGCCCTGTGCCGAGGATAATCCTTGGGATCAGTCCCAGGCTTCAGCCCTGTGCTGTCCATGCCCGGGCTCTTCTCTAGCCGAGGGATGTTGGGAAATACTGTGCGGAGGTGACTGTCTTGCAGGGAGCACAGACTTTTCCAATGCTTTCCAGGGAGCCCCATCTCACCCCGCTGTCCATCAGGAGTGGGGAGGGCGGAGAGCAGTGACCCCACGCTCCTGATGTTCGTGGCTTTTGCCGCCCCTAAAGTACACGCTCGTCAGCCTTTCTGTCTTTTCCTTGTGCAGGGAGTCCTGATTCCGGGACTCGGGGTCTTTGCTGGGGTCCGAGAGCAATTCCACAGCAAAGAAGAGGCGCTTCCGGTTCTAAGGCCTGTCTTCCAGCTGGACATCGGGGTGCTGTGGCTGCAGGAACTCCAGTCTCCCAACGACATCATCCCTGGTGAGAAGGCAGCAGCCACCTTCCCCTTCCCGCCCCACGTCCGGCCGGCTGTGTTCTCCCTGCTCTTTGGAAACGGCCGGGAGCAGCAGAGAAGTGTCTGCAAAGCTCGGGGTGCAGCGCGAGTTCCTCCAGGAGGAACCGCAGCCCAAGAGCTGTTTCTCCAAAGCACCTTTTCTGTGGGATTTGGTTATGAATGCTGCATGGGCTGGCTGTGGCAGTCAGGATGTGCCTTCTCCTTGCAGACGACGTCAAGATTGAGCCGCTCAACTACCGGCAGCTCTCGCGAGCCTCCGGCGTCCCGCTGCACTTGGTGCCACGCTGCGTGCGGGAGAGCGTGCTCCTGTACTGTCACCTCCTGAGGAGCAGGGAGCCCGTCTCGTTCGTGTTCAAGAACCTCGGCGTTATGACCTGCCAAGACGGCTTCCTCCTCATGAGGTTCTTCTGCAGCTGCGTTGAAACACTGGAGAGCAATGCCCCCGTCCTCGCACTGATCCACACCGTAAGTTGAGGAGGTTGTGAGGTGCGCCGTCGGATCACCGCTGGCCAGCCTGGACGTGGCAGGCCAGTCCAGTGCCTTTCCCCACGCTTGCCCCCACGGCTTTCTCCACTGGCAAAGAGATTTCCCGGATCTCTGCCCATGCAGAAAGCCTGGCAGTGCTCTTGCACGGCCTCGCTACTTTGCCATCCTGCTCCTTCAGAGCAGAACAAAGCTCTGATGTTCACGGAGGAGGCTTTGGTGGAGAGCAGCTTTCTCTTGGCATGGGAGCCAGGCTTGCTTCCTGTCAAGAAGAGCCATGAAAAAATGTCCTTGGCAAGCCTCCAGCAGGTCTGTGTCCCTTTGCAGAGATTCTGGACGGACGATTCTGCTGACTTCGGGCCAGAGACCGCTGCCCATGGCATCCATGTGTTCCCGAGGTGAGTGCATTTCCTCTGCAGCACTTAGCTGGCCAGCAGACAGGCTTCCTTCCACCTCCTCCTTTGGGTCGTGCCCTGCTGGGTCTCCGTGCTCAGCCTCCAGTCGGGGAGAAATGCTGGAAAGTCTGGCTCCTGGTTCTCCACTGCTGCCTTTTGGCTTTTTGGGGAATCAGGGTTGTGTTTCTGGTGCCCAAGCTGTCCCGATTCCCCTCAGAGAGAACGGACTGCACGTGCAGAGGAATTTGGGCTACGTGTGCTGGTTTGGCATGGCCAGGAAGGAAAAGGGCGCCACGCTCTGCAGAGCACAGGGATAAATACCACCAACCAGCTGCGTGGGGCAGGAGGTCATCCTTCTTCAAGGGTTGTCACTCTCTGTTTCCAGGTTTCAGCTCACCGTGGAAAAGAGCAGAGCAGAGGCCGCCGCAGAAAAAAAAGCTGCCATACAGCGGAAGATGAGTAAAGGTGAGGAGCGGGTCCCAGCTGTAGGGAGGGGGGTCCTGTCCCGTGCCGGGTGACCGGATCCAGGTTCACGTGCCGTGCCCGTGGGGCTGCTCTGAAGAACTTCTTTCTCTCTTGGTTCCAGGGGTCTCTGCCGGCAGGCTGCTGCAGAGGCGGAAGACACTTCCCCCCTCCATGCTGCTGCAGCGCAAGCCGAGCTCAAGGCAGCAAGATGTGGCGAAGGAGCCTTCTGGCAGGTGAGGGCCTTGGGCAAAAAGAAGGAGATGCGTGCGCTCGTGTAGGAGCGGCCTCCCCTTTGGAGCTGCCAGCTCTCAGCACCCACAAAGGCTCCTGACACACGTGTGTCCTGGGGGGGCCGTTCTTTCCAGGGCGGCAAGCGCGCAGCACGATCGCCTGAGGCAGACACACCAGCTTTGTTCTACTCTGGTCCCCGGTCCCTGGGGGAGCTGAGTGCCGATCCCTACCGATAGCAGAAGCTCTTCTCCCTTCAGGGGTCTCTCTGCTCTGCACCGGAGCCCATCTTGATGGCTGTGGGAGCACGGGGGAAATTGAGGTGCCCCGGGCTCCTGCAGACTCCTCTTATGTCTGTTTGCAGTGCGCTCCCGCCGTGTGCAGGCAGCTCCCGTGGGACAAAGAAAGCGGGACAGAAGGAAACATCTGCTGCCCAGACCAGCGCTGCACTCCCTGCCACCGAGGAGTCTAAGAGAGCACTGCAGGTACCGGCTCTGCCTTGCTGCAGGGACTGTGCTGCTTGAGACTGCACCAATGATAGGATGGTAGAATCCTAGGAAAGTTTGGGTAGGGAGGGGCCATTCAGACCGCCTGGTTCCAATCCCCTGCTGCAGGCAGGGACACCTGTCTCTAGACCGGGTTGCTCTAAGCCCGACCAGCCTGGCCTTGAGTGCTTCTGCAGGGAGGGAAGCAAAAGCCTCTGTGTGTGCAGTGATCTGGAGCACAGCCCTTCGGGTGCCACCGTTTCACATTTCTGTCCGCTCCTTCAGCTCCTCTTTGGTAGATGGAGGGTGCTGCACACTTTCCCCGTTTCTTCTCGCCTCCTGGCCTGCCACCTGCCACAGCACTGATTTTGAGCAGGGGCCGTGAGAGAGGAATACGGCCTCTGAGCCACGTTGGCCATGAGTTGTGGATCCCGGCCTGCCTTTGGGGCCCCTGGTCCTTCAGGGGCAAAGCAGTGCCGACAGGCCGGCAGAGGCGAGGAGCAGGAGTGGGGAGCTGAAGGAAGGCCCCAGGGGCAGAGGCTGATCCTGTATGCTGCTGTGTCTCTGCAGGAGCTCCGCAAAGAGTCTGCCCTGTGGAAAGAAGCAGACCACACGTGGCCCATGCACCAACAGCAAATAGAGCGAGCACAGGCAGAAATGGCGGCATGGGAAGGCTGGAGCGCAGGGGAGGACCAGCATCCGCCCCAGGTACCGTCAAGGATCGACCCTGCTGGCAACAGCCGCTGAGCCAGGGTGCGAGCTCAGCAGGGCGCAGGGGGTGGGAGCGGGACGGGCGCCGTGCAGCATGGCAGGGGCTGGCCCGCTCCTCCCGGGAGGAGAGCTTGGCACGGCCCTGCAGGGAGAAGGGAAGGGCGGCGGGAGCCATGGGCCGGCAGGACCGAGTCTCCTGCTTGCCGGGGCCTGCTGCAGGGCCCTTGGCAGAGGGCCTCTGGGGAACAGCCCCGTGCTCCCAGCCGCTTTGCTGACAGCGTCTCCTCTTTGGCAGCTGCTGGCCAGGGAGAGAGTGCGTGTTCCGCATCCTCCAGCCCAGCCCAGGAGACAGCAAGTGGGAAGGAGATGGAGGAAGGACGAGGGTCTGCTGCCGGGAAGTATAATGGGGACGACGACCAAGCTGACACTGCATGCTGAGTGAGTGTGTGTGGGCTCTGCCGGCTGCCTGAGGCTCTCGGGCAGCTGTGACTGCAGCTCAGGGACAGGCACGGCCCGGGCCAAAAACTGCTGGCGGGGCGCAAGGCTGGGGACACGTGGGGGGCAGCAGGGGGTGCGGGGCCGGGTGAGGGCAGAGGCAGGGGCGGCTCAGCGGAGCCCGAGGGATGACTTTCTCCTCCTGTTGCAGCCTCCTTTCCCCGCGAGCGGCTCAGGTGCTCCGAAGGTTGGAGCCGCACCTCCGTCAGCAAGAGGTTTTTGCCGGCACAGCGGAAAGAAACCGGCAGAAGCTGGAGCAGAAGCGGCACCTCCTCCGGTGAGCTCCGTAGGCAGCAGATCCCGAGAGCCGGGCTGCAGCCCGGCCTGCACCACTTGCCTGCGCTCAGCCCTAACGCTCCGTGCTCTTCTCGCCTCCCTAGGGCTGAATGCTCACACGGCTCCAGAGGGGAAGGTGCAGCCATCGGTGGTGACCGCGGTGGAGCTCTCGGCACGGGGGCTGGGAAGCCGTCCAGATTTCCACCTGTGAATGGAAGATCGTAGAAAACCAAAGACTCGTAGAACGGCCTGGGTTGAAAAGGGTCTCGAAGATCACCGCCACCGGGCTGCCCAGAGCCACATCCAGCCTGCCCTCGGATGCCCGCAGGGATGGGGCGTCCCCCAGCTCTCGGCAAGCTGTTCCAGCACGTCACCACCCTCCGTGTGAAGAACGCCTGCTGACATCTAACCAAATTCTGCCCCCCTTTCACAGTTTAAAACCATTCCCCCTTGTCCTGTCACCATCCGGCCTCATCAACGGCCGTTCCCCCTCTACTCTACAGCCTCCCTTCAAGAACTGGAAGGCCGCAGTGAGGTCTCCCCGGAGCCTTCTCCTCACCAAGCTAAACAAGCCTGGTTCCCTCCACCTTTCTCGACAGGAGAGGTGCTCCAGGCCTCTGATCACCTTAGGGGCCCTCCTCTGCACTTCATCCAAGAGCTCTGCGTCTTTCTTGTACCGGGGACCTCAGTTTTGGATGCAGTATTCCCAATAAAAATGAATTGGCTTTATTTCCACTCAGTCTGCTGATGTCGTGTCTGTCGCCATCAACTGACGTGAGGAAGCTGGAGCCGTTTGGGTGGTTTGAGAGAGCAGTTTGGGTGGCAAGGAGAGCCGCTGCCAAGGCCCGGCAGGACCATGCTCTGCAAGAGCGGGTGCCCAGGACGGCAGCCATCTCTGCCGGCCGTGCACGTTTCCTGTGCACAAGTCATGCATCCCCTCGTATCCCCATCGCTCCCTTCCCGCAACAGAAATAGAAACGCTGTGGCAGAATTCTCTTGTGCCCAGCACCCAGACTCCGCTGAGCTGAATTCAGCCCGTGTGACACGAGAAAGGTTCTCGTGCCAGGGAAGGGAAGGGGACGGGGGGGAGATGGTGTAATGGAAGAGAAGGGAAAGGGGGGAGGACAGCACGAGGGAACGAAAGGGGACCGGGGGGAAACACCGCAAGGGAGGGGAAGGGAAGGAAAGCGGGGGGAGACGCTGCAAGGTAACGGAAGGGGACGGGGAGCTGAAGGGAAGGGGAGCGAGAAGAGACAGAGCCGGCGGCTTCGGCGCTGACCAATGAGAGGGAGGCCGGGGGCGGGGCGGCGCCGGCGCTGACCAATGAGAGGCCGGGACGGGCCGCCGCTGTCGCCCCGGGCCGATGGCAGCCGGCGCGGCCTGCGCGCCGCCGCTCCCCGCGGCTGAAGCGGCCGGTTCCGAAGCCGGGGCGCCGCGGGAGCCCGGAACGGACTCGGAGGGGCGGGATGCGCACAGCGTCTCTGGGCAGCCCGTGCCAGCAGCTCACCAGCTTCTAAGGGAGAACTTGGAGCTGTGCGTGCGCCTGTGACCGCGCCGGGTGTTTATCGCAGCTCGCACCCGTCCTCCTCCCACCACCCGACTCCCGGGAGCCCGGACCCCATGGCTCGGCCGGACGGTGGCGAGACGTGAGGGTCGGCGGCGCCCCATCGCCCGGATCCGCCCCGCCGATCGACCTCGGTTCCTTTGTCTTTCCCGCCCTGTTTTTTTTTTCTCGGCTCAACTATTCTCTTTGGACACCTGAACTCTTACCCATCATGAGCAGAGGGTGAGAAATCTTACTCAAAATCCACAACGACAAACGATGCTTCCGTGCTGATTGCATTCCGTGCCACAGAACGGCCACAAACTCCGTCAGCCAAGTACTGGCAGAAAAGAAGAGTACCGGTCTATCTGAGCCAAAGCCTTGCCTGCACCCTCAGAGCCAGCTGACTGATGCAAAGCTATGGGCAGCTCCCTGCTACAGGAACGGTCTGGTGAAATTCAGTAGACAAAGACCATTTGCAGCCCTGGATCACAGCAAGTGCCTGAGCCCCTGGACTACTGCCCCTCTCTGAAACCCACGTCTGGCAGAAGGCTCTAGAAGTGAACTGAAACGTTGCGGTGCAGTAATGCTGTGCTCAAAACTGCTCGTGATTAAAGAGAGGCAGGAAATCCTGGTGTCAGTTTGGTACGTCAGCATTTGAAGTCCTGCTGTCTGTCATCTCAGAGTTCTGGAACAGAGCTCAGAAACGCAGCTCACAGATCTTACTGCCTTTCAGGGTACCTGGGGCATCTGTGGCAAGGTGTGATCTCTGGGAATTCTGTGGAGCATTTCAGATGTGCATGTCTCTTTATTAACAGCAGCCAGTTAATGTAATTTGTGTTACATTTAGCTTCGTCATTTTTGTACTTATTTGATGGACAGAAGACCAATGCTCCTGGTTTTTTTTCTTGCAGTCTATCAGACAGCTCTCAAGCTGCTACTGCAAATTTTAATCCTTCCTGTTCTCCATTCCTTTGCCGTTTCTTTGACCTGTTTTTCCGTTTAGAAAGTTCTCCTTGCCCTGGATGCTGTGCAGTGCTATCAGTTTTCTCAGGAGATGTGCAGAATCATTGCTGCAGGTCCCAGAACAATCCTGCAGTGTGCATCTGACGGCTCAGTGGAAATGCCAACCTCACACTGGTGTTCCATGGGATTCCTTCAATTCTGTGTGCCTGACAGCTCCTGTTCCCAGTGCTACATGTGCACATGTAGGAAAGTTAAAAAGCAGAAGCGAAATGAAAAATTGCCATTCAGAAAACACCTCTCACCAAGAGCCAAGCCTCAGCTCAGTGGAATAGCTCCTCGGTTTCCCTGACATCCAGTGATTGAAATGGGTAGGTGTGAACAAAGGCATTTGTGGAAATGTGTTTGGGTTTCTTCTGTTCTTCTGTTCTTTTGTTTTGTATTGACTTTGTTTGTTCCTAAAAAGTTGCATCTTAGTCTATTAAGACCTGGCAGGCAAATCTGCACTTGGAGAAGCCTGCAGCTATTTGGGAAAGTTTGCCATAAGGTGAGGAAAGAGTAGGGGGGGGAGGGGAGGAAAAAATGGGAGGTAGGGGTGAGGAGAGGAGAGAGGGGGTGGGGAGGGTTGAAGGGAAAATAATGAAACAAAAAGAGAATAAAAAGTGAAAAGCAATGGATGGTAACATATACAGGAAAGCAAGTAGGAAAGCTACCCATAGCACAGCAAAGTAGGCGTGAAAAAAAGCAACCTTGCAGGAAGGGAGGAATGTGGGAAGAGCTGAGGCCCTGCCTGCCGCAGGAGCTGCACTGAAGAAGAAGCTGGGCCCAAAGGTGAGAGGGGTTTGGTGCTTTGGTCCCTTGTTCTCCATCCCTTCGCTTCTGTCCATCTCTCCTTCCACGTTTTCCACCCATCCTCTTCTCCACCCATCCTCTCCCCTGTTCTCCATCCATCTCTTTCCACGTCCTCCATTCTGCTCTCCTCCCCCACACCCCCCACTCCATCCCTTCCAGCTCCCCATCGCCCACCCCTCACCCCATTCCCTCCCCACCATCTCCCCCTCCTCTGGCTTTAACACAACCTGGGAAAAACAAGGTCGTCCCCCCAGAAGTTACAGAAATCTTACACCACGTGCACTTAGGAGTGTGGCTACCAGGGATGCCTGGCAGAGCCAAAAATGCAGCCCCAATAGCAGTGAAGGTAAAAGCAGGAGCCAGCCCAGTCAGGGTAAAGCAGCGCCCTTTGAGGAAACGAGACTGCAGAAGGAGAGAAGAAATCATAAATAACTGTTTGGAGTTTGGATTGCTAATTGAATGTGAATCCAATGTGCTGAATGCCCAGAACACTTTTCTGCCACACGTAAGTGGAGGTGCATGGAAAAGGTAGCTTTTATTGCGGAGCTGACTGACTGGAGTGTGTGTGCTGACTGAAGACTTGATTCTTCCTTTTCTTTGCTCGGGAGCTGGGTAACTAGGTGGGCCTTCCACAGACAAGGGTTTGGACTCCTGGTTTTCAGACTCTTTTAGCTGCATATCTAGAGCTCATGATAATCCTACAAGAGTAAAAATAAAATGCATTAGTTACTAAATTGGAAAGCATTCTAGGCAGAAATCTGTTCTCACAATTCCTCCCTGTTCCACTGCAGTTACTGGCAGCGCTCTGCAGATGCTGAACTGTTTTGCTGGAGAACAAATGCCTATTCAGCAATGTTGAAACCACGTTGTCAGTTGGCTGCCAAAATCCACGAGCACGCCGTGGTTTCAAGGATTGCAGCATGCACTTTGTCAGTGTACTGCTGTTACAACGAACCGATGGGCTCCAGGCAATGGCAGGTGGGTTCCATACCCTCAGGGCCACCCCCACAGGTGCCCATGGAGGCACACTGCTCTCTGGGGCAGGAATCCTATTTTCCTGGCCATCCCTCCATCCACTTGTATTTGCATCCATCCTCTCATCCAACAAGCGTTCCATCCATCCCACGGCCCTTCCGTCCCTTTGTCCATCCCTCCCTCCCTCCCTCCAACACTTCTCTCCTCCGTCGATCCCTCTGTCCATCCGTTCCTCTCTCCCAGCAGCCTCCCCCCGTTACCCACCAGAACCTCCTCTGGAGCTCTGGGGGATCTCCCCATCGTGGTGCCTCCAGGCATTTCCTTGCCACCCTGCAGTGCCGATGTTCTGCTCCCTCTCCCTCGCATCACCCCATCCTGTTGCTCAGCAGCCCTCCCCACTCTTCGTTCAAAGCCTCCCTTGTGAAGCTGCCGTCCTCCTGACGAAAACATCCTCGCCTCCCTTAGAGAGATGGGTGCCATCCCTCCCACGCAGACACCGACCCGCAAATCGGTGCTGCAGGCACAGAACCCGAGCCCCTGCCACCAGCACCAGTCCTGCAGCCGAGGACGGGCAGCACCACCAGTGCCCTCCTGTCACGCCTGTCCCGCAGCACCACCTGGGCCCCCGCACCCTGGACCACCGGCCCCACAGCTCTGCACTCACTTCTGATGCAGCCTTACCCGTGCCCACCTTTCTTCCTGCTGGCCTCGCACGGTGAGCCACACGAGCTGTCGGGTGGACCGCATCCATCGCGTGGAGGCACCGCAGCCTCCTTCCAGCACTGAGGGCGCTGGAGCTGCGAGTCCTTCTGTGGGGCAGGAGCGTCCTCCGCTGCCAGGGTTTTCCAGCTGCAGTCCGTCACCAGACGTGAGGCTGCGCTGTGGGGCTGCAGCGCTGGGCCTGCAGCTCAGCAAAGCCCCTGAGCACAGCGGAGACGAGCGGGCGGCCTGCGATGCCTTCACAGCATTATGCACTGTGGGAATGAAATGTTGTTCCTGCGCTGGATGTTGAGATGGACAACTGACCTAAAGAAACAGAACACGACGTGTTTGCATTCCGTAACTTGTCTGTAGGAGTAGCTGATGTGACAAGGAGAGATATCATCTGCATATCAGGAACACACTTTAGACACACAGTTACTGCGCTGTGCGACACATTCTTCCTCACACAGTTGCAATAGACCTTAAATGTTTTAAACAATGTAGGTACAGTATTCTGAACTAGAAAACGTGCTGTAAGACTGGTGAGCCAGCGAACGTGAAATGCGTTTAACAAGCTTTCAAGGAGCCAGGGCTTTTACACAAAGCACAGCTGTCCCGCTCTGTGGCAATGTCAGGATGCTGTAGGCAGATCCAGGATGCTCCCCTCTATCCTCCCTCCAAGCTTATCTCGATCCAAGGACAGACGGATGACCAGAACGGTGACCCAGTGTAAAGGGCGCAAATGCCAAGGGGGTAATTAAACAATGAAGAGGTCAGGTTTACGTTTATGCTGTAAAGCAGGCATCCGAAAGTGACGACCAGATGTTTGTTAAGAAAGCAACGGTCAGAAGGCCATTAACCAACGGAGATGTTTGTGTCTGCATGGCAAGGATCTGTGTGCACTTGCTATTTGTGGGATCAGCGAAGTGTCGCAACAGAGTGCGAACCTGCAGCACTCAGCAGTGAGGAGCCAGGGCAGAAAGGGATCAGCGTCGGGCAGCAGGGCATAAAAGGTGCAGCACTGCTTTCTGTGCGCGCTCCTGCTTGCAGGAGGCCCAACACTGCCATTGCAAATAAAACCTGCTTTATCAGAGACACCGTCCTGGAAAATTAGTGGGCATTTCCAACATCACCACCACTTACAAACACCTGCAAAAGCCAACAAGAGCCACGTTCTGTAGTGCTAAGAACCACAGCTTAGCAGGCAGGAGCGTGGGGCTTAGGAGAAAGGTGTAACCCAGAGGTTGGTAGAGAATTGCACATCACAAAGGCACCACGAGCAGGGTTCTAAGGGCAGTGTGATCCAGGAGTCCCAGCAGGAGGTGCTGGCACCTTTGGCACGCAACCCCAGGACAAGGCAGCTCGGTAGGAGGCATCAGGCAGTGCTGATGAGACGCGCTTTACGGACAGTCCTTCTTTAATAGCTACCATTCCAGTGACAGCAATGGGCTGAGAGCAAAGGCTCCACACACAAACCTGGTGGCTTACGCTCCCACCAGTCAAGGCAAACAGAGCAAGACGATGAGGCTGACCTGTAAGCAGGCACAGTGCAGCCAAAGTCCCTTCTGCAGTCACTGGGGCAGCTTCCCCACCTCCAGCCCCACAGGCAACACACACACAGAGCGCAGCACGGCTGGTCCTGCTCCACGCTCAGAGAGCAAGGTGACAAGTTGGAGCTCCACAAGGACGTGGAGATCACTTTGTGATCTCTGCTTTCCATGCTGGAGCTGCAGCCAGTTGTACTGAGGTTTCTGAAGCCCCTTTCAGTCTCAGGAGGGAATGAAACAGCCCGAACGGAATGGATGCACTGGGGCTCTCTCCAGGACACCTGCTGCCTCAGAGGAGTTCACATCCACTGAACAGCTACGGAGCTCCTGCAAGGGCACCACGCACAAACAAGGAAGGGAAGGAAAACCCAGCACACTGTGCAGGGGTGCTGCCTCTCAGCAGGTGATCCCTGTTCCGTGTACAGAGGACGGACATCAGCTGCACCTCCTCTGTTCCCCATTTCTTCTCCCCCGCTTCGTACAGGCACTGACAGACATTGTGGATGACAAAGTAAGGCTGATGGAGAAGGCTGGGCATACAGGAGATCTTTAATTCCTGCAGCTAGAGCACTGCTGGCCTGTGCTTGTCTAGACCATGGATATTTTCCAGCAAGCACCAACCAGGCACGGCAACCCACAGCCAAAATGTCACTGCCCCTGCCAAGCAGCCAGCCAGTCTACAGACTCTCATTAGAGGCTTGCAAACGAGACTAGAACCATTATTCCCATTTCACAGGCTGGCTTCTCTTCACCACGCATCACACGCACAAGAATAGATTGGGAAGCACATTGCTACACACCTGAGCATCTGCTGAGCAAGGCCATCATCCACATGCATTCCTTCACCTCTGTTCCCTGCAAGGACCCAAGGAGAGAAGACTCGGTTCACCAGAGCATCTACTGGAAGCAACTCCTGAGAACTCCCCATTCAGGAACGGGTGCTGGAGATGGATAATGGAGTCCTTCAAAGGGAACACAGCTCACAAACACAGCGAAACGCAGCTCAGGTGTGCTTTGGGCTCCTTCTGAAACGAGCAGCAACCCACTTTACTGGCATGTTTAAAGAAGAGCCCACAGCACTCACACACACCCAGAGTCAGAGCCCCCTCCCTGCAGAAGCTGGGCTTGAGGAGCAGCCATGGGACGCACAGGGTGAGAAAAAGCCAGCCTGGAGCTCCTCACCACCGAGTGCAGAGCTGTGCCCACAGCTCTGAACATTCAGCCCCTTCTCCCTCAGCGTGGCTCAGCGCCGCGAGGGACACGAGGACCCTTGGGAACACGGCAGATGTGTCAGATACGACGCCATCCTCAAGGGAGCAGCCAGCTTCCAGCAGGAACACACACAGCACCCGTGAGGAGCAGGGCCACCGCCTGGGTGCTGCCCATAACATTTGCCAGCCATCACCTGCTGGGTGCAGAGCTGGGCCCAGGGCTCTCAGCATCACTGCAGCGCTCCAGCCATCATCATCAGTGCTGCAGCCTCCAATTAAGAAGCGCAGACAGCAAGAAACTGGCAAGAGAGCCACACGTCCTGCTGACAGACAGAATGCTCCTCCCCATTTCAGTTACACCAGCTCAGCTGCTGCTGAAATTCCAGTCTAGCTTCTCTCTGCACAAACAGCAACACCCAGGTTGGCCAGTTTGTCACACCTGAAAGCTCCCCAGACTCCTTCCTATCACGCCTGCCTGCACACACACACACTGATGGCAGGCAGCAGGACAAGGCCTGGCCTTTTGCTCTGCTTACGAAGCTCGCAGTTCTCATCAATGCGACCAATCTCTTCACTGGTGCGAGAAGCCAGAATTTCAATCAGGCAGCCTTCACCTGTTCCTGCTCCCTAGGGAATCGCCAAGCAAGATTTCAGATACCAGCACCTGCTTGTGACGTGCAGCCAGGTTTCTTTAAGAGTTAATAAATAAGAAGGCATACATAACAAAGCAGCAAGTCCTTGGCCAGAACTTGAGCCATTCGAAAGGAAGACTTCCAAACCTTCACAGCCCTCCTTAGTTCTGCACGTCACACACGGTGCTGGCAGTCATCATCCCAATCATCACCCTCTCAGAATTCCCACTCAGCTTCAAGTCACTTCCAGTCATCGATCAAACCCTAGAAGGCCAAGAGAGGAGAAAGGAGCTGGCAGAAGGTGCGGCCTTCGAGGACAGAAGGAACTGAGCTGCTCACCACTTCTCTTCAGGCTCCAACCCTCCTTGCATCAACAACTGCTCTGAACTGAACAGGAACAAAACAACCTTGGCCAGGTAAAGTCTCTGCTGACCTTTCTCTTATGGAGGCTGGGTCGTTTTTCGCTTTTCACCCAGTGACCCAACCACGTTCACACATCTCTGCAGAGCACCTACCTGCAGGAGTGCTCTTGTAGGTGATCAGAACTCGCTGACGTTGGGAAGCATTGAGTTTGGTCAAGCCGTCAGTGATGGCATCTTCATCTGTGCCTGCAAGCAACAAATGGAAGCTGGTCAGGCTGCTTGCGCAAGAATCACAAGTGCCCTCTGCTCTTGTGCCACCTCCAGGCCCCTACACAGCCAGCTCTCAACAGCCCCAGGACTACAGCTATGCACACAAAGCTCCACAAAGACCCACACCTCCAGAGCAGCTGCATTTCAGGACATGAAGGGCAGCTCCATTTCCACTTTCCAACAATTTTTAGGGCAGTTGTGTTCCAACGAAGATCATCAGCAAAACAATGCTCACCTTCATGGAGCCTGGGCTTTGGAAGACGGGCACAGGAATAACCTCTGCATGGGTGGAACCTTTGGGTTCAACCAGGAGAGAACAGCATGCCCAGAGAGTTTATCTGGAAAAATACTTCCTCTGTTAGCTGGCATTCAGTTGGATTTTCTCAAGCAGGAAAAGCAGACGTGCATTGTCCTCTATAGGAAGAAACAGAAGTTACACATTTACCACTCATAACAAGACAGACAGACAGTGCTCTTCCTGCTTACCTACACTCCCTACGCTGACTTGATTGCAGCAAATGCCTGGCACAGCGTGGCACAGCAAACAAGCACACTCACCATCATTCGAGTTTTGGGTCAATCTCTTCTCATTCAGGTCCACCAGCAGCTGGCAGCTGCAATAAAAACCAGCGAGAGCATTAGTTTTCCAGCAAACAGCTGCTGGTGAAGTGATTGTGACTGTACAGCACGGCGATAAGCAGGAAGCAGGGCTATTAAACAGGCAGATCGCAGCACAAAAGCAAGGTCAGTGCAACAGAGGAGGGAGGCAGAAGTGCTGTGAGTGCACAAGAGCCGGCAGAAAGAAAACCCAACGCAGCGCCATCTGTCTGTGCTGCGGCCGGACTGACTGCGGCCGCCTCACGGCGCCTTTGTGCTGCTCCAGTCCCTGCCCTCAGTCAGCGCCATCCCCTCCATCTCTGGTACAGCAGGAGACACGCACACCTCCACGCAGCCGCAGACACGTGGAGATGTTTCCTGGGACCGCCGGAGGAGCCCACGGCCGCACACTGCCCTCACCACCCCCATCTTCCCAGTCCCCAGTCCTGCCCTGTGCTGCTGCTCTGCAACGAACAGCAATCCAGCACACAGCATCCCGCAGAATCACAGAATCACTCACGTTGGAAAGGACCTTCAAGAGCACCGAGTTCAACCGCAGCCTGACCATACTGCCCTAACTCTAACAACCCTCACAGAATCTCAGAATGGCCAGGGCTGGAAGGGACCTCAGGGATCACGAATCTCCAACCCCCTGCCTCACGCAGGGCCACCAACCTCCACATTCAATACCACACCAGGCCACCCAGGGCCCCATCCAGCCTGGCCTTGAACACCTCCAGGGATGGACGGGGCATCCGCAGCCTCTCTGGGCAGCTGTTGCAGCACCTCACCACTCTCTCTGTAAAGAACTTCCCCCTGACATCCAACCTCAGGCTCCCCTCCCTCAACTTCAAACCATTCCTCTCGTCCTGCAGGTATCTCCCCTTTCAAAGAGTTGATTCCCCTCCTGTTTGTAGGCTCCCTGTAGGTACTGAAAGGCTGCAATGAGGTCACCCCGCAGCCTTCTTCTCCCCCCGCTGAACAAGCCCAGCTCCCTCAGCCTGTCCTCACAGGGGAGGTGCTCCAGTCCCCGGATCATCTTTGTGGCTCTCCTCTGGATCCTCTCCAACAGCTCCCTGTCTTTCTGGTACTGGGGGCTGCAGACCTGGACGCAGTGCTGCAGATGGGGCCTCACAAGAGCGGAGCAGAGGGGGACGATCACCTCCCTGTCCCTGCTGCCACCCCTCTGCTGATGGAGCCCAGGATCCCACTTGCTTTCCCAGCTGCAGGAGCACTGCTGCCTCATGTCCAGCTTTTCATCCCTCAGGACCCCCAGGTCCTTCTCCGCAGGGCTGCTCTCAAGGACCGCTCCTTCCAGGCTGCTCCCTCCGCTAAATCACGGCCCTGAGCACCGCACCCGGACGATTTTTAAACACATCGGGGATGGTGACTCAACCCCCTCCCTGGGCAGCCCACTGCAGTGCTTACCAACCCTTTCCGTACAGCAGTTGGTCCTGATATCCAACCTCAACTCACCCCACGTCTGCGCGTTCCGTGGAACCCCACAGATGTGACAGCGGGCTCCGGCTTCTGGGCGCTTCTCAAAGTGCGCCAGCGCGCGGCGTCAGGAGCGGAGGAGGCAGCAGCCGAGCCCGCCGCTGACGCTGCCATCGCGCGTCCCTCCCCGGGACTCCCACGGCTTCCTCTTCCCGGCCCCGCTCGGCTCCTCGCGGGCTGCACACACCGCTGAGGCACTCGCACCGCACGGCCTCCATCTTCCCGTGCCGCCGGACCGCTCTCTGCAGGCTGCGCTGAGTTCCCGCAACGCAACAACCGCAGGCATCGCCGCGGGCAGCCGGGCCGGGGCCCTGCGGGACGCGCGGTGATGACGCAATGACGGCGCGACAGCGGGCGGAAAGGACCCCGCGCGCAGCGCCCGGCCCCTTCTGCAGTGGCGGCGGAGCCGCAGGGCTCCGTGCGGGGAAAGCGGCGCTGCGCCGCCGCCCGCCCCGTGCCTCGGGGACGCCGGGCGGTCGGAGGAAGGCGGCGCGGGGCCTGTCCATCCCCCGCCGGCACCGAGCCGTCCTCCAGAGTCGCCGTTTGTACGGGAGCCGGTTGGCAACGCGGTCGTTTCTCTGTTTGTCGCTGTGTGCGTTCGTGGATTAAACGTTTCCCGTTCGTTTCTCGGCGCTTCTGCCCGCGGTCGTTTCTGCAGCTCCAATAAGCCGCCCCGTCCCCGTACCCACCGCCGGGTAAGGACGGGGCGGCGCAAACGGCCGTGTCGTAGCACTGCGAGCGCCGGCCCCGTCGCTCCCCCCGCGTCCCCTCCCCTCCTCGGCACCGCGTGGGAAATGGCTGGGGTGGGATTCCGGGAGAGCTGGGGCGGCTCAGCCTGCAGAGGAGGAGGCTCGGGGCGATCCCGGGCGCGGCCATCGGTCCGCGCAGGGAGCTGCGCAGAGGACGGAGCCGGGCTGCGCCCGGCGGTGCCCAGCAGCGGGACCGGAGGCTCACGCTGCAGCACAGCAGGTTTCCCTGTATGTCACCGCTGAGCCCCCAGCTCCGGTCAGCGCCGTTGGATACTTTTGCCACTGATCACAATGCAGGAGATGGGAGCATCCTTGTGAAATCCACCGGGCATCCTAAGGCACGAGGTGCTGCTGGCACTCCTGAGGCTTTGAAGGGGCAGCAGGGAAAACTGGAAAACTGCTCAGGGCAGTACTGGGGGCTCTTGAAGGGGCTTTGAGGTGCTGTGGGTTCAGAATGGCGTTTTTTCCTCGTTTCACACACAAGGTGGCTGAGTAGCTACCAGTTGGTGGCAGCTGAGCCCATCAATATTGTGGCTTAGAGGTATGACACCAGCACCCGGCACAGCAGAACTCTGTAAGCTAAGTGCCAAGGGAAGAAGGGAAACTTTAAATTCATTACCTCCTGTAAACTGGTAGTCATTGGTTTCTTGTCACACCCTACTCCTGTAAAGCAGGATAACAAGGATTTATCGACGTTTGCAAATGTGGTAGAGATTGCTGCATACAACCAAGCGCACACGGCTGAGCTCTCCTGTCTGTGTCCCAATTCTAGAAACACCCAGAAGAGCTCAGCATTCTCCTGCTTTCATTTACTTACATGAACTGTTTTAAAGTGCATGCTGTTATAGGCTGGCACAAGCTTTAGTGCATAAAGCCACAGCTTGAGAGGCCAGCACCAGCGCTGGGCCTAAAAACAGCCAGAGAGACCGGCACCGGCCCCAGGGCCTGAAGGCACAGCCTCAGCCGTGAGGCCAGCACAGGTGGAAAGACACAGCCACAGCCTGAGAGGCTGGAAGGGTCCTGCGGCCTAAAGCCACAGAGAGGCCGGCACCAGCTGTGGGGCCTGAAACCACAGACAGAGAGCCCAGGGCCTGAAGGCACAGCCAGGGATGCTGACAGCGGCCCCGGGGCCCAAAGCCACAGGCAGAGGCCAGCACCGGCCCTGGGCACACAGATGTGCACCATTGCTTCTACTGGTTCCCCTGGGGCTCTGTTGACCACGACGAGGCCATATTGGTTTTCACTGGTTTTTATTGGGCTGCACGCACAAGAGTCATCCCCACTCCTCTGTTATCTCACATCACAGAGCCCCACTGGGTGACCTGGTGTTGGTTTCCTGCCATTTGGATCTGGGAGGCATCCGTCTCCTTCCCTTATGATGAAGGCACAGAAGCCATGCGGGCCGTCGCTGAGGTCACAGTGGTTCCCGGTCTGGGAGCGTTTGTGGCACAGCTGGGAGCAGAGCTGGGGCTGTGGCAAGCGTGCTGCATGCAGACTGAGCTGTGAGCCCTTCTTGAGAGAGATCAGCTGTGAGAGCCCACTGGAAGCAGCGCTGCGGCGTGTGCGTGAGCTGGGCACGGCTCAGGGTGAGCAGTGAGCAGGTGAGCTGGGTTGGTGCTGGGTGGGTGCCGGGAGGTGTCTCAGCAGAAAGCGGGGCTGGGCAGGAGTTCCCAGCTCCAGCGGTGCCCCTCAGCACGGCTGTGTCAAGGGGAGATGGGTTCTGGTTGAGATTCCCTCCCACGATTCGATGAGGACGACGAAATGTCATTACTCCCTTGGAAATCCACTGCTGGGCCCCTGCCTTCATGTCAGACATCAAAAAGGAAGGAGAGTGCAGGCTGCACGGTGCAACTTGTGCCTCGTGCCCCACGGATGGCTGGGTGCAGAGCTACTGAGGAGATGGAGAAGAGCACCTGCTGGCACCAGCCGTGGCAGTCAGGCACGAGCTGGAGCTGGCACTAGGCAGCTCTTGCAGCCAGCTGATTTCCAGACATTGTCCTCCTCAAGGGACTAAATCGCATGGCAGAAGCTGGGAAAATGCTTCTTCCTCATGATGTTTCACTTGATAATTTCTGCAGGGCTCCTGTCCAAACGGAGTTTCAGAGATCGAGGCAGTGTCAGGAAGAGTGGAGCCAGGTCTTTCCAGGAGCGAGGGAAGTTCCTGCGGAGAGAGAAAGCTCTCTCTTCAGCTTCCTCTGAGACAGCAGTCATGTCTCAGCGAGGAGACATGGAGTGTGTGACAAGAAAGGTACGGCCGGGTTTCTTTTGCTTGGCTCTTCTTCCTTTTTCTCATTTTTAAGGGAAGGGGCCGAGCAGGGGGAGCCCTGCAGGTCCTTTGTGACCTCAGTAACCAGTTGGGTTCTGTGCTCCCTGCTGACAGCCTGGGCTGATGGCGTGGACACGGCTCAGGCCCTATTTTCCCTTAGCGATAAATAACGTCCCAGCACTCTGCTATCCCATCTCCGGCACAGCCTGGAACCTCTCTGCAAACCTTGGCTGCCCGTTCCCTCCAACGTTTCTTCCTTTCCCTCCTCAGAAGCAGCGCGGCGCGGTTCCCCGCGTTTGGGAGCAGCAGCCAGCAGGCTGCCAGAGATCCGGCAGCGCCTGGCAGCGCACAGAGGGACGCGATGGGGACGGGCCGTCCTCACTGCCATGCAAAAGTGAGTTTCTGCAGTCCTCTGCCATGACGGATGGAAGAATGCATTTTAAGTCTTACTGCTGAGCGGGTGCAGTGCTGTAGGGATGTCAAGGAACCATGGTGGAAGCGTTAAAGATGCCAACAGTGGCAGTGGATGGCAGCAGTCAGAGAGATGTCTGTGTGTACATGATGGTGCTGGGAACTGAGTGAATTCCTTCTAGGGCCAAAAAATGCCTTCCTCAGCTTTTGCCCCTGACAGCATTTTGTTTGCTGGTGCACCTTTGCTCTGCAGAATGCAGAGCTGTCAGGCAGACCGGGGTTGCTCTGCTGCCATCTGAGCAGGAATGAGAGCAGTAATGCTTTGTGTAAGCATCAGTTTCTGTTTTGGTTTGTCTTTTGGTTTTCGGGGGTGGACGTGGGCTAACGGCACAGTGCTGCTCCTGGTGTCTGTGAAATCACGCTCCATCTGTTGTTGCAGGGACGGAGCCTGCGCGTCCGTGGGATGGTGCTGGGCCTGGGGGGAAACGGAAAGCCTCCGCAGGTAAGGAGCTGCTGTGAGCTGTGGTGTGGGTACTGCCTCTAAGCAGGGCTGCATGCAGGGCTGTGTGTGATGGAGGAGAGAAGAAAGGCACTGCAGTTCTGTGCTGACGGCAGAAGTGGCACTGCGCTGAAGCAGCGGAAAAGCCAATTGAAGAAGCTACGCTTGAGGACCAGAAGTTTGTGTCTGACTGTGCTGAGTTCTTCCTCAAAGGAGATGCTCTTCATGTATTTCTTGTTTTCTGTCAGAAGCCGATGCCAGCGGCCTTCCTCTGAAGCGCAGCCATGCGGAAAGGCAGAGGAGGAGCAGCGAGTGTGACAGGGCACCCAAGAGAGGTACAGCACACAACAGGCATCGGGGTTTGGGGCGCTCCAGATGAGATGTCCCAGCATTGCGGCCCATTCTGCAGACTGAAAGTAGCGTTGGGCTCTTGTTAACTCTTGCTGCTTCTCCTTCCTTAACAGAGATCGGTGCTGAGCCCAATGGCGATATCTATGTGAAAGTGGTGCAGCAGGTGCATTCGGAGAGAGCTTGTCAACAGGCAGCAGCTCAAGCTCCTCTCCAGGCTGGAGGGCTTCCTCACAGAGCAGGTCCCAGCACAGGGGGAAGAGCTTCCCCTGCTGCGTGCCCCCACTCCGTCTCCAAGGCCCAGGCTGGATGCAAACGCAAGGCCTTGGAGGAAGGGACACCAGCAGCAGTGCAGCTGCCTGCCAACAAGAGAGCGAGGGCCGAGAGTGCAGACGGCGTGCCGGCTCCAGCAGCACGGCCTGGGCCTGCTGCAGCGCGGAGCTCCAGGTGCAGAGGTGAGCAGGGCTGTGCTACCGCCGCGCTGAGCTGCTGCCCTCTGCAAGCACGCGGAGTCTGCTTGGGGTTTGCTTTGCTTTTTCCTTCTCTGAAGAGGGGAAAGGGGTTGAAGGCTGCCGAGTCCAAAGGCAGCGAGGTGCCGGAACATGCAAGCCCGTCTCTTTACCTGCATGGTGGTCTTCTGCACGTCCCACTGGAAATGTCATTCACTGGGGGGCTTCCTAGTCCAATTTCCTTTGTCTTTTTTCTGCCATTGGTTGCTGCAGTTTTGCTGCTGACAAAACAAATTCATCTTTTTTCTCGCCTTATAGCAAGAAGACAGCGACGAAAGGAGAGGAGAGCAGAGCTGAAGAAGGCTTCTCTGAGAGCAGCTGCTGCACGTGCAGAGGTGAGTCCTGGAGAGCGCAGACACGGCTCTCGTTGCTCTCAGGGCCTCCGTCTGTCAGACATGAAAGATTTCCCGAGGGAAGCGCTGTCCTGTTTCTACACTCGCTCTGTTTCTTTCCAGTCCTCCGCAATGAACAGCCTTGTGGAGATGATGCAGAGGCTGCAGCTGCACGACTGAGAGGAGGAGCGACAGAAGGCAGCGCTGCAGCACGCGGCGTTACAGGGCAGCGCTGCGAGTGCCGCCCAACTCGGCACTCCAACTTTGGGTGCAGTCAATTAAAAACAGCTGCAATTAGAGACTGACAAGGAGCACACGGCCCGCTTTGTCCAGCAGCACTCAGTGCCTGCTGCACCACCTCCTCGCTCTTGGTCAGAACTCCCACAGCTCCATCAGCGAATGCTGCCGTCTGTTGGTGCAGCGGAGGCAGCAGTCCTTTGCACTGCCCACAAACAGACCGCCTGCAGAGCACGTGCAGAGAGCTGCGAGTAACAAGGCCTGGCCACCAGCGTGCTGACTTAGAGAACGCTGCCACAGAGATTGCTGAGTTTCCCAGGGCAGCGCTGAGTGTTTTTTGCTTTATGATGAGTGTACAATGAGCAAAGTTCCCCAAAAGGACGGCGTTTGCTCAAAAAATGACAGGCTGCTGGTCCAGAGCAGCGTCTCTGCAGCTTAGGACCACCAAGCTGCCATCCCGGCACTGCTCTGCCCACAGACAGCGCTGCAGGTCGTGGCACTCAGAAGGCGCCCCTCTGTCGTGCAGCCCTCCACAGCGCCTGCCTGCCTGTCCCTGTGTGGGCTGGGATGGAGCTTTTCCTTTGCAGCGCCTGGTGTGACGCCGTGTCCTGGTTCCATCGGTGCCATCCTGCAGGCTGCTGTGCACAGCGCAGTGCTGCGGAGCTGTGCTTCCCGGCCCTGTGCTCTCCAGCACTCTCGTGTGAGTTCTGCCTCTCCCAGGAATCTCCTGTTCCCAGGAACCTCCGCCGCTCCCTTGCACGCAGATCTGTGTGCACAGCCCTGTGCAGAACCGCACGCCCACGTGCAAGGACTTCCCTGCACACACACCTGTGCAACCACACGCACATGCAAGCACATCCTTGCACAGCCCTGTGTGCACGCTCCATCCACGTGCACGCAAACGTGTGCAAAACCACACAGCCTTGTGCAAAGACCTTGATGCACACAGCCGTGTTCATGCACACACACGTACAAAACTAACATTCATGTGGAAACACCCTGCTCACACCCACGTGCAATGCACACTGATGTTCAACACCGCCTCTAAGATGATCGGAGGGCTGGAGCAGCTCTGCTGTGAGGAAAGGTTGAGGGAACTGGGCTTGTTTAGCTTGGAGAAGACAAGGCCCTGGGGAGACCTCATTGTGGCCTTCCAGTCCTTGAAGGGAGCGTATAAACAGGAGGGGAAGGGCTGTGTGTGAGGGTGGGTGGTGATGGGACAAGAGGCTTTAAACTGAGACAGGGGAGGTTTAGGTTGGATATTAGGAAGAGGTTTTTCCCCCAGAGGGTGGTGAGGCACTGGAACAGGTTGCCCAAGGAGGCTGTGGATGCCCCATCCCTGCAGGCATTCAAGGCCAGGCTGGATGTGGCTCTGGGCAGCCTGGCTGCTGGTTGGCGACCTGCACAGGGATTAGCACTGTGCTCCTTTTCAACCCAGGCCGTTCTGTGATTCTATGATCTCTGCACACCCTGCATGCACACACACCTGCACTCACAGCTCTGTGACAAATGCCGCTCCCATGGCACAGCCAATGCAGACGGGGGAAATGTCAGGAGCAAATATGCCCCGCTGCGCTCCTTCATTCTCCTCTCTGTAATGAAGGCACTGGGGCGCAGCTGCAGCCCATCCTGAGATGTGGGTTGCTGCAGGGTGCCTCGTTTGGACGCTGCGGGGTCAACCCGGAGCCGCAGCCTGAGGGACAGTGCTCGTGTGCTCTGGAGATGGAAGATGTGCCAGGAGCCAAGGCAAGACTTTCACAGGCAGCGCAGGGTGGCGTTCCTGGGCCGGGCGGTGACACGCAGAGCTGTGCCCACTGCCCTGGGATCTGCGTGTGTCCCGTCCTGCAGCGCTGCAGAAGGGCTCAGGGTGCAGCACTGCGGCACGGCTCACTGAGGACGCCGGGTTGAGCAGCAGAGCCCCAGGTGGGATATGGGGGTCCTGGGACGGTGAGGGGGGTCCTGTCAGGCTCTGCAATGGGCTGCCCAGGGAGGTGGTTGAGCCACCATCCCTGCATGTGTTCAACAACCGTCTGGATGTGGTGCTCAGGGACGAGACGCAGCGCAGGCCTGTTAGTTAGGGTGGCACACTGCACGGCATCGCAGGAAGCGGGGCCGGGAGCTGCGTGACGTCTGCGCCCGTTATTGGCTGCTCGCGCGTGCCCGCCCCCCGTCTCCGCAGAGCCGATTGGCCGCCGCGGCCGTCACTCGACTCCAGGGCGGGCTTCCTCTCCACGCCGTGCGCGTGCGCGTTTCGTCCGGCGGTGCCCGGCCCGCCATGCCGAGTGAGGGCATGCCCGGGCTATGGCCGTGCGGTCGTGACGTCATCGTTAGGCGACGCGCGGAGCTCGGGCTGCGTGTCACGTGAGGGGGGGGGGCTGCGGTTTGGGGCCGGGAGCGGCTCCGGGGCTCGGGATGCGGAATGGGGGTCCTTGCGGGGCTGGGCTGTGGATCGTGGGGACTTGCGGGGTCCCGCGGGGGTTTGGGGCGTCCCTCTGGAGCCCTGGAGGCCTGGGCGCGTTTTGGGGGCCGCTTGTGGCTGGGGGAAGCGGGGGTCTCGCGGGGCTGAGGGCGGCACGGGGCTGTTTGTTGGGGTGCTCCTGTTGGACTCGGGGCGAGGGTCTGGCAGTGGCACGCGGCCGGGGGTCTGCATGCCTGATGGAGTCCGTTCCCGACCTCGAGTCCTCTTGCAGGACTGTTTCTTTCTCAGAACCCTATCCTGAACCGAAATCCTTGATGTACCCAAGTCTAACGCCAACCCCTGCTCTGGTTAATGTGAAAAGGGCGCAAAAGGGAATCTTAGTGACCTTCACCTTCCTTAGGCAGGCTTTTCAGTGCCCCACTTGCACAGGGTGCCTACTCTGTCTCAAAGCCCTTTCTCTACCCCAGCCCCAAAGCAAAATCCCTCTCTTTGCTCCTCTTCCAGGGGCACATTCAGAGAAATTCTCGCAGTGAAAGGCTCTGAGCTGCCTTGGTGGGTGTGGGGAGAGCAGTGGATGTTGTCTACCTTGACTTCTGCAAGGCTTTTGCCACTGTCTCCCACGACATCCTTGTTATGAACCTTAGCAAGTGTGGGGTAGATGAGAGGATTGGCATCTAGCTGACTGGTAGAGCTCAGAGGGTTGTTGTCAGCGGTGCAGCCTGGTTTAGGGCTGCATCTGGGGATGTTCCTTAGGAGTCAGTGCTGGGTCCAGTCTTGTTCAGCATCTTCATCAATGGCCCCAGGATGGTTGAGGCAAATCTGATGCAAATCTGGGAGCAGTGGCTGACATACTGGCAGGCTGTACTGCAATTCAGCAAGGCCTGAGCAGGATGGAGAGTTGGGCAGGGAGGAACCTGGTGGAGTTTAACAAGAGCAAGTGTTGAGTCTCTCACCTGTGGAGGAATAAATGCATGTGTGTCAGGTTGTGTTTTTGCTGTAGAAGCTTCCAGTACCAAGTTACGGAACTTACAATTTTCTTACAGAATGGCTGCATAGGTTAAAATGGCTGGCTAGGTTGTTTTTCACTATGAAGATGCTGAGCAGCAGGATAGAGGGGAGGCTGTGATGCCCTGAGCGTGGCAAGAAATTAATCCAGAGAGTTTGGGCAATACCCACTGTGATCACAGATGGACAATGCAAGCTTTTGCAAAGAAATATGCATGGGAAAGACTGCTAAATAATTGTAAATGTATAATTAAATTTATGCTTGCTAGCACAGCATAACAGGTATCATAAATCAGGCATTGGAGTTTAGTAACCTTTAGGTATTTTCTGATCTGGGTTTCTTCTTAAACACGGCTTTCATATGTAAAAGGAAAGGAAAAATACAGAGCAGGGGAAGGAAAGCCTGGCGCAGGATAAAACAGGCTCAACAGTTTCAGGACATATTGCCCTCCGATGTCCATGGAAATGGACAAAATGATCCTAAAAGCAATAGGTTGATGATGGACCTCGTGTGGAAAAATGGATTAATAGATGCATCGTGTAAGCCTGGAGTGCCCACCCAGTAGGGAAACAGAATCTGCTGTGATGGGAGAAAGGGATATAATGACAAGTGTTTCACTTATCCAGTGCCATTTTCTCCCTTGTTAGGAGCGGTGCATGCCTGCTGTTGCAACAAATGAAAAAACCTTTGCTGCTTCACTGCAATCTTTGCCTGAACAACAATGATGGCAGCTGGGTGTTTCTCACACGTGTTCCTGTGCAGGTTGGGGCACGAGCTGCTGCAGAGGAGCTCTGTGCAGAAGGAGCTGGGGTGTGGATGACAGGTCGGCCTTGAGCCAGCAGTGCGCTCTGGTGGCCAAGAAGGCCGAGGGCATCCTGGGGTGCATGAAAAGCATGAAATGCTGCTGTACCCTGGTGAGGCCACATTTAGAATAGCACGACTGGCTCTGGGCTCCCCAGTTCAAAAAAGACAGGGATCTCCTAGGAGGAGTTCATCAGAGGGTGACAAAGGCAATAAAGGGCTGGAGCATCTCCCATAGGAGGAAAGGCTGGTGACCTTGGCCTGCTCAGCCTGGGGAAAAGACGACTGAGGGGGTTCTGATGAATGTTTATCAATATTTAAAGCGAGGTGGGAGGCAAATGGTAGGGGCCAGGCTCTTCTTGGTGTGCAGTGGTAGGACGAGGAGCAACGGTCTAAAGCTTGAACATAAGGAGTTCCATGCAGACACGTGGAAGAACTTCTGTACAGTAAGGGTAATGAAGCACCAGAGCAGGTTGCTCAGAGACGAGGTGGAGTCTCCTTCTCTGATGGTGTTCAAGATCCATTCAAGATGGTATTCAAGATCAAGAACCTGCTTGAGCAGGGGAGTTGGACTCGATGATCTCTTCAGGTCCCTTCCAATCCCATTCCAATCAATTCTGTGATTCTGTGAATCAGAATTGGAGAATCTAGAAGTGCTGAATGATCGTGGAAACATCGTAGCATCTACAATCTTGGAAATACAGTCAAGATACACAGCACTGTGATAGAATGGAGGCAAAAAATTACCCTTAATTGCCCTTGAAGTACTCTGAAATCAAGGAGTCTACAATCCTCGCAGAACTTGACTCAGGCAAGCAAACACTAAGGACCTCAGCCTTTCCCTCCCTGCATTCCCCCCACATCTCAGAAAGGATGAGAATTCTCCTGTGTCCTCCTTCAGTTGCTGATATACTTAGAGCAGCGTTTTTAATTGTCCTTAATGGCAGAAGGCAGACGAAGCTCCAGCTGTGCTTTGCCCTCCTAATTTCTCCCTGTGGGGCCTTACAGCACCTTTGCAGTCCTAATTTGGTGCTGGGCAGAAGCAGATCAGCATTAACAGGAGTTGGTGGGCACAGTTTGCTTCCTCAGAGGGAAATTTTGCAGGGGGGGAGCTCACAACTGATGGCATGGAACAGCATCACTTTGCACTGCTTATGGGATGGCTCATCTCAGAAGTCAAAGCACTGCAAGTTGCAAGCGCTCAGAGGTTTGCTTCCTCAAAAGATGTACTTTAAATTCCATTTCTAATACTGAACTTAACACAGGGAGGGAACTGAGGTTTATGATCTTCCTGAAAGGCATCCAGCACCACCGTGCCCTTCTCAAAGCCTCCTTTGGTGGGGAAGTCTCTGACTCTCAGGAATGCGGTTGGAGACGCAGCAGCACACCGCTGTGGTTAAAAGCTGTGAGTCCACTCTGTTGTTCAGCACTGCTCTCTTCATACATGTTAACAGAGCGTTCTGCAGAATACTCTGACCGTTCACAAGGGCGCTTATCCACTCAGAGCTGTGAGACCTTCTTTCTTCTTCCAAAGGTGTCCTTGGTTCTCATGCTGCTCATCTTGCTCCACAGCTGCTGCTCTGAACAGTTTCTCTTGTATTCCCACCTCCTTTGGCATAATTCATGGAAGGAAGAGTGCTCACGTGCACTACACAAACAAAAAGAGCATCTCTGACCTCATAGACTCGCACATTGCCATGCTAATACTCCATGGGAGAAACATAAAATTACCCCATTTTTTTTCTGCAATTGATCTGTCTCCTTTTTCCACACCAAGCATATATTCAAAAATTTCATTTGCAGCAAAAACGTGGAGGCTAAAGTTAAAACACAGCAACAACAAACACGCTACTTTACACGTAGAGATTTGGGAATGTGTGCTGTCTATGAGGATGGAGTTCTATCCTTCAGCATCCCAACAGCCCGTCTGCTTTAAAGCACAGCACTCGAGCGATTTTTTCAAGCTGCTGTTGTGTTCTGACTCTCTGACTCTGGATTCTCCGATTTCTTGATTGTGAATGCACAAAGCTGTGCTCAGAAACAGCCCCTCGTGTGTCATTCCAGTTCCTTCCCCTGCATTGTGTCACCCAGCTCTGGGAACCCTGCTTTTGGATCAGATCCTGCAGGCAGCAGAGCTCTTCCCGTAAGAATGCTCAAAGACCAGAAGTGAAAGCAAAATTGACAGATTGCACATAACGTCCAGCAGCGGAGCATCCGGCAGCAGAACACCCTCAGTGGGGCTCAGGCCGCAGCTGCTGCAAAGCCTGCGGTCCCTTGGTGCCCGGGGATGCTTTCACCTTCATCTTCTCCTCTGAGGATGGAATGAGCGACTCGTGATCCCATGGAGTCTGAGTCTAGGTGATAAAATGATGAACAGCTGATCGCCGAGGCTCTGGGTGAGTGAGAAGTCGGGGGAGCTGAGGGTTCTAGGTAGTAAGAAAGCTGTGCTAATTGCTGGAAGTTCTGTGCAACAGCCATCTATGCTAAAGCTAGAAGCTGTAGGTAATGGTAAGCAGTGCTGCTTGCTAGAATGTTGATGGATTCCTGCACTCAGCTTGTAACCAGGGCCCTGAGGTCTGTCCTCACACCTGCCAGGGGTTCCACAGTGGGATAAGCAGTGGCTCATGGCAATCCCAATGCCCTGTAAGCCCACGACTGTGTGCACAGCTGTGCGTGAGAGTGGCTGGGACAGAAACATCTGGGGGAGCTGGGAGGAGTGCAGTGGGGAAGTAATTGTTTCCACATGGATATTATAGCAGGACTAGGGGAAATGGATCCAAGTTGGAGGAGGGAAGATTGAGGTTGGATGTGAGGGGGAAGTTCTTTACAAGGAGAGCGGTTGGGCCCTGGAACGGGCTGCCCAGGGAGGTTGTGGATGCCCCGTCCTTGGACGTGGTCAAGGCCAGGTTGGACGGGGTCCTGGGCAACCTGATGTGAATGTGGATGTTTGGTGGCCCTGCCAGGCAGGGGGTTGGAGCTGCATGATCCTTGGGGTCCCTTCCAACCCGGGTGATTGATTCTGTGATTGATGATTCAGCAGCAACTGTGACAGAGCAACAAAACTCCCCTGCTCCGTACGCACGTTCCAGAATTAGGAACTGCTGAACTCGAAGCAGGTATTGTAAATACTTTGGCCTGGCTTGATGTGATGCAGACTGTTCCTTTAAACAACTTGAGCTCTGAAATTGAATTGTATGTATAATTAACCATTCAGAATTATTGGGCTTTAGGTGATCCTTTAGCACTGCCAGGTGGAACACCATCTGTTGGATTATGCTAAATTATCAAATTACCCTAATCTAAACAAGGCAAACACAAGATAAATGTCATCCAGACCCAGGTTCTCACTTTTCACCAAATGGTTCCGGAGCGGCCCTTGGTGAAGAGCCTAACAGCTGTTTGCTCTTGCCTCTGGTCCTAAAATCTTGGTGGAAGCTCCTGTTGTAAGCACAGCACGGTAACCAGTCATTCTGGAGGAATTCCCAGAAGAAGGTTCTTGTTCCCATTGAATCAGGTGAGAGTCCCAAATATCCTCCTGCTGTAGAGAACTGCATTTCCAAAGCCTCTTCACTGCAGCAGCACCGTGCTGAGCAATGGCATCAGGAGGCAGGAAGGAGAATGCAGTGGCTGAGCTCCTATGGTACAGCCTGGAGCAACTGGAGAAGCATGCTCTCACAGAGTTCAAGGCTGAACTCAGCAAGATCCAGCCTAAGGAGGGGTACGAGCGCATCGAGCTGGACGCTGTGACGGATCTGTCGCCAGCAGCGCTCGCCACCTTGCTGTGCAGCCACTTTGGGCAGTCCCACTGCGTGGAGGTGACAGCAGACGTGCTGTGGGCCATGGGATGGATGGCTCTGGCCAACGATCTCCTGGACAAGCTGAACCAGGGTGAGCTGAGGGAGGTGAGGTCCAGGAATGGGCCGCAGCAGCTCTGAGTCACCAAATCACCACATTCCTCCTCCTGTTCTCTGCAAGGGGCAAGGTTTGTTGAATGGAGCAGTGACCTCCTAATCCAGAAAGTCTATAACGTGGATGGGACCATGAAGGAACTCCTCCAGGAAGGTGTGCTGAGCTCTGAGCAGCATGACAGCATCGTGGCAGAGAGCACCAACCTGAATAGAATGCAGAAGCTCTATGAACTGGTGCCAGCATGGGACGTCACAGCCAAATATTGCCTGTATGATGTACTGATGAGAAATAATCCCTCCATCTTCTTGCAATATTTAGGTAAGAATGTACCCTGATAATCTTCCCAGCTGGGAAATTTGTCCAAAGAGAGGCCAAGCCTTCAGCAGAATGGGGGGAATGTGGGCGCATCTCTATGCCTTTGTCCTTGGGTTGGACAGGAGACACTTCTATGGGAGCTGGTGCTCAACAGCAGCAGACACGTGGGAGAGAATGTTAAGAGCACCTGAGAAAGATGCATGCTTTGAGCTTCATGACAGCTCAAGTGGATCTTTAATCCTACACTTATTCACCACTGTCTGTCTAATCTCTGCAGCAGATACCAGGGCTGAATCATGCTTTGATGAGTTCACGATCGAAGAACAAGGTGAGCTCTGAGCTGCTAAGCGCTGTCACCCTTTGCTGAACTGCATCACCCTCCCGACATCCCCTCCTTCCCAGTCTATGCAGTAATCCCTTTTAAGATGGACAAGGATCCAGGCTGTCCTCAGCTTTTGCTTCTCCTCCCTGAGCTATGCACTCAGTGCTGCAGGACGCCACTCTCTAATTTTACTCTCACAATCCACAGCAAGTTCCTCCCCCTGTTGCTCAAATGCACTTCTACCAGTTAGGAGCTGTGTTGCTCTTCCCCAGTGAGACTTCCAAAAGGCATCAATGCACCCTGCACATCTGCACTCACCACTGTCTTCTCTCTCCTGCAGATATCTCCTGGGCCGGTCCTGTGACACATCCAGGTGAGATGGAAATGCCAGGTAAGCCCTGAGCTACTTGGCTCTGTCACCCCTTTGCAGAGCTGCATCACCTTTCCAATGTCCCTCCAGTCCCAATCTGTGCAGTAAGATGGACGAGGCCTCATACAGTCTTTGGCCTTTGGTTCTCCTCCCTGAACTATGCACTCAGTGCTGCAGGACGCCACTCTCTTTTGCTCTCACAATCCACAGCAAGTTCCTCCCCCTGTTGCTCAAATGCATTTCTATCAGTTAGGAGCTGTGTTGCTCTTCCCCAGTGAGACTTCCAAAAGGCATCAATGCACCCTGCACATCTGCACTCACCACTGTCTTCTCTCTCCTGCAGATATCTCCTGGGCCGGTCCTGTGACACATCCAGGTGAGATGGAAATGCCAGGTAAGCCCTGAGCTACTTGGCTCCGTCACCCCTTTGCAGAGCTGCATCACCTTTCCAATGTCCCTCCAGTCCCAATCTGTGCAGTAAGATGGACGAGGCCTCATACAGTCTTTGGCCATGGGTTCCCCTCCCTGAACTATGCACTCAGCAATGCAGGATGACACCCTATGGTTTTTGCAGGCCAAAGCAACTCCCTCCTCCCGTTGTCCAGATGCGTTTCTCTTGTTAGGAGCTGCTTTGCTCTGCCCCAAGGAGCCTTCCCTAGGAAATCGAGACAATCTCTTCACCCTGCACACGTCAACCTCACACTGGTCTCCTCTCTCCTGCAGACATCTGCCTGTCCAGTTCTGTGATCTGTCCAGGTGGGATAGAAGAAGCAGGTGAGCTCTGATCTGCTCAGCACTGTCACTCCTTTGCTGAACGACATCACGCTCCCAGTGTCCCTTCCCATTCCAATCTGTGCAGTAAGATGTACAAGGGTCCAGACGGTCCTTGTCATTTGCTTTCCCTCCATCAGCTATGCATTCAGCACTGCAGGATGGCACTCTATGACTCTACAGTTTTCACAGGCCAAAGCAAGCCCCTCATCCTTTTGCCCAAATGCATTTTTCTTGTTAGGACCTGCTTTGATCTTGAGCAGGGTTTGCTGTGACAGAAGAAGGGGAAATAGTTTCAAACTAAAGGAGGGAAGATTTAGGTTCCGTATAAGGAAGAATTTGTTTACACTAAGGGTGGTGAGGCTCTGGCACGGGTTGCCCAGGGAGCAGTTGGATGTCCCATGCTTGGAGACAATGAAGGTCAGATTGAACTGAGCAACCTGATCCAGCTGCAGATGTCCCTGTTCATGGCAGGGGATTTGGACTGGATAACCTTTAAGGGACTCTTCCGATTCAAACGATTCTGGGATTCTATGATAACGATGGAAATGCAAGCACAGAGTGGAGGGGAAGAGGCCACTGCAGATTGTGGGGATGGAGAGATACAGGAGATAACTGTGTTACTTTACAGCAATATCTGCGAGCACAGATACAAATTGGAGGAAACTGATGGGAAATCAAAATCTGCTCACACCGTGTGCGCCTGCAGAACATGAGCCTCCACAGATGGAGAGTGACAGCGGCACACACTCAGGTGCCAAATGCATGGCGTGTCCCTGGCCAGAGGTAAGGTGCTGGGCTCTCCTGCTCTTTTCAGAGAGGCTTTTTGGGCCACCCTTGCATGCTTCCATCTCTGGTGTTTCTCACCAGGGATTCAGGGCCTGGAGCACTTCTGCCATGAGGAAAGCCTGAGAGCACTGGGTGGCCCAGAGAGGATCTAGAGTTCCTTCTCTGAGGTTCTTCAAAAGCCAGCTGGACACGGGCCTGGGAAGCCTGGTCTGGGTGGCCCTGCTGGGGGGTTTGGACTGTGTCATACGATTCTAGAATCATTAAGGTTGGAAGAGACCTCTCAGGTCATCGGGTCCAACCATTAATCTGCCTGAACGTGGAATTATAGAATCAAAGAATCATAGATTCATAGAATGACAGAATCACAGATGTCACGGAATCATGTAGGCTGGAAAAGAGCCATAAGATCAAGTCCAAACATCACCTAACACAACAAGTCCAGCACTATACACTTCCCTAAATGCTTCATCCACACTTCTCTTATATCCCTCCAGAGATGAGGACTTCATTAAGCAAAACTGTCTCCAACACTGAGCCTAAACATGTCTGTGCTTCTCTGCTTCTTCTTCAGGATGACAGGGCAGAAGAAGTGAAGCCAGAGATTACTGGAGGCAAAGAAGGCAAGAAAGAGAAATACAGGTGAGCACGTGATGGCTGGGAGTGCTGAGAAATGGCCAACAGAAGGCAGGGTGATCCCACGGCCAGGTGTCCAGCCTGACGGTCTCTTTCTCCTCTCCTTCCATGCTGCACAGAGCTCATTTCCCTCGGGCCGGTTTCTTCCGCTGTGCTGAGACAGAGCTCAAGTTCCTGGTGAGGACGGCCACCACTGTTGAGTACGAGTACTCCTTCTGGGAACGTCACCTGCCTGATGGGATCCCCGCTGGATGGATGGAGGCTGGACCGGTGTTCGACATCCGTGCTACGCTGGGGGCTGTCGAGGCCGTTCATCTCCCTCATTTCCTGTGTCTCGCAGGTAACGCAGTGAGGATGATGGCTTGGTGGCTGAAACAGCCCTGGGGGAACATCGGCACTCTCCCCAGTAGGGCAATTTGATCTGTGACACGTTTTGACCGTTCACAGAGGGAAATGTGAACACGTCTGAGATGCGTATCGGCCATGTTGTCAATGGGAACCTGCTCCTGGAGAAGCCTGATGCAGTGAAGCCATTCCATGCAGAGTTGAGGGACCCCAGTTTCTCCCCCATGGGAGTCATCTTGCTTTCTGCCGCATTCCCCTTCATCCCCGTGCACTCCCTTGTGCCGCTCTACCGTGTCATCAGGGCTGCCGACATCACCCTTCACCTCTACCTCATCCCCAACAACCACGGCCTGGAAAAGGTGAGTGCAGCTCTGATTCCATGTTTGATTTTGTGGCTCCAAAGATGGTCGTGTTTGAGCAGTTAAGAGGTGGGTTCCTCCATGGAGAGATTGGGTTCATGTGGTACAAGCACGCCTTTGGCAAAACGGCTCCCATGAGTCACGACGCTAATCCTGCCCACCAGATCTCCTTGTAGCTCTTCCTACTTGCTTTCTCTCCTTGCTTTTCTCTCACTTCACCCATCATCATTTCTCCCCACGGTCAGTGTACAATATTTTGCAGGTGGTGGACAAGGATGAGAAGAGACGAGGCCATTCACTCTTGGTGAACAAACCTCCCCAGACCAAACGACCGCTGAACTTTAACACATGGTACCGCGTATCTGGTCCTTCACAGGCAGAGATAAACCCTCAAGTGAGTTGGGCCGTGTGCCTCACAACTGCTGTGAAGGATGGCAATGCTCTGACATGCCAACCTGCTTCTGCCAGGAGCTGAAATTTGTCTACCTGACATCAGACAGCCGCCAGCTCCACACTGAGATCTACAACAAAGACCTGCAGGAGGGAATGCAGCTCACTTTGATGAAGGTCGCCCAGGAGGGTGAAAAGGAGTGTGACCCACTGTGGGCTGCCTTCCTGAGGGCAGGTAGGAAGGACGTGATGCAGCCCTGGGTTCACTGAGGCCTGAAATGAGGCCTCAAGTTTGGTAAGGGAGCGGGGGTTGCTGACATCTGTCAGGGTGTGTGTCCAAGCCTCCTGTTTTCAATCTGTACCCTTCACTCTCCTTTTTTGCTCTTCTCTAGGGGACATTGAGCCTCCAGCTGCCTCTCCTCCTTTGTACTCAGGTATGTTCTTCCTTTAGGAGGAGTGGCTTTGGCCTGGAGGTCCAGGTCTTGGTCAATCCAATGTGGAGAGAGAGTTTCTTTGTTCTCCCTAACGTACCCCAGAGAGCTGGAGGGGAAGGCCATGAGGCCGTGATGTCAAATCAGAAAGAATACTTCAGAAACCTAGGTAGAGATGGAGGTGAGGAGGACTGGGATGAGTTCTGCATTTGGGCTGTTCCCTTGTGTGAAGTCTTGGCAGAAGAGGGAGATGTGATGTGAGATGGCTTAATCTGCCACGCCAAGAGCGAACGAGAAGCAGCGATAAGGGCCCTTCAGTCTTACCAAAGGCGGCATGTTTCCTACTCAGCAGCAGCACCCAACCACTCGCTCTTGTACCGTAGCAGGGCTGCATTTTGTGGAGCAGCACCGAGAGCAGCTGATCCAACGAGTGACGTCTGTCAGCACTGTCCTGGACCGGCTCTACGGGCACGTCCTGAGCAACGAGCAGTACCAGAGCATCCGAGCAGTGCCCACCATGCAGGAGCAGATGCGGCTCCTCTACAGCTTCGTGCCCAGCTGGGACGTCGCCTGCAAGGATCTGTTCCTGGACGCTCTGAAGGCTACCAACAGTCACCTCATCCAGGACCTCCAGGGACAGTGAAAACCATCTCAGGGAGGTTCTGAGTGAGCTCAGCTCATGGGCACCTTGGGAAGATGAGCCCCTGGATGGGCTCTAAATGACTCAGGGAGCCCTGAGCAGGAAGATTCTGTCTCATTACAGTCTCATTTTCATGCTGATGGTATCATGCTTTATCAAGTAATTAGCCCTTAATGAGCCTAAAGACCAATTTCAGGGCAATTTCCCTTCCTTGCTGACACCAGAGTATTATCACTTTTGACACACTTGGGGCTGAATTGTGCCCTTTTCACTCGTTCTTCCCATATTTGTCATCAATTTTTCCCACTTTTCTGTCCTCGGGGGACAACTTTGAGACTGTGAACCCATTGTTTTTCCCTTTCACCTTTCTTCGGTGGACTCTGGGAGCAATGCATTAGCAGCAATTGCTTCCAGAGGTAAAGAAATGTACAGGGACAGTTTTCCCTATCATCACGTAACTCATTTCATTTCAATCGACCTTTGTGGTTCAGCCATTCAGGCCTTGAAATTCCCAAACACACCAGGGCAGGGCATTATCCCTCCAATAATAACCTCCAACAGAGCAACATTAAAAGTACCAAAGTATCAAATGCTTACTGACATAATTCCACCGTTGTGTTGGCCTCAAGGCAGCGGGAGGTGGTAATGTGCATGATACACAAGGTCATCTGGGATATCGGCCACGTTGGGCCCAAGCTGCAAGGATGGGGGCTGGGTCTGGCAGAGTGGGGCCTGAGGAGGTGGGTTCTACACAGGATGATGTGTCTCCATGGGGTCTTCATGAGGTAGAGGTTGTCAGTGGGGCTGGGCTCCAAGGGTTGTGGGGTCCCCACGGGGGGTAGGGTCTCCACAAGATACAGCTTGTCAATAAGATGGGCTTTCATTCGTTATAGGGTCTATAACACCATATAGGTGTGGAAGTTAGGGCCTCCAAGGGGTGGATCTTCCAAGCGTTTACGCAGTCTGCATGGGATACAGGGGGGTCAGCAGAACTGCTGTCCTGGACTTCTGGAGGGCAGACGTCCAGCCGTTCAGAGCAGCCATGTCCAAACGGAGGCCCAGCACAGCTTGCATTGCAGCCGCTCCTCTCATCAGTGTGCTGCGAACCCGACCTGGGCTGAAAGCAGGGACAGGGAGGGCGCAGCGCAGCGCCAGCTCAGGTTACAGCAAACCAGTTTATGCATTTTATTACGTTGCCTTACAGTCCTGTGAGAACAAAAAAGATGCAGCCAGGTTTTTTTTTTGCGGTAAAGGAATGCGAGGATAAGTTTCAACATGACTGCCTAAAAAAATCACTGGTTTATCTGTGACTCCATTTTCTGTCGATGTCAGTACATTCCCTGTGGATTTGCAACCGGAATCTTAGTTGCAAATAAAGTTGCAATCAAAAATCTGATCATGTCTCTTTACCAGACTTGGATAAGCCCTCTGTGACAGAGAGAAACACCCCTTGTTTCCCGGTCACACCATCCTCCTGTCACTGCTGTTTGGCTGTAGGTACATTTGTCAACAAGTGTTTTCAAGGATGAAGCACAGAAAGAGTAAAACTCCATCAAGAATCTCTGACAAAGACCTTGACAACTCACTGAGAATTGCAATCACTGCCACTGAATCTGACCGATACGGTACTTTCACAACAAGGTCCCATATCCCACTGGTTTTATATTACTGTTGCTTTCTTTTTAATACCTTATAGTGAAAGATCACTAAAAATTAAAGTAACATTTGTACTTGTGTACATTACCTATACTATACATTTAATGAGGACTGCTCCAAAGGTAATGCCTCCTGTTTGCCCACAACAACAGAGCTGGACGTTGGTGGGAAAGCAGTAGAGGTTGAACCTTCACACCAATTTTCCACTAACTTTTGTTTTCACACGACAGGCAGCTGCCTCAGCTCAGGCTCGGCCCAGGGGCTTCCAGAGGCCTTCCAGCAGCTGCATGGCCCCCCTCAAACTGCACTCCAATACCTCCACCACAGCCCCCTGCAGCCGCCCCGCACTTTCCCCCCTCACTGCTGCAGCAGTGAGAAGATCACCAGGGACACCGCTGGCAGCGGCACTCGGGCCCCATCTTCCTCCTCCTCCTCGCTATTCGACGCCTCCCCTGGAACCTTCAGCCTCGCTCAGGGGGTTTTCGCCATATTTCCCCTGAGCGCTGGCTCTGAGCCGCTCTCCAAAGCCACGTCCAGCACCAGCGTGCGGGAAAGGCGGGCAGCCATGGTGTGGGAGAGGGGAACAAAAGGGAGAAGAGGGAGTCGAGAGGACACGGGCTCCCTTAGGCATGCAGACCCCCGGCCGCGTGCCACTGCCAGACCCTCGCCCCGAGTCCAACAGGAGCACCCCAACAAACAGCCCCGTGCCGCCCTCAGCCCCGCGAGACCCCCACCTCCCCCAGCCCCCAGCCACAAGCGGCCCCCAAAACGCGCCCAGGCCTTCAGGGCTCCAGAGGGACGCCCCAAATCCCCGCGGCACCCCGCAAGTCCCCACGATCCACAGCCCAGCCCCGCAAGGAGCCCCATTCCGCATCCCGAGCCGCGGATCCACTTCCGGCCCCAAACCGCAGGCCCCCCTCCCCTCCGCTCACGTGACACGCAGCCCGAGCTCCGCGCGTCGCCTAACGATGACGTCACGACGCCGCACGGGCATGCCCTCACTCGGCATGGCGGGCCGGGCACCACCGGACGAAACGCGCATGCGCACGGCGTGGAGAGGAAGCCCGCCCTGGAGTCGAGTGACGGCCGCGGCGGCCAATCGGCTCTGCGGAGACGGGGGGCGGGCACGCGCGGGCAGCCAATAACGGGCGCAGACGTCACGCAGCTCCCGGCCCCGCTTCCTGCGATGGCGTGCCGTGTGCCGTAGGCGCAGCGCTGCCGCCCGTGCCGCCCGTGCCGCCCGCAGTCTTTGGCTGGTTAGGGTGCGAGGCCAAAGAAGCTCGGAGGCTTCAGGCCAGCCTGAAGATGTCACGGCGCAGGTGACATCACTCGGGTTCCTGGAGCCTGCGAGTTGTCACGCTGCATATCCACGACGGTGGGCCCTTCCCGAGGACAGCCGACAGCTGTCCCAGGCACTTCATCCCTGAGCTGCGCTGCCTACAGCCGCTCGCCGTCCTCTGTGCCTGAGAGCTGCCCCGGCAGCAGTCAAGAGTGGTGAGGAAGAGCTCTTAGAATCATAGAATCACCAAGGTTGGAAAAGACATAAAAGATCATCCAGTCCAACTGTTCACCTCTTACCAACAGCTCCCACTAAACCATGTCCCTCAACACAACATCCAGCCTTTCCTTGAACACCCCCAGGCTCGGTGACTCCACCACCTCCCTGGGCATCCATTCCAGTGCCTGACCACCCTTTCTGAACACTAATACTTCCTGATGTCCAGCCTGAATCTCCCCTGCCGCAGCTTGAAACCATTCCCTCTGCTCCTATCACTAATGACACGAGAGCAGAGGCCGACCCCCAGCTCACTACAACCTCCCTTCAGGCAGCCATAGAGAGCAATGAGGTCCCCCCTGAGCTCCTCTTCTCCATGCTGAACATTCCCAGCTCCTTCAGCCTCTCCTCAGCAGCCCTGTGTTCCAGACCCCTCACCAGCTTTGTTGCCCTCCTTTGAACACGTTCCAGGGCCTCGATGTCTTTCTTGCAGTGAGGGGCCCAAAACTGGACACAGTACTCGAGGTGCGGCCTCACCAGTACTGAGCACAGGGCACAATCACCTCTCTGCTCCTGCTGGCTGCACTGTTTCTGATGCAAGCCAGGATGCCATTGGCCTTCTTGGCCACCTGGGCACACTGCTGGCTCCTGTTCAGCCCAGCATCCATCAATACCCCCAGGTCCATTTCCTCTACACCATCCTCCAGCCACACCGCCCCAAGCCTGTAGCGTCGCCTGGGGTTGTTGTGGCCGAAGTGCAGGACCCGGCATTTGGCCTTGTTGAAACTCATCCCATTGGCTTCAGCCCAGCTCTCCAGCCTGTCCAGATCCCTCTGCAAGGCCTCGCTACCCCCAGGCAGATCCACACTTCCAGCCAATTTGGTGTCATCTGCAAATTTACTGAGGGTGCACTCGATGCCCTCATCCAGGTCATCAATCAAGATATTGAAGAGGACAGGCCCCAGCACCGACCCCTGGGGAACAGCACTCACGACCGGTCGCCAGCTGGATTTCACTCCATTCACCACCACTCTCTGAGCCCGGCCCTCCAGCCAGCTCCTCACCCAGCCGAGAGTGCACCCATCCAAGCCTCGGGCTGCCAGCTTCTGCAGGAGAATGCTGTGGGAGACAGTGTCAAAGGCTTTGCTGAAGTCTAGGTAGACCACATCAACAGCCTTTCCCTCATCCACCAGATGGGTCACTAGATCATAGAAGGAGATCAGGTTGGTCAAACAGGACCTGCCCTTCACGAACCCATGCTGGCTAGGCCTGATCCCCCGCTCATCCCGCACATGCCGTGTGATCTGCTCCATAACCTTCCCTGGCACCGAGGTCAGGCTGACAGGCCTGTAGTTCCCTGGATCCAATCCAGCAGGTTAAGCCTGCTGTGGTTTAGCCACAAATGGTAGGTTATGGTTTGAGCTCTGCCTTCTCTGTTGGCTCACCCTGGGCATGCCACAGTGCAAGGGAAGGGCTGAGTGCTCTGCCCTGCTCAGCCTTGCCTGCTCTGCTGGGAACAGTCAGCTGCTCTCCTCTGTCCCATTTAGTAATTTGGAAAAGGAAGATAAAGGAGATATTAATGATAATTATATGCTTATATATTTCTACTCAAAACAAGCAATGCAGTGTCTCACCACCCACTGCCCAGCGCCCATCCGGCCCCTGAGCAGCTGCCCATCCTGCAGCTTTAAGGCTGTCTCAGCTCTGGCCCCCAGCTGCCCTCGTTCTGCTCAGAAACAACCAGAACATCAGTCTGCTATGAACAGCTTTCCTCCCAGTGCCAGAAGGTAGCATCATATCACCATAGGCACCATCATATCACCACAGGCACCACAAAGAGAGTTCAGCTGTCTCTGCTGCGCTGATTGCACTTAGCTTTTACTGCAACCACACAAAGCATAACAACAGCGAGTGCTGCATTCTGCACATGGCTGTGAATACAGACCTGTCTGTATGTAGATCCAACTGGGACCAAGTGCTGCTTTTTGTTTTGTTTTGTTTTGTAGCATCTGCTATGATGCTACGTTTTGGTTTGAGGAGGAAAACGATGTTGACAACACCCAGATGTTCCCCGTTGTTGTGAAGCAGTGTTGAACGCAGCAAAGGCTGACTCAGTTTTTGCAGCAATGTGCTAGGGGGAAACAGAATTAGGACAGCTGATTTTAGCTGTCCAAAGGGTATTCCATTGCATGGGACATCATTGGGAAGAAGAGCTTTCTGAAGAGGGAAGGAGTTCACCTCACTCGCTTCTGAGGTTTTTCTTTTCCCCAACTCTCTCTTATTGCACCGGGAAGGGAGGAGTGAGAAAATGGCTGCATGGTGCTCAGCCAGCTGCTGGGTGAAGCAGAGCAGGGATTGAGACACTGGAGAGCAATCGCACTGCAAGGGACCGGTGGTTTTGATCGACAGCAGGTTGAACAAGAGTCAACAGGGTGTCCAGGCAGCCGGCAAGGCCAACTACAGCCATCAGGCATGGCAGGGTCAGCCATGGCACTGACCCCATCTACACTGCAGTGGTGCGGCTGCCCCTCGAGTGCTGTGTGCGGTTTTGGGCACCGCATAACAAAAAGAACATAAAAATATTGCAGAGGGTCTGAAGGAGGGCTGCAAAGGTGAGGAAGGGTGTAGAGGGGAAGACATGTGAGGAGCAGCCCCTTTGGTCCCTTTGGTTTTGTTCAACCTAGAGGAGACTGAGGGGAGACCAAACCTTGGCGTACATCAGGAGGGGGAGCAGAGAGGCGGCTCTGATGCAGCGGTAGAACCCAAGGGAATGGCATGGAGCTGTGATGGGGGGGGGGGTCAGGTTGGACATGGGGAAAAGGTTCTCCCTTCTCTGGGAAGCCGGTTGTGGAACAGGCTGGACGAGTCTCCTAAGGGAAGTGAGATTTCTGCAGTTCAAGAAGCGTCTGCACAAAGCTCTCAGACACACCGTCTGGTTTCTGGCTGCAGGCTCGTCGTTGCTGCCCCTTGGACTCGTGGGGTGCCTTCCCCAGTTCCACTGATGGCTCCTCATCCTGGTGATGCGGTCTCTGGGCTGGCTGCAAACAGGAACGCAGCACCACGTGAAGCCATACTGAACCCTTCTTCTTTCAAGCTGCTAGAACACGAGCAGCTCTTCTTGTCCTCGTAACGCCGCCATAGCTCTTGTGGCCCCGAACGCAATCCTGGAGCTCTCCGCTCCCCGTGCCGCTCCGTTTCCTCTCGTCCTTCCTTTGCCGCTGAAATACAGTCGCTGTGAGCTCACCAGGCTCAGCAGCATCGTGCACCTGGAAAAGGAGCGCTGGCTCCCAAACTCCCCCTCCATCCCCCGCCGCAGCGTCTCCTCCGCCCTCCCCCCAACCTTCCCACGCCCCCCGAGCTCTCGCGGCCGCGGGGTCGGACCGGGCTCAGCTCCTCTCGCGGGGACGCGCGGGGCGGGGCGGCGGCGGCACCGTACGGAGCGCGCGGACGGAGCTGCGGTGAGCGGGGATGTCCGAGCGGCGAGGGGGGCCGTGGGTGCGTGCGGGTTCGGTCGGTGAGCGCGGGGCCCCCGGTGAGCGCGGCGCTGCGGGTCCGAAGCGCCTCGGGGGTGTCGGAAGCAAAGAGGAGCGCGTGGCGGGCGACAAAAGCTGTTGAGTGAGAGAGAAGGAGGAGAGGAGAGGAAGAATGAAGTGACAGCGGTGATAGCGATAGGTGGGTCGCTCTGAAAGTCGTGCCTCCTTTTTATTCCCATTGGAACTGTAATAGATGCAAAGCACGCAGTAACACTGTGTGGTGGAGCGAATTCTCAGCTACAAAATACTCCTCAACTCAGCTCAGTAGTCAGCTCCATTACCTCTGCATTTTCGCCAGCAATTAACAAGAGCCTGCATGCTACGCTCGTAAAAATCGGCACCGGCTGATTTTTTGCAGCTGCTGTGACGGCGTTGTTGCTGGGAAACCATTGCCCACACGGCCAGCCCGTCTTTCATCGGTCTGAACAGACGGCGGTCGGAAGGTGCCGAATCCAGGCTGCGTGGTCGGTGTGGAAGCGCGGTCCAACCAGGACTGGCATGGTGAGCCGTGGCTTTCGCTGCTATGGGCCTGGCGTTGCTGTGCTGAAGGAGAAAGGCGCTCATCTCCTGCCATCCCTCTCTGTGGATGGGGAGGAAGGTGGAGTCGTCCCGTCTCCCAAACACGGCGCTCCCTGCTTGGCAGGCGTTGCTGGCACAGCGGAGTCAGACAGTGACTCAGAGGAGTAACACAAGGCGATTAATTTATTAGAGGCGTGGTATGGAAGGACTTAATGAGCTTTCTAACAGCAGGGAGTGAACTACTTGATGTAAAATTACACGGCTTTCTAAAAGCAATTAACTATTTCAAGGCAAGGTTGGGCACCTTTCTAATAGCAATGAATGATGTGGATCAAGAATACTTTGGCACCAGTATTACTTCCCTATCAAATTTAGGAAATGGCCACTAAAGAACTGAGTGAAAGAAGGCAGGGAAAAGAGAGAGAAAAAGAAAGAAAAGAGAGGAAATGGAGAAAAGCAGGGAAAGAATGAGAGACAAAGTGGTGACAGAGGAAAGAGAACAGCAGTGTGCTTCAAAGAGTTCAAGCACTGAGCTCAGCGGCAGTGGAGGAGGAATGCAGGTGGCCGTGCGCCCTTTTATGCCTGCTGTGTTTGCAGCTGCGCTGTTCCAAAATCATCAACAAGCAGGTCTGCAATAAGAAATTTTACGTAAAATAAATCTGTAGCAAAAACTGTCTTGCTGGAAAGAAAGCCTGGCTTTTGGACAAAGCAATGTCCCAGGATCCTGTGCTTTCAAACTTTGATTTGTTGTCGTGCCAATGCTGTGTCTTGGAGGTGTTGGAGACGTGCCACACGTATGACAGAAAGTCAGATGGTGTTTCTGTTAGTCCATGAGTGTCCACCACATGGCTTGAGCACCTCGAGAATATGGTGATGGGAACATAGCAGGTAGAGTGATGGAAGAGAAGGAATGAGGGGAGAAGGGCAAAAAAAGAGGGTAAGGAAGGAAAAGAGAGAGAGAGACTATGAGAGGAGGGAGAGAAGAAGGGGGAAAGGGAAGGAAAGGGGAAGGGAAGGGGAAGGAAGGGAAGGGGAGGGGAAAGGGAAGGGAAGGGGGAAGGGAAGGGAGGGGAAGGGAAGGGGAAAGGGAAGGGAAGGGGAAAGGGAAGGGAAGGGAAGGGGGAATGGAAGGGGGAAGGGAAGGGAAGGGGAAAGGGAAGGGGAAAGGGAAGGGGAAAGGGAAGGGGAAAGGGAAGGGGAAAGGAAAGGGGAAGGGAAGGGGAAGGGAAGGGGAAAGGGAAGGGAAGGGGGAAGGGAAGGGGAAAGGGAAGAGGGAAGGGGAAAGGGAAGGGGAAAGGAAAGGGGAAGGGAAGGGGAAGGGAAGGCGAAAGGGAAGGGAAGGGGGAAGGGAAGGGGAAAGGGAAGGGGAAAGGGAAGGGGAAAGGGAAGGGGAAAGGGAAGGGGAAAGGGAAGGGAAGGGGGAAGGGAAGGGGAAAGGGAAGAGGGAAGGGAAGGGAAGGGGAAAGGGAAGGGAAGGGGAAAGGGAAGGGGAAAGGGAAGGGGAAAGGGAAGGGGAAGGGAAGGGGGAAGGGGGAAGGGAAGGGAAAGGAAAGAGAGAAGGGAAGGGCAAGGGAAGGGAAGGGGAAGGGGAAGGGAAGGAAAAAAGGTGTTCTGGAAATGATATCACCTATGACTCTCCTAGTCAGTAAAAATAGGAGAATACTTAAAATCGTAACTTCAATATTTGTAAGCCGTTTTTCCTTTTGCCATCTTACAAGTCTGGTGGAAAGGAGGGTTTAATCTTCACCTTCAAAAGTAGTGATTCCAACATAATGAACAGAGAAGGAGTAGAGAGAGAAGAGGCAGAAGAAAGTAGCCAGGTGATCATGCATCTAACAACAACCACAGCAACCGGCAGGAATACAAATACAATTAACAAGGTTATCCCAATTTGCACCCAATCTGCAGTCATTTTCCTGCAATTTCTTTTGTCTTCTCCTGAGCTCATCATATAGAGGTTATTATGAATGCTGGTTGAACTGATTATGAACTGATGAATACTAGTTGAATGAATCACGAGTACTAGTATGATGAATGCAGCATTCCCCTTCAGTTCAGTGCCACTCACCACCTTTTCTGTGAGTATCAGCATATCAAGGGCTGATCAGTTTCGCAGCGCCATTTCTGATCCTTGTTGGTACCCATGAGTTTGATTTCCCAAAGGCTACCTGGTGCAGTTGGACAGCAGGTTGTGTTCTTCAAGAGACATTGGTATTTTCTCCGGTTGATGGATGAAGCAAATGTGTTTTCAAGCATCAAAGAGATTTCCTGTCCTTAGTGCAATAGGTGTCTCAACTCCATGTTTTGCCCACCCAGGTCATTCAGGGATGAGGATTTGGTTTGTCAGCGTGTCTGCTTCCAAGGGCTGTAAGCTCAACATTCAGACAGAGGGCAGGCATTGCTGTCTCCCACTTCAACCCTGCTTGTCACTGCAGTGTTAAATACGAATCCAGTTTTCCATTTTAACATCCCCAAGCCAACCCAAATGCTGTGAGACGTGAACCTGTTTGGTGAGTCCAAGTATCATTATGGTTTGCAGAGTGAATTTCTGGTTCTGTGAAGAGCAGCGTGCCTCTCAGAGGACAGTGTGTGGTGTAACCTACAGCAAGCAAACGTGAGGCCACCTCAGGTTTCATTGTAGGTATGGTTACAGAGAGGATCTTGATTTCGGAAGCTGTAGCAGGGACAACCCCAACACATACGTGCATCTCATCAAAATGGGTTTGCTTTCCAACAACCCTGTTTCAGGTGGAACTGCTGGACCAGTGCTGCTGTTAATGGCTCTGACACTGAAACGTCTTGGTGAGGGGAATTTAGGTGTTCTAAAGGCTTTATGGTGGGTTTATCTGGCAGCCACATCCATTGGATATCAGTGAAGTCTCCTGGACTGTATCCCAAAGTGCTGGGAAGTTGAGTGCAGTATGAAAAGGTGACATAAGTGAGTTACTTCATAATAACTGAGTTGCTTGAAAGGGTGAAAAAAGGGGTTGAAGGGAAAGGCAGGGACAGCTGGATCGTCCAGGATGACTTGCAAAGCTCAGTTTTGTGTTGTGCTGCAGGTAAAACATAGCAGTGAATGGAAGATGCTGACATCCCTCCCTTGAAACTGTGGCAGGGACAGGTCATCACTGATTCTATCCTCAAGGAAATAAGTGTTGTTCAGTTTCAGGGTGAAACTCATCATGCCAGGCCAAAGGCAGGTCTCAGAATAACTCTCCTTAGGAGGAAATCTGCATTCCACACAGTAAGGTTCATTACGCTGCCCCTCCTTCCCTGCATCAGGGCGGCCAGAAGCACAACACAGGGCTGTCTGTACTCTGATCTCTTGCTGGATCTGGGGCTGTATTTGGTGAAGTAACAAGAAATGCCTTGTTTGAAGGACTGGGGGAGGGTTATACGCAATCCCTGACCTGTGTGCTTCCAGGTTCTTAGGAATCCCTGGATCAGCTCCCACACGAGGTTTGGAGGATGAGTGCCAACACTCGCCCAGGCCCACAAGGGGGCCGTCTGGGTCTGTTTGGGTAAAGGAGTCTGAGAATAGGTGCAGTGGGTTTTATTCTGTATCTGAATCTGGATTTCTAGAAGATGCTCGAACTAGCTTGCGTGGCTTGGGAGCCAGGGACGGTTTATGCTTGGAATGTAGCATAGATTGTACCTAAGCAACGGTGCTTGGTGAATGGATTTCTGGAATGCTCGCTTTTGTTTCTTCGACATGCTTGTCTAAACACTGTACCCTAGGTATGTGATTTATAGAGTTGTTTATAACCATGGTTTCAGGTTCTGTATCTATATAAGGTCTGCTGTGGTTACAATAAACGAAGCTGTTCACTCATATTGAGTTGGTGGGCTTCCCCAGCTTTATCAGCAGGTTTCCCTGGCCAAGTGGGTTATTCCCGACAAATAGGTTTCAAGATCACAAACACAAAATCATCCCTTTATGTTTGCAGCGCCGCTGCCAGTTGGTATCAGTACGTGACCTGGGCATTTTCAATTGGATAGAATTGCAATCAGGTATTCAGCTCGAAAATCTGTGTCTCTTTAGCAGACTTTCCCCAGGCCTCTCTTCCCAGAGAAAAATATCCCTGGCTTCACGACCGCATTCCGTTCGTGTCGTCGCTGTTTGGCAGGATGCACATTGCTGAGCAGTTGTCAAGGATGGAGCACAGCAAGAGGAAACTTCCATCAGAGGGCTCTGGTGAATACCTTGGGAGCTCACTGTGAATTGCAAGCACTGCCACTGCACAGAACAGAACAGTTCCTAAACAGAACGGATGCATTTGTTCCACAAAAGCAAGGTCAAATACCAGCTTTCTGGTTTTGTTCCTCTCTCTCTCTTTTTTTCATGGTTTAAGAGAAATATTAGAGATTAAAATGTTGTGTTACTTGTATACTTATATATGTCGTGTGCTTGATGAGGGCTGCTCTGAAAGTAATGCCTCCTCTTTGTGTCGGCCCATGACATCAGAGACGGCCGTTGGTGACGTGGCAGTAGAGGCTGAGCCTTCCCACTGATGTTCCATCGCCTGTTGTTGCCGTGTGACAGATGGTAGCAGAGCCCAGGCTGGCAAAATGGCATCTGTTGGAGATGGCCCAATAATTTATCAGGATGGCATCTGTGACGAAGCAGGCTTTGTTCACAACTGCAATGGCGGGCGCCCAAGAGAGCGTGCAGAAACTGTGTTACATCCTTTATGCCCTGTTCCCTGGCACTTCTCTTTTCCTCCCCTGGTTCCTGAGTGCCTTGGGTTCACAAATCTTCCCAGTGCTCAATTAAACATACGGATACTGGCTAAACAGAAGTTGTTGCTGGCCGTCCGTGTAAATTGCTCATTATTTAACTTCTCCTTCAGTTTTCTTTCACTCTGCCCAGCACCAGGAATTAGTCTTTCAGCATAATGAGTCTATTGATATCCTGGTCAAGGAGCTTGGATTTGTAAAGGCATTCTCACACTGTTCAGGAGCGGGATGTCTAACTTTAATTTATCTTTAAGTCAGGGCTCAGAGGTGTTGCAGACGGCTGGACAGACAAGAGCTGCGGTCTTTGTACCCATAAATTACTCCATCTACCCACTGAGCCCGTGCCAGTGTGAAAAGTCACCTAAAGGACAAGTGATGAAGACTATCAGAGACCCCTGATGAAGCAAAAAGAGCCCTGGATAAACTATTAGTGCTGATAAAGGATGCCAGGTAACAGCAGAGACCATGGAATAAAATCTACTCCACGCAGAAAACATGGTGCCCAGTGGCATTCCTTGATGCTTGCTGGGTGTTTATGGAGAACAAAGCGTGGATGTGAACGCAGTGAAGCAGTGGCTGCTGCCTCCCACCTGTGGGCACAGCGGGCCACCTCTGCTGGTGCAGATTTTTATCAGCGTGGGATGCAGGCATCGTTCACTGCTGGGGGAAAAATGCATCATAATGGTGGTGTTTTGTAGCAGAGAATTTGCTCTGTTAAAAAGTGTTACTGTGCTCTTTGTATCTGCTGTGGTTTCCCAGGGATTAAGAGGCATTGCTTTTGAAGAACAACGAATGCACGCCAAGACATGAAATGGCCCCGCTCCACACCTCTGCTCATAAGGATTCCAGGATGTTATGAAAACCCCCACCTCCCTTTTGACTCTTATCTAAAGCCTCCAAATCAGTACTTTTCATTTCCCACCCCACCAGTCCCCAAAGACCCTTTGGGGATCCTACAGATGAGATCTTCCTCTGGTGGCACTTCTAACGCTCCCTGTTGTTGGGTCAGCAGTCAGCTTGATTGCTCGCTTGTTCTGAGGCTTCTGCTGCCTCCTGAACCACAGGACGAGGCATTCTTCATTGTGCAGCCCCCTCCGAAGGCTTTTGTTCAGGCCTGCAGCTGAAGGTCCCTTTACACAAAGCTGCTGCATTGGCTCAGGCACTGGGCTCCAATTGCATTTCCTGCAAAAGCTCTCTGCGTTCCCCCTTGCATTTGCATCCCAAGAATCACAGAATCACAGAATCACAGAATCAGCCGGGTTGGAAGGGACCCCAAGGATCATGCAGTTCCAACCCCCTGCCTGGCAGGGCCACCAAACATCCACATTCAGATCAGGTTGCCCAGGACCCCGTCCAACCTGGCCTTGACCACGTCCAAGGACGGGGCATCCACAACCTCCCTGGGCAGCCCGTTCCAGGGCCTAACCGCTCTCCATGGAAAGAACTTCCCCCTAACATCCAACCGAAATGGGACCCATAGAGACACGTTGTGACCCATAGAGACACACTGGGACCTATAGAGACCCATAGAGACCCATTGGGACCCATAAAGACACATTGAAAGCCATAGAGACCCATTGGGACCCATAGAGACATGTTGAGACCCATAGAGATGCATTGGGACCCATTGGGAGCCATAGAGACACATTGTGACCCATAGAGACACATTGAGACCCATTGGGACCCATAGAGACCCATTGGGACCCATAGAGACATGTTGGGATCCATAGAGACATGTTGGGACCCATTGGGAGCCATAGAGACACATTGGGACCCATAGAGATCCATTGGGACCCATAGAGAAACATTGAGACCCATAGAGACACGTTGGGACCCATAGAGACACATTGGGACCCATAGGGACACATTGGGACCCATAGAGACACATTGAGGCCCACTGGGACCCATAGAGACACATTGAGAGCCATAGAGACACATTGGGAGCCTTAGAGACACATTGGGACCCATAGAGACACTTTGAGACACTTTGAGACACTTTTGGGGCCTCACAAGAGCCGAGCAGAGAGGGACGATCACCTCCCTGTCCCTGCTGGCCACCCCTCTCCTGATGGAGCCCAGGATCCCATTTGCCTTTCGAGCTGCGCACTGCTGGCTCATGTTCAGCCTCTCGTCCATCAGGACCCCCAGGTCCTTCTCTGCCGAGCTGCTCTCAAGGACCACTCCTTGTCCAAGAGACAGAGGATGCCTGAGTGTGTTGGTTGGACAGCAGCAGAGGGCTGAGCACCATCACCTGGCTCACTCACAAAAGGGAGCAGGGGGAGAAAGTAGTGTGATGAAAGACTTTTAGACACAGGCAGCCGTGGGAGGTGTTGGGGGGCAGAGGCTGCTTGAGGCTGCTGGGCATCGGTCCGTCAGTGGATGGTGAGCAACAGCATTGCGTGTATTGATGTATGCATGCTTCTTTTATTTCATTGCATTTTTGCTTCTGTTTTCTGTCCTGTTTTGGTCAGCAGGTATTATTTCAACACACAAGTTCTGTTTTGCTTCCAGTTCTCTTCCTCATCCCGCTGTAGGGGCAGCAATCCAAGGGCGGTGTGGTGCTGAGCTGCTGCTGGGTTCACCGGCCACAGCTGGGAAGGGCTGGGATGGATGAGGGCTGCTGCATTCCCTCACAACTGGCCTGCTGTTCCTCTTGTCCCCACAGGCTGCCTGCCTTTCACCTGTGTTCATCCTAGCCTGCAGGAGAGCAGCAAATGGCCACAGCACATCCATCCCAGGTAGGGGCTTGGGGAAGCAGGCAGCGAGGCGGAGGTGCAAGGGATGTGAGTGCAGGGGGAGGAGAATGAGCTGCCCTTGCCCAGCGTTTGGGGAGAGAAGCTGCTGAGGCTGGGGCTTCTCTGCTCACCAGGCTGTTTCCCCAGGCCACGGGAGGTTGCAGCAAGGAGCCTCTTTGCTTGCAGGAGCCCGTGAGCTTTGCAGAGGTGGCCGTGTATTTCAGCAGGGAGGAGTGGGCGCTGCTGGAGCCTGCGCAGCGAGCGCTGTACTGGGATGTGATGCTGGAGACCTATGAGTGCGTGGCCTCGCTGGGTGAGGGCTTTGCTGCCATTCCTACTTGTCCAGGCACCTTAGGCTGTACAGGTGGGTCTTTGCAAGCAGGACAGTGATTAAATATGTCAAAATTCCCTACTGATTAACGCTTCATGCATGAGTTTCAGAAGCCATTTGTGTGCTTACCACTCTGACAGAAGACTCAGATGCACTGTTGTCACTCTGGCATCAGTCAGGAGGGGGAGGATCAGCGCCCTGCATGCTTCCCTTGCATTGGTGCGTGTCATGTTTGTTAATAAAAGCCCTAGCATAATTTTCAGAGATGGAAAATCACACTGTACTTCAAAGCAAGGTGGTCCGTGTTGGCCCCGTGTCACTCAGGCCCTAGTTGTGGTTTCATAAGAAGGGACACATAGTGGAGTATTTCATAAGCAGCTTTGCCACAATCAAGGAAATGCTTTCATCTCCACTATTTCTATCATTCAAGCATCCAAACCTGTGGTGATCTCCCTGCTTGAAGGAGGGGAAGATCCCCGGATGCCAGATGTACACAGCCTGAAGGACATGGCAGGAGACGCGCGCCCAGGTGAGGTGGTGGAGGAGGTTGGGGTTGGCAATGGGATGAGCTGGTGCATGATTTGGGCACAGTAAGCTAGTTCTGGATTTCCTCTGTCGTCCAGCAGGTGATGGGATCACAAAGTTAAAGGAGAATCTGCAGGAGAGTGGCGTACCTGGAAGTGCGTGGGGTGATCTCTGTGTTGGAAAAGCCAGAAGGGAATCCCAAGGAGGCCTGGAGCAGGGGAAGCACTTGAGGAAGCCTCTGGGAAAATATGCAGGAAAGAGAGTGAGGGAAAGCCTGGACTGCGGCAAAGGTCAAAAGCAGCCAAAAGAGCTGAGCAGCAAGGAAGTCTTGCAGGAGAATGGGCAGAACGCATGCAGTGGGGCTGGGAAAGGCTTTAAGGGTCGTTCCTACCTCGCTGTTCGTCAGCGCATCCACATGGGAGACAAACCCTTCAAGTGTCACAGGTGTGACAAGAGCTTCAAGAGCAGTTCTCAGCTCGATTACCATGAGCGCACCCACTCAGAAGACAGACCCTACAAGTGCCCTGAGTGTGGCAAGGCCTTCAGAAGCAGTTCCAACCTCCTGATCCATGAGCGCATCCACACTGGAGAGAGGCCGTTCAAATGCTCCGAATGCCCAAAGGGCTTCAAAAGAAGATCCCACCTTGTGATCCATCAGCGCGTTCACACAGGGGAGAGACCCTACAGGTGCACAGAGTGTGGCAAGGGCTACAAAACCAGCTCTCACCTCATGACCCATCAGCGCATCCATACGGGAGACAGACCCTACAGATGCTCCATCTGTGGAAAGGGCTACAAAAGCAGTTTTGAGTTCAAATGCCACCAGCGTATCCACACAGGAGAAAGGCCTTATAAGTGTTCTGAGTGTGCAAAAGACTACAAAACTAGTTACCAACTCATGATCCACCAGCGTGTCCACACCGGAGAAAGGCCTTACCAATGCCCTGAGTGTGCAAAGGGCTTCAAAAGCAAGTCTCAACTCATGGTCCACCAACGCATCCACACAGGGGAAAAACGCTACAAGTGCCCCGAGTGTGCAAAAGCCTTCAGAAGCAGTTCCCAGGTCGTGATTCACCAGCGTACCCACAGTGCACAGAAAGCCTACAGATGCTGTGAGCGTGAGGAGAGCGATTCGGAGCTCAGCTCCCAGCAGCGCATCCCCACGGGAGGCAAACTCTGTATATGTGATGAGTGTGGGAAGGGCTACAAGAGGAGCTGCACGCTGCTCTCCCACCTGCACATCCCCACAGGAGACAAGCACTACAAGTGTCCTGAGTGTGAAAAAGACCATGCTTGACACTTTTCATTTGTATCCCCATTCTCAGCGATGTCCTTCAGCCCTTAAAGAAGAATCTCCTTTTGACAGTGAACACATTCAGCATGCAGTCCTGAGGAGAGGGACAGGCAGAGGCCAGCGATGCCTCGTGTGCAGCACTGTTGCTCTGACAGCATTTTGTATCAGAAGGGTCCCCTGGAGAACCATCGTTTGCCCTGAGCAGGAACAACTTGACACTGAGATCGGGTTGATCCGCAGTTCCTCCTGACCCAGCACTGACACCCGGTCGTGGTGATGGTTTTCCCCTTAAAACAACTGGGAATTTCCCTCTGTGCCCTTTCAGTTTCTGGTCCTCCCTTTTGTCTTGTCCTCCCCTCTCTGCACCCATGTGGCCACACGTCCTCTGAGCAAGAGCAATTGTTCTTGATCTGGCTGCAATGGAGTTCATAGGACGCCTGCCAGGCTCAGCACTCAGCCTGCCCAGGGGGCTGTGGGAGAAGCGTGTGGGTAAGGAGCCCCCCAGGCTGGGTGGGAGCCTTCTGCAGCCAAAGGCTGCTGCACGGAGTAGGGAATTCTCTGCTACACAGGACCCCGGTGTATTTTTGGTGGGGCTTTGCACCATGAGAGTCGTATGCAGGGGTTACCTGCTTCAAGTCTGCCTTTCCTGAGTCTCTCCTTTCTGTTTTCTTTGCCTCAGAAGGAGTGAAAATAGAAGAAAATTCCAAGAAAATACTGAGAATCCGAAGCCTTACGCTCCCCCAGCGAGTTCCTTTCTGCCCCTCTGCCAATCGAAAGCACTATTATTGCATATCCAGTGTCACCAGGGCCTGTGCCACATGGCCCTCAGCACCTGCCCACATTGAAACAGCCTTGGGCAGCGCCCTGCTGCCAAGAGGGGTCTGCAAGGCAGAGCTGAGTCTGCAGCAGCTGTGAGTCTACAGCAGGGAGGGCTTGTGGGGACGGAGATGGAGACAGGGACATCATCAGGGCGAGGGAGCTACCCCTGGAAATGCCATGGGGCTGGGGATATGGGCACCTCCGTGCCATAACTGCAGTGCATATCTTTCCCCCATAGCAACCCTGTGGTCTGCTGTCCATCTTCAGCACAGATCTCCGTCAGCATCTTTGGAATCTTACAACGTGCCTTTGAATTCATCAGCATTCAGCTGCAGTTCAGACACTGATAGTGCAGATCCCGTCACGCAGATACGTCAATGGAGGAAAAGCATCCTATGTGGGTTTGGGCTCTGTTAAATGTTGTGTTTGGGATGAGGAGTCGGCTGATTCATGCCAGGACAGCACATTTTCAGGGCACTGGACGCTCTCCCTGGTGTGCTGTACCATGCTGCAGGCCGCCCTGCACAAGGACACAGCTCTGCTGTGAAAGCTCTGCAATGTAGCATCCTGATGGAGAAGACGTCTGAGTGCTGATGAGATGGAAATGCTGCTGGATTGCTGGATGTGGGCAACTGCAGTGACACTTCTGTACATCTGGCAAGAAAAGGGGCGCTGAGATCTTCTTCAGGTACGTGAAAGTTTAGAGTTCTGCACCTCGAACCTGGATTCCTGTGCTCTCATTGGCATCCAGAGTCATGTAGGGGAACACCTGAGTTCACATATCCTCAGAGGTGCAAGCACAGGGCGGCTGAGACCAAGGCTGATGGATACACCAGCTGTCCTCTATGCTGGATGCCTCTCCCTTTGTCTCTCAGCACCTGTTTTGTTGTCTGTTTGTTTTTGTTTGCTTTTTGGCTTGATGGGCACTACAGACTTGCAGACACACAAGAGTTGCAGCTCCTGCACTTCCAGCTCTTCCTGGGCGTCTGCCTGCCTGCCCTCCTGGACTACAGCCTCTTCATCACAGCCGTGGCCTGTGAGCACCGCCTGGACGCCTCCTCATCCTGGGCTGCATCTCCTCCACTACCAACCTCACCAACCTTACCAACCTCATCTCCTGCTACGACTGGGTGAGCAGACTGGTAGATGAGGGAAAGGCAGTTGATGTAGTCTACCTGCACTTCAGCAAAGCCTTTGACATGGTCTCTCACAGTATCTTTCTGTGGAAACTGGCTGCCCGTGGCTTGCACAGTTTTACCCTCCGTTGGATAAGGAACTGGCTGGAGGGCCGTGCTCAATGGTGGTGGTCAATGGAGTGGGGTCCCAGCGTGTCTCTATGGGTCCCAACGTGTCTCTATGGGTCCCAACGTGTCTCTATGGGTCTCAATGTGTCTCTATGGGTCCCAACGTGTCTCTATGGGTCTCAATGTGTCTCTATGGGTCCCAACGTGTCTCTATGGGTCCCAGCGTGTCTCTATGGCTCTCAATGTGTCTCTATGTGTCTTAACGTGTCTCTATGGGTCCCAGCGTGTCTCTATGGCTCTCAATGTGTCTCTATGTGTCTTAACGTGTCTCTATGGGTCCCAACGTGTCTCTGTGGGTCCCAACGTGTCTCTATGGGTCCCAGCGTGTCTCTATGGCTCCCAATGTGTCTCTATGGGTCCCAACATGTCTCTATGGGTCCCAACATGTCTCTATGGGTCCCAACGTGTCCCTATGGTCCCACTGCTCACTGCTGCCCATGGAGGTGGTGGAGTCTCCTTCTCTGTTGATGTTCCAGACCTGCCTGGATGCTGAGCTGTGCGACTGCTGTAGGAACGGCTTTGGCAGGGGGTTGGACTCCATGATCTCTGCAGCTCCCTTCCAACCCCTACAATTCTGTGATGCTGTGGGTCCCCCCTCTGTTCCAACCCCCTTTAGAGTACAGTGCTGCAGGTGGCAACTTCACAAGGGCAGGGGGACGGGGGATGCCCCCAACCTCACCCCGCTGCCACCCCAACGCTGTTGCGGCCCAGGCTACGCTCAGCCCCCTGTGCTGTCAGCACGCGCTGCCGGCTCGCATCGAGCTGGAGTGAAGTCCAGCTGGAGACCTGTGACAAGTGGTGCCCCCAGGGGTCGGTGCTGGGGCCCATCCTGTTTAATATCTTCATTGACGACTTGGATGAAGGGATTGAATGTACCCTGAGTGAGTTTGCAGATGACACCAAGTTGGGAGGTGGTGTCGATCTGCCTGAGGGCAGGGAGGCCCTGCAGAGGGATCTAGATAAGCTGGATCGCTGGGCTGAGGTGAATGGGGTGAGGTTTAACAAGGCCAAGTGTCGGGTTCTGCACTTTGGCCACAACAACCCCATGCAGCCCCATTACAACCCCATTACAGGCTTGGGGACGAGTGGGATGATATTAGGAGAAACTTCTTCTCTCAAAGATCCCTATGGGTTCTGTGGGGTCTCTATGGGTGCCAATGGGTCCCAATAAGGTCTATGGGGTCACAATGGGTCTCTATGGGTTCCTATGGGTCCCAATGGGGTCTACGGGGTCTCAATGGGTCTCTATGGGTTCCTATGGGTCCCAATGGGGTCTATGGGGTCTCTATGGGTCTCGATGGGTTCCTATGTGTCCCAATGGGGCCTGTGGGGTCTCAATGGGTCCCTGTGCGTCTCTATGGGGTCTGTGGTGTATCTATGGGTTCCTATGGGGTCCCAACGGGGTCTGTAGGGTCTCCATGGGTTCCAATGGGTCCCAGTCGGGTCTATGGGTCTCAATGGGTCTCTATGGGTTCCAATGCATCCCAGTGGGGTCTGTGGGGTCTCAATGGGTCCCTGTGGGTCTCTATGGGGTCCCAATGGGTCCCATTTGGTTCCTATGGGTCCCTATGTGGTCTATGGGTCTCTATGGGTTCCTGTGGGTCTCTATGGCTCCCTATGCGTCCCAATGGGGTCTATGGGGTCTCAATGGGTCTCTATGGGTTCCTGTGGATCCCTGAAGGCTTCCATTGTGAGCATCAGGAGGGGTGGATGGAGATCAGTGGGGAAATGGAGAAATAATGTGGCCAGCAGGAGCAGGGAGGTGAGCATCCCCTGTACTCAGCTCTGTGAGGCCGCACCTCGAGTGCTGGGTTCAGTTTTGGGCCCCTCACTACAAGAAAGACATTGAGGCCCTGGAGCGTGCAGAGAAGGGCAACGAAATGGTGAGGGGTTTGGAGCACAAATATGAGGAGCGGCTGAGGGAGCTGGGATTGTTCAGTCTGGAGAAGAGGAGGCTCAGGGGAGACCTCACTGCACTCTACAACTTCCTGAAGGGAGGCTGTGGTACAAAAAGGTCTGGGCTCTTCTCCCAGGCCAACAGTAGGAGCCGAGGAAATGGCCACAAGTTGTAGCAGAGGAGGTTGAGGTTGGATATTAGGAGAAACTTCTTCTCTCAAAGATCCCTATGGGTTCTGTGGGGTCTCTATGGGTTCCAATAGGTCCCTATGGGTTCTGTGGGGTCTCTATGGGTTCCAATGGGCCCCAATAAGGTCTATGGGGTCACAATGGGTCTCTATGGGTTCCTATGGGTCCCAATGGGGTCTATGGGGTTTCTATAGGTTTTTATGGGGTCTATGGGTCGCTATGGATTCGAATGAGTCCCAATGGGCTCTATGGGGTCTCAATGGGTTCCAATGGGTCCCAATGGGGTCTATGGGGTCTCAATGGGTTCCAATGGGTGCCAATGGGGTCTATGGGATCTCAATGGGTCTCTATGGGTTCCTGTGGGTCCCAATGGGGTCTACGGGCTCTATGGCGTCTCTGTGGGTTCTGTGGGGTCTCTATGGGTTCCAGTAGGTCCCTATGGGTTCTGTGGGGTCTCTATGGGTTCCAATGGGTCCCAATAAGGTCTATGGGGTCACAATGGGTCTCTATGGGTTCCTATGGGTCCCAATGGGGTCTACGGGGTCTCAATGGGTCTCTATGGGTTCCTATGGGTCCCAATGGGGTCTGTGGGGTCTCTATGGGTCCCTGTGGGTCTCTATGGGGTCTGTGGTGTCTGTATGGGTTCCTATGGGTCCCAATGGGGTCTATGGGGTCTATGGGGTCTCTATGGGTTCTGTGGGGTCTCTATGGGTTCCAATAGGTCCCTATGGGTTCTGTGGGGTCTCTATGGGTTCCAATGGGCCCCAATAAGGTCTATGGGGTCACAATGGGTCTCTATGGGTTCCTATGGGTCCCAATGGGGTCTATGGGGTTTCTATAGGTTTTTATGGGGTCTATGGGTCGCTATGGATTCGAATGAGTCCCAATGGGCTCTATGGGGTCTCAATGGGTTCCAATGGGTCCCAATGGGGTCTATGGGGTCTCAATGGGTTCCAATGGGTGCCAATGGGGTCTATGGGATCTCAATGGGTCTCTATGGGTTCCTGTGGGTCCCAATGGGGTCTACGGGCTCTATGGCGTCTCTGTGGGTTCTGTGGGGTCTCTATGGGTTCCAGTAGGTCCCTATGGGTTCTGTGGGGTCTCTATGGGTTCCAATGGGTCCCAATAAGGTCTATGGGGTCACAATGGGTCTCTATGGGTTCCTATGGGTCCCAATGGGGTCTACGGGGTCTCAATGGGTCTCTATGGGTTCCTATGGGTCCCAATGGGGTCTGTGGGGTCTCTATGGGTCCCTGTGGGTCTCTATGGGGTCTGTGGTGTCTGTATGGGTTCCTATGGGTCCCAATGGGGTCTATGGGGTCTATGGGGTCTCTATGGGTTCTGTGGGGTCTCTATGGGTTCCAATAGGTCCCTATGGGTTCTGTGGGGTCTCTATGGGTTCCAATGGGTCCCAATAAGGTCTATGGGGTCACAATGGGTCTCTATGGGTTCCTATGGGTCCCAATGGGGTCTATGGGGTTTCTATAGGTTTTTATGGGGTCTATGGGTCGCTATGGATTCGAATGAGTCCCAATGGGCTCTATGGGGTCTCAATGGGTTCCAATGGGTCCCAATGGGGTCTATGGGGTCTCAATGGGTTCCAATGGGTCCCAATGGGGTCTATGGGATCTCAATGGGTCTCTATGGGTTCCTGTGGGTCCCAATGGGGTCTACGGGCTCTATGGGGTCTCTATGGGTTCTGTGGGGTCTCTATGGGTTCCAGTAGGTCCCTATGGGTTCTGTGGGGTCTCTATGGGTTCCAATGGGTCCCAATAAGGTCTATGGGGTCACAATGGGTCTCTATGGGTTCCTATGGGTCCCAATGGGGTCTACGGGGTCTCAATGGGTCTCTATGGGTTCCTATGGGTCCCAATGGGGTCTGTGGGGTCTCTATGGGTCCCTGTGGGTCTCTATGGGGTCTGTGGTGTCTGTATGGGTTCCTATGGGTCCCAATGGGGTCTATGGGGTCTATGGGGTCTCTATGGGTTCTGTGGGGTCTCTATGGGTTCCAATAGGTCCCTATGGGTTCTGTGGGGTCTCTATGGGTCTCAATGGGTCCCAATAAGGTCTATGGGGTCACAATGGGTCTCTATGGGTTCCTATGGGTCCCAATGGGGTCTATGGGGTTTCTATAGGTTTTTATGGGGTCTATGGGTCGCTATGGATTCGAATGAGTCCCAATGGGCTCTATGGGGTCTCAATGGGTTCCAATGAGTCCCAATGGGCTCTATGGGGTCTCAATGGGTTCCAATGGGTCCCAATGGGGTCTATGGGATCTCAATGGGTCTCTATGGGTTCCTGTGGGTCCCAATGGGGTCTACGGGGTCTCAATGGGTCTCTATGGGTTCCTATGGGTCCCAATGGGTTCTGTGGGGTCTCTATGGGTTCCAATGGGTCTCTATGGGGTCTCTATGGTTTCTATGGGTCCCAATGGGGTCTATGGGGTCTCACTGGGTCCCTGTAGGTCTCTATGGGGTCTGTGGGATCTCTATGGATTCCAATGGGTCCCAATATGGATATTAGGAGAAACTTCTTCTCTCAGAGGGCGGTCAGGCACTGGAATGGCTGCAGTGGTGGAGGTGGTGGAGTCGCCGTCCCTGGTAGTGTTCAAGAGGCGCCTGGATGAGGAGCAACGAGAGATGGTTTGGTGCTTGTGGTACTAATAGGAATGGGAGGGGGGTTGGACTGGATGATCTTGCAGGTCATTTCCAACCTTGTGATTCTGTGATTCACTTGCCCTGAAGCCATGGCCAATGCTCTCTCGGGCACCAGGAACATTTCTGGTGCTTCTGATGCAGGATGTGTTGCCCAGGTCTTTCTCATTTTCTCCTTGCTGACAGCACAGCGCTCCCTTCTCACTGTCATATGAACGCTGTGGCCATCTACAAGCCTCCACACTGCGGGACTTTCCTGAGCAGCAGAGCTGGTGGCAATAAGCACAACCTCCTGCCTTAGGGGAGCTTGGGCTGTTACGACTGGTGTCTGTGTAGCATTTGTGTGCTCTCTTCTTATTCTTTTCTCCCCTATGCAGATCTTCTGGGATGTGCTGGAGATGTTCTGAATGTGGATGACACAAAGCCTCCCTCGCCTGGCCGTGGTTCATCGGCGCTGCTGTGTTTGCCTGCATTGAGCCCTCCTCCATCTCCATCTCTGTACCTGGTGCTGGTAGTTCTGTGCTCGGTGGTGCCTCTGACAATGAAGCCCCTCATAGACAGCATGAGGAAACAGGAGCTCACAGGTGCTCTTCAGAATGTGATTTTACAGATGTTCCTTAATAGAGATAAATTTACCCTCTCCCTCCACAAATGATTTTGTGCTTATCCCCTGGCAGACCTCATCCTTATTTCATCCCTCTATTACATTAGTTACTGCCTATCTTTATTGCCATTACATCAGTTACTGCCTATCTTTATTGCCATTGGCATATACTGTGTTATTAGAGAAATGTTTGCATTCATTCTGCTTCTACTGAGGAAGCTTCTACTCTGCTGACTCCTGAAGCTCTGACAAACTCTGGGTCGGTGCTCTCATCTGCTTTATTAAATGGGATCCCCCCAATGTGCTGCCTGAAGACTTGGCTCTCCTTTACAGAGCTGGGACCAAGAGCAGGGCTGAGCTGCTGCACCACAGGAAGTTTGTTGCTCCACGGATTTGGAAGAGAAGAAACTCATCACAGTACTGTGTGCTGTGAGACGCTGAAGGTAGGATTTAGGAGTAATCTGGTGCTGTCCAGTAATAGCAGAGATGGTGAATGGTCACTAAGGTCCATCCTCGTGGCAGTCCCACGTGTGGCAGGGCAGAGGATATCCTCCAGGGAAGGAATATGGAGTTGTCTGGAGCTTCTCCATGGGTATTGTCTGCCAAGTGACTGGAAGCCCACAAAGTGAGAGATGAGTCCAGGTGGTTTCACTCCTATTAAGGTATCCACAGGGCAAGAAGGACTCCCGTTCCTTTGGGATTCATAGAGTGGAGAGAGTTTACTGGCATTCCCAGGGAAGGAGACCTCCAGCTGCAGTCAGAAATATGCCTGGAAACTTGCATTAGATTCCCTACACTTGTCAATGACCGTCCAACCCTGTGAAGGAGATTCGTATCTGTGGTTGCAATCCAGTTGGGCATCCTTCTCATGCTGTGCAGCACAGCTGGCGTGGAGTAACCTCGTGATCACAGAGTGTTGATTTCATTTAGCTGAACGTGAGCTTGGACTGTGCAGGAAGGCAAGATTTCAGTGGGTCTATCTTGGATCTTCAGTGTTCTCACAGTCAAGAAACTTAGGCGCCTGTCTGACATGAAGGGACTCCAGCATGGCCTGGCAGGAGGTCGTCATGGATGAACAAGGACCCCTGAATGAGGATTTCAAACAGCAGAGCGTGCAGGAGGGGAACAGTCTGCCCTGGAAACAGATGGAGGCTTGGCCTGTTGGTGCAGGAATGGAGCCACTAATGCCAACTAATGCTGAGCTGCCATGGATGGAATTATCCAGAGATGGGCAGGGCAGCCAGAAGGACTTGTTGGAATATTTTGTCAGCACCAGGAGGACAACAAAGGGGAAAAAAAGAAAGTCCCAATACAAAGACAGTAGAAATACAGAAACTCCTCAGATGAGTTTCCCCTTGAGAGTGCTGGTGGGAAAGGTGCTTTGTTAAGTGACTGGAGTACATTTACCTATAGCTGTATGTACCTGCATATATGGATGTACGCTGCTGTGGAAAGGTAAAGGTGTGATGATATAGGGGAAAACTTGGCTATCCAGAAATGGAGCATTTCATGGAAGCTTTTCTCTCTGATTTTCTTCCTTAGGATGTCAGTATCTCATAGTGTGATTCTCTGTGCCAACAGGGCTACGTTTTGGGGCCAGTTCTCTTTAATGTTTTTATCAGTGGTGTGGATGAGGGTAATGAGTGCGCTCTCATTAAGTTTGCAGACAATACCAAGTTAGGTGGACCTACTGACCTGCCTAAAGGTAAGGAAGGCAGAGGGATCTGGATAGGTTGCATCAGTTGGCCAAGTGCAATCAGCAAGAGATAAGTGCTGCTTGGTGCACTTGGACAAAAACAACCCCATGAGGTTGTAAGGGCTTGGGGAAGAGTGGCTGGAAAGGGGCCTGGCAGGACGGGACCTGGGGGCCCAACAGTCAATATGAACAACTTCCTGGCCTGCATCGGAAATTCACATATAGGAGTCGCCAGGGAAAGGTTGTTAGAGGTTGTTTAATATGGAGAAAAAGGAGCTGAGAGGAGATCTCACTGTTCTGCACAACTGCCTGAAGGAAGATTATATCAAGGAGGGTGCCCACCTCTTTTCTCAGGTAACAAGTTGTAGGTAACAGGTAACTGGAGCCTAGAGAAGTGGCACTGGGTGCCTGTGGTGGGACAAGGGCGCTCTGCCTACACTGAGATTATGAGCACCACTGCAATAACAAAATGCTATTAATGAGATTTGCCATATCGAGAGTTCTTCAAAGTGTGAATCAATAGCAAATTCATCTTCCTGTTCCATTCCGTGCTTTAAGTGCTCTGTGACAGCTTCATCAGTGACGTGGATGATGGAATCGAGAGCACTGCCAGCATGTTTGCTGGTGACGCCAAGCTGAGTGGTGTGGTTGGAAGGGCTGCCATTCAGAGGGGCTTCAGCAGACGTTGAAAGGTGGGCCTGGGTGAATCTAATGAGGTTAAACACAGCAAAGTGTGAGGTTTTGCACTTGGGCTGGAGGAATCCCAGGCACAGACTGGGAGGAGCATCCTTGAGAGCAGCCCTGCAGAGGAGGACCTGGGGGTCCTGGTGGGTGGAAAACGGAACAGGAGCCAGCAGTGTGCTCTTACAGCTCAGAAAGCAAATGGCAACCTGGGCTCCATCAGCAGAGGGGTGGCAGCAGGGACAGGAGGGGATTGTCCCTCTCTGCTCTGCCCTCTGAGGCCCCATGTGCAGCACTGCGTCCAGGTGTGGGGCCTCCAGTGCAAGAAAGACAGGGAGCTGTTGGAGAGGGGCCAGAGGAGCCCCAGAGATGAGCAGAGGGCTGCAGCACGTCCTGCAAAGACAGGCTGAGGGAGCTGGGCTTGTTGATCTTCCCCTGTACTTGCATTGCCCTGTGTTTCGCTGTGTATTTAATCTTGCTGATCCTTCATGTATTTCTACATGGCCTTACTAAACAGACAATGTGTAAGACTGTCTACCCAGCAGTTGCTTTGGCTTTTCGTGTCAGGATCCCCTGTTGTACTCAGTGCTGAATCTGTGAGCCTCATTTCATGCCTTGGCGTGCATTCGTTGTTCTTCAAAAGCAATGCCTCTTAATCCCTGGGAAACTACAACAGACACAAAGAGCACAGTAACACTTTTTAACAGAGCAAATTCTCTGCCACAAAACACCACCATTACGATGCATTTTTCCCCCAGCAGCGAACGATGCCTGCATCCCACGCTGATAAAAATCTGCACCAGCAGAGGTGGCCCGCTGTGCCCACAGCTGGGAGGCAGCAGCCACTGCTTCACTGCGTTCACATCCACGCTTTGTTCTCCATAAACACCCAGCAAGCATCAAGGAATGCCACTGGGCACCATTTGTTCTGCGTGGAGTAGATTTTATTCCATGGTCTCTGCTGTTACCTGGCATCCTTTATCAGCACTAATAGTTTATCCAGGGCTCTTTTTACTTCATCAGGGGTCTCTGATAGTCTTCATCACTTGTCCTTTAGGTGACTTTTCACACTGGCACGGGCTCAGTGGGTAGATGGAGTAATTTATGGGTACAAAGACCGCAGCTCTTGTCTGTCCAGCCGCCTGCAACACCTCTGAGCCCTGACTTAAAGACAGGTTAGACATCCTGCTCCTAAACAGCGTGACAAGGATATCAATAGGCTCATTATGTTAAAAGACTACTAATTTTTGGTGCTGGACAGACAGGACCTGAGTGATAGGAAACTTGAAGAGAAATTAAACAATTAGCAAGATACATGTTTAGATAGCAATGATGTTTAGCAGGGATCCGTATGTTTAGTGAAACGTCAGGAAGATTTGTGGACCTGAAGTACTCAGCCAGTGAGGACCAGAGGAGGAAGAGGTAATCAGCAGGTAACAGGGCATAAAGGTCACGATGCTGTTTTCTGCGTGAGCTTCTGCTTGCTGTACCAGAGATACCATGCTGAGAAGTGATTTGGATATTTCCAACTCCTCTTTTGGATATTTCCAACTCCTCTTTTGGATATTTCCAACTCCTCTGTTCTCTTCGTGTTCTCTTCCATCTCATTTATCACATTTAGCGTGCGTCCTGGTGACGGTCTGTACTCTCCATCACCTCCTCGTAGGTCCTGGCAGGCTGCAATGAGATCCCCTTCTGCTTTCCCTTCTCCAGGTGGACAAATCCATCTCCCTCAGCCTCTCCTCAGGACAGCTGATGAGCTCCAGCCCTGACTCTCTTGATCCTTCTCGCACCCCCTCTGTCTTGCTGACATCACTCCTGTGTTGGGGATATGAAATCTGAAGGCAGCACTGTAGATAATGCCTCCCCTCCATCTTCTGGCCACGGTCTTCACTCATGGGTTGAGACAAGGATATGGAGATCTTCATAATTACTATCACAAGTAAGACAGAATTTGGGGCAGATGAATGTAATTACTGCCAATTAATGAGCACGCAGACCAGTGAGGCACATTGCTGGCCTCCCCAGACTGGCAGCCCAGATTATTGCCCACCAAGACCTTCTCCACAGGGCAGCTCTCAGCCTGGCAGCCCCAGCCTATGCCACGGTCAGAAATAAGAGTCTTGCTGTACAAACATTTGCATTTGTCCTCATGGCCTTTCAGTGCGTTCTGTCATCTTCCTTAAACCCTCTTCCCAAGCACTGAGGCCTGGAGTCCCTTTCAGTAAAGACTCAGGCAGCAAAACCATTCAGTCCCTCAGCTCTATCTGTACCTGCTGTCATTAAACCAGACTCTCCACTCAGCGTCAGCACAGCATGGCTTTAAATCAGCCCTGGTCTCCAATGTAGCAACCAAAACTCTTCTTTTTCCTCTCGATTTTCTTGCTCTGCTAAAACCATGCACCCACCACAAAGGCGACTGAAATAAATTCAATCTTTAGAGCCTGTCCTTGCTGACACCTCCTGGCAACCGCTTTGTGGGTCTGTGCCTACAAGAGCCCAGCCCTACTGCTGCCCACATGGCAGCACAGCCATGCTGTGAAAGCACCACATGTTCTCCCATGACAAGAATGATGACATCCTCAGTGTCTGCATCCCGTTATCTTTACTGACAGTATGGAAAGAGGGATTGACTGTTCCGTCAGTAAGTTTGCAGATGAAACCAAGTTGGGAAGAAGGACTGATCTGCCTGAAGATAGAAAGGCCTTACAGAGGGATCTGGACAGGCTAGATCAGTGGATTGAGTCTAACAGTATGACCTTTACCAAGTGTCGGGTCCTGCACTGTGGTCACAACAATCCCATGCATCATTACAGGCTTTGGGGCAGAGGAAAGCTGCAGGGAGGAAAAGGATCTGGAAATGTTAACTGACAGCTGACTGAATATGAGCCAGTACTGTGCCAAGTGCCCAAGAAGGCCAATGGCATCCTGGCTTCTATCAGAAATAGAGCAGTCAGCAGGACCAGGGGGATGATGTGCTCAGCACTGGTATTGTCACACCTTGAGCACTGCGTGCAGTTTTGAGCCCCTCGCTACAAGAAAGGCATAGAAAGGCATTGTCTGGACACCCTAGAGCGTGTCCAGAGAAGTGCAACAAAGATGGGAAGGGTCTGGAACAGAAATTTTACAGGGAGCAGCTGAGGGAACTGGGTTGTTTAATATGGAGGAGGCTCAGGAGGACCGCATCACTCTGCTCAACTGCCTGAAAGGAGGTTGTACCAAGGTGGGAGTCGCCTATTTCCTCAGGTAACGGCGAAGAGCTGGAAGTCATGGCTTTATGTTGTGCCAGGGGAGCTTCATGTTGGATATTAGGAAAAAAAAAAGTCACAGAAAGAGTGGAGAGGCATTGGAACAGGCTGCCTAGGGCAGCGGTGAGGTCACCATTCCAGGAGGTTTTCAAGGGATGTGTAGATGTGACACTTAGCAGCATGGCTCAGGAAGCACGGTGCTGGTTGGACTAGATCTTGGTTATCGTTTCCAACCTTAATGATTCCACGGTTATAATACTCAAAGAGCACAGCTGTAGGCGCGGGCGGATGGGGAAGATGCTTCCGACACACGCGGGGACTTGCGGCCGCGCTCCGATGCTTTTTGACCCCGCGGAGCCGCCGTAGTCGGTTGCGGTGCGCGTACACGGAAGCTTCCGGCCGTGCTCCGATGCTTTTGTCCCCGCGGAGCCGCCGTAGTCGATTGCGGTGCGCATACACGGAAACTTCCGGCCGCGCTCCGATACTTTTTGACCCCGCGGAGCCGCCGTAGTCGGTTGCGGTGCGCGTACACGGAAACTTCCGGCCGCGCTCCGATGCTTTTTGACCCCGCGGAGCCGCCGTAGTCGATTGCGGTGCGCGTACACAGAAGCTTCCGGCCGTGCTCCGATGCTTTTTGTCCCCGCGGAGCCGCCGTAGTCCGTTGCAGTGTGCGCGCACGGAAACTTCCGGCCGTGCTCCGATGCTTTTTGTCCCCGCGGAGCCGCCGTAGTCGGTTGCGGTGCGCGTACACGGAAACTTCCGGCCGCGCTCCGATGCTTTTTGTCCCCGCGGAGCCGCCGTGGTCGGTCGCTGTGCGCGTGTGCAGACTCGACATGGAGTCGGAGGGTCCCTCTGAGCCGGGTTTCGTCGGGATCCGCTTCTGCCAGGAGTGGTGAGGGAGGCGGGACGCGGCGGGAGCGGGGCCGGGACCGAGGCCAGGACCGAGCCCGGCCCCGGCCCCGCGCTGATTCGCGTCTCTTTAGCAACAACATGCTGTACCCCAAGGAGGACAAGGAGAGCCGTGTGCTGCTTTACGCGGTGAGGCCCCGCGGCTCGGGTCCCCCCACGTTCCCCGCACACCCCGAGCCGCGTCCTTCAGAGCTGGGCCCGGGCCTTGACCCTCCCCACTCCCATCTCTGCCCCCAGTGCCGCAACTGCGACTACCAGCAGGAGGCCGACAGCAGCTGCATCTACGTCAACAAGATCACGCATGAAGTGGAGTGAGTGCGGACCCCCTTGGGACCCAACCCCGGCACCCCTTCCTCTGGATTCCAACCCACAGAGCCGTCCACTGCCATCCCTGCCATCCCCTCCTTCGTCCCCCCGACAAGACAGCCCCTCAGGTCCTCCCCTCGATCCTCCCACCTCGGCACATTGGCCGTCCCTGTTCTGGGTATCTGTGGAGGCTGGTGAACGGGGGGCTGCGATTTCAAAAGGACTGATGGGGGTTCTTAACGAGGGGGTAATTAAGTGAGGAAAGTGCTTGGGATGTGGCTCGGTAGTGAGAGGTAATAAGGCAGGCTGACTGGAGAGCAGTGGACAAAGTGGATCAGTTCATAGTAAGGATGATAAAGGAATGATTGGGTTAATAACAGTGATCAAGGTGTAAATGGGGAGTAATTAATAAGGATAGGTAATAAGGGAAGCTGACCAGAGGGCAATTAATGGAGAAAATTAATAGGGGATATATATTCATAGGCAGTTAATAAGAATCATAAAGGAACAGTTGGAATTGTTAATAAGGTTGATTGAGGAATAAATAGAGAGTAATTGATAAAGAGAAGGCAGTGAAGTGGAACAACTCAAGAGCAATTAATAAGAACATAACGAGGAAGATGACAGGGTCGTTAACTGTCTTGAGGCTCGTTAGGAGGTCGATTAACCATCTGGGTGTCTCCTCACAGTGAGCTCACGCAGATCATCGCTGATGTCTCCCAGGACCCTACGCTGCCGCGCACTGAGGACCATCCCTGCCAGAAGTGAGGAGGACCTGGGGATCCCTGGGGGGACCAGGAGCCCCTGCAGGGATGTGAGGGGCTCCCAGGGGGCCGAGAGATGCCCTCAGCCCTGCTGCTTTCCCCCTGGGCTCCAACTTTACCAGTGTCGGGGGCATGGTATCCCTGCCATGTTCCTGCTGCAGGGCTCTGCTATATCCTATCCATCACCAGTACCCTCCTCACAGCTCCTTGACTTCCCTATGGGGTTATTTAACATCCCCTCCTGTGGTTCCTGCCCCACGCAGGGGCTCCACGTCCCTGCTGTGTCACTGCTTTCCTTTCTCTCCCCCAGGTGTGGGCACAAGGAAGCTGTTTTCTTCCAGTCGCACAGTGCAAGAGCTGAGGTGAGGCACCACCCCCAGGTCCCCCAGCTGCTGTTGCCACCCTTCCCATCCCTCTCCTCTGACCCCCTGCTCTTCAGGATGCCATGAGGCTCTACTATGTCTGCACAGCCCCGCACTGTGGCCACCGCTGGACCGAGTGATGCCTGTGTCCCTGCTCTGCCTGTCACCCCCAAACAGCCAAATTTCTTCTCTGTACCTGCCGGAATGGCATTTACATGCAAAAAATGGTTGACTTGTGGCAGTGGGTCATGTTGGTGGCTCTGTGGGGTAGCATTGGATGGGAGGCAGCTCTGTGGGGCAGTGGGGAGGCTTTGGGATGACTGTCAAGGGGCTGGGTCCCTGCAGTAATGTCACGCTTTCAGCTACGGAGCCTCAGATGCCCTGCAGTGTCCCCAGGAGGCATCCCTTGTACCCCCACATGGGCCCTGAATTGCAGCCCTAGGATCTCCAGATGTCACCCCAGGTGCCCAAGAGGAGCCTCAAGTGCCCTCAACCAAGCTCTTGTCACCTCACTGCACCCCAGCTTCAGCTCCCACAGATGTCCTGAGCTCCACATTTCTCACTGTGGGTCCCGTGCTGCAGTCCTGGTGCTTTAAACAGCCCCACAGGGGCCAAAACTGCCTTGTGGGTCCTCCGACTCCTAGTGTACCACGTTACACACTCTGCATCCCTAGATTGCCTATTTGTGTGTCAAATCTCCTTTGCCCTGTCTCAGATTACTCCATCCAAGCACAAATTGCCCCAAGAGGTGTCAAATCTCCTTCACTGATACCCTGAGTTGGGCCCCAGATTGCAAACATCCCCACAGAGCCTCACATTGCAGCCTGGTGCAGCTGCAGCTGGTGGATGGTGCCAGCAGAGGCCCCAGGCCTCCTGGAGCCTGAGGTTGCTGTAAGTCTTGTTGGTGCTGAGGTTGCTGTAAGTCCTGTTGGTCCTGAGGTTGCTGTAAGTCTTGTTGGTCCCAGCCGTGTTGTTTGTTGGGTTTGGCCCAAATTAATGCCTGTGGGACAAAGGTTTTAAAGGTAATCTTTAGAGCTGACAGAGATGCCTCCTTCCATCCCTGCTCTTGTTGCTGCTGTTGAGCGTTGGCCTGCAGCAGGGCTGGGAGGGGACGCGTCTCAAGGCAATGGCAGCAGCTTTAGGGGGTCAGGGGGGTTCAGATCCATGAAGAAGCCATCAAACCTCGGTTAAAGGTCAGCAGCTGTTGGTGCTGTGATGGTTGGCTGATGGCAGAGCTGGGGAAGCGGCACAGGCAGCTGGGAGCCTTCGGAACCTCTGGGTTTGGAGCAGTTCTGGGCATCCAGCGCTGTGTCAAAGTGCCGCTTGTGGCACTTGTTCTGCTTGGGGGCTGTGATCAGAGCTGCTCTGCAGCCCCATAGTGCCCTATAGAGACACACAGTGCCCCATAGCGCCCTATAGAGACACACAGTGCCCCATAGCGCCCTATAGAGACACACAGTGCCCCATAGCGCCCTATAGAGACACACAGTGCCCCATAGCGCCCTATAGAGACACACAGTGCCCCATAGCGCCCTATAGAGACACACAGTGCCCCATAGCGCCCTATAGAGACACGCAGTGCCCCATAGCGCCCTATAGAGACACACAGTGCCCCATAGCGCCCTATAGACACACAGTGCCCCATAGCGCCCTATAGAGACACACAGTGCCCCATAGCGCCCTATAGAGACACACAGTGCCCCATAGCGCCCTATAGAGACACACAGTGCCCCATAGCGCCCTATAGAGACACACAGTGCCCCATAGCGCCCTATAGAGACACACAGTGCCCCATAGCGCCCTATAGAGACACACAGTGCCCCATAGTGCCCTATAGAGACACGCAGTGCCCCATAGTGCCCTATAGAGACACGCAGTGCTCCATAGTGCCCTATAGAGACACTCAGTGCCCCATAGCGCCCTATAGAGACACACAGTGCCCCATAGCGCCCTATAGAGACACGCAGTGCCCCATAGCGCCCTATAGAGACACGCAGTGCCCCATAGTGCCCTATAGAGACACACAGTGCCCCATAGCGCCCTATAGAGACACACAGTGCCCCATAGCGCCCTATAGAGACACACAGTGCCCCATAGCGCCCTATAGAGACACACAGTGCCCCATAGCGCCCTATAGAGACACACAGTGCCCCATAGCGCCCTATAGAGACACACAGTGCCCCATAGTGCCCTATAGAGACACGCAGTGCCCCATAGTGCCCTATAGAGACACGCAGTGCTCCATAGTGCCCTATAGAGACACACAGTGCCCCATAGCGCCCTATAGAGACACACAGTGCCCCATAGCGCCCTATAGAGACACGCAGTGCCCCATAGCGCCCTATAGAGACACGCAGTGCCCCATAGTGCCCTATAGAGACACACACTGCCCCATAGCGCCCTATAGAGACACACAGTGCCCCATAGCGCCCTATAGAGACACGCAGTGCCCCATAGCGCCCTATAGAGACACGCAGTGCCCCATAGTGCCCTATAGAGACACACAGTGCCCTATAGAGTGCCTGTCATGGGGCTGGGTCCCTGCAGTAATGTCACACTTTCAGCTACGGAGCCTCAGATGCCCTGCAGTGTCCCCAGGAGGCTTCCCTTGTACCCCCAGATGGGCCCTGAATTGCAGCCCTAGGATCTCAAATGTCACCCCAGGTGCCCAAGAGGAGCCTCAAGGGCCCTCAACCAAGCTCTTGTCACCTCACTGCACCCCAGCTTCAGCTCCCACAGATGTCCTGAGCTCCACATTTCTCACTGTGCGTCCTGTGCTGCAGTCCTGGTGCTTTAAACAGCCCCACAGGGGCCAAAACTGCCTTGTGGGTCCTCCGACTCCTAGTGTACCACGTTACACACTCTGCATCCCTAGATTGCCTATTTGTGTGTCAAATCTCCTTTGCCCTGTCTCAGATTACTCCATCAAAGCATAAATTGCCCCAAGGGGTATCAGATCTCCTTCACTGGTACCCTGAGTTGGGCCCCAGATTGCAAACATCCCCAGAGAGCCTCACATTGCAGCCTGGTGCAGCTGCAGCTGGTGGATGGTGCCAGCAGAGGCCCCAGGCATCCTGGAGCCTGAGGTTGCTGTAAGTCTTGTTGGTGCTGAGGTTGCTGTAAGTCCTGTTGGTGCTGAGGTTGCTGTAAGTCCTGTTGGTGCTGAGGTTGCTGTAAGTCTTGTTGGTCCTGAGGTTGCTGTAAGTCCTGTTGGTGCTGAGGTTGCTGTAAGTCTTGTTGGTGCTGAGGTTGCTGTAAGTCTTGTTGGTCCCAGCAGTGTTGTTTGTTGGGTTTGCCCCAAATTAATGCCTGTGGGACAAAGGTTTTGAAGGTAATCTTTAGACTTGACAGAGGTGCCTCCTTCCATCCCTGCTCTTGTTGCTGCTGTTGAGCGTTGGCCTGCAGCAGGGCTGGGAGGGGACGCGTCTCAAGGCAATGGCAGCAGCTTTAGGGGGTCAGGGGGGTTCAGATCCATGAAGAAGCCATCAAACCTCGGTTAAAGGTCAGCAGCTGTTGGTGCTGTGATGGTTGGCTGATGGCAGAGCTGGGGAAGCGGCACAGGCAGCTGGGAGCCTTCGGAACCTCTGGGTTTGGAGCAGTTCTGGGCATCCAGCGCTGTGTCAAAGTGCCGCTTGTGGCACTTGTTCTGCTTGGGGGCTGTGATCAGAGCTGCTCTGCAGCCCCATAGTGCCCTATAGAGACACACAGTGCCCCATAGCGCCCTATAGAGACACACAGTGCCCCATAGCGCCCTATAGAGACACACAGTGCCCCATAGCGCCCTATAGAGACACACAGTGCCCCATAGCGCCCTATAGAGACACACAGTGCCCCATAGCGCCCTATAGAGACACACAGTGCCCCATAGCGCCCTATAGAGACACGCAGTGCCCCATAGCGCCCTATAGAGACACACAGTGCCCCATAGCGCCCTATAGACACACAGTGCCCCATAGCGCCCTATAGAGACACACAGTGCCCCATAGCGCCCTATAGAGACACACAGTGCCCCATAGCGCCCTATAGAGACACACAGTGCCCCATAGCGCCCTATAGAGACACACAGTGCCCCATAGCGCCCTATAGAGACACACAGTGCCCCATAGCGCCCTATAGAGACACACAGTGCCCCATAGTGCCCTATAGAGACACGCAGTGCCCCATAGTGCCCTATAGAGACACGCAGTGCTCCATAGTGCCCTATAGAGACACACAGTGCCCCATAGCGCCCTATAGAGACACACAGTGCCCCATAGCGCCCTATAGAGACACGCAGTGCCCCATAGCGCCCTATAGAGACACGCAGTGCCCCATAGTGCCCTATAGAGACACACACTGCCCCATAGCGCCCTATAGAGACACACAGTGCCCCATAGTGCCCTATAGAGACACACAGTGCCCCATAGCGCCCTATAGAGACACACAGTGCCCCATAGCGCCCTATAGAGACACACAGTGCCCCATAGCGCCCTATAGAGACACACAGTGCCCATAGAGCCCTATAGAGACACACAGTGCCCCATAGCGCCCTATAGAGACACACAGTGCCCCATAGCGCCCTATAGAGACACACAGTGCCCCATAGCGCCCTATAGAGACACGCAGTGCCCCATAGCGCCCTACAGAGACACACAGTGCCCCATAGCGCCCTATAGAGACACGCAGTGCCCCATAGCGCCCTATAGAGACACACAGTGCCCCATAGAGACACACAGTGCCCCATAGCGCCCTATAGAGACACACAGTGCCCATAGCGCCCTATAGAGACACACAGTGCCCCATAGCGCCCTATAGAGACACACAGTGCCCCATAGCGCCCTATAGAGACACACAGTGCCCCATAGCGCCCTATAGAGACACACAGTGCCCCATAGTGCCCTATAGAGACACACAGTGCCCCATAGCGCCCTATAGAGACACACAGTGCCCCATAGCGCCCTATAGAGACACACAGTGCCCCATAGCGCCCTATAGAGACACACAGTGCCCCATAGCGCCCTATAGAGACACGCAGTGCCCCATAGCGCCCTATAGAGACACGCAGTGCCCCTAGAGCCCTATAGAGACACACAGTGCCCCATAGCGCCCTATAGGGACACTCAGTGCCCCATAGCGCCCTATAGAGACACACAGTGCCCCATAGCGCCCTATAGACACACAGTGCCCCATAGCGCCCTATAGACACACAGTGCCCCATAGCGCCCTATAGAGACACGCAGTGCCCCATAGCGCCCTATAGAGACACACAGTGCCCCATAGTGCCCTATAGAGACACGCAGTGCCCCATAGCGCCCTATAGAGACACACAGTGCCCCATAGCGCCCCATAGAGACACACAGTGCCCCATAGCGCCCTATAGAGACACACAGTGCCCCATAGCGCCCTATAGACACACAGTGCCCATAGAGCCCTATAGAGACACACAGTGCCCCATAGCGCCCTATAGAGACACACAGTGCCCCATAGCGCCCTATAGAGACACACAGTGCCCCACAGCGCCCTATAGAGACACATAGTGCCCCATAGCGCCCTATAGAGACACACAGTGCCCCACAGCGCCGTATAGAGACACACAGTGCCCCATAGCGCCCTATAGAGACACACAGTGCCCCATAGCGCCCTATAGAGACACACAGTGCCCCATAGTGCCCTATAGAGACACACAGTGCCCCATAGCGCCCTATAGAGACACACAGTGCCCCATAGCGCCCTATAGAGAAACGCAGTGCCCCATAGCGCCCTATAGAGACACATAGCGCCCCATAGCGCCCTATAGAGACACACAGTGCCCCATAGCGCCCTATAGAGACACACAGTGCCCCATAGCGCCCTATAGAGACACACAGTGCCCCATAGCGCCCTATAGAGACACACAGTGCCCCATAGCGCCCTATAGAGACACACAGTGCCCCGTAGCGCCCTATAGAGACACACAGTGCCCATAGAGCCCTATAGAGACACACAGTGCCCCATAGCGCCCCATAGCGCCCTATAGAGACACACAGTGCCCCATAGCGCCCTATAGAGACACACAGTGCCCCATAGCGCCCTATAGAGACACACAGTGCCCCATAGCGCCCTATAGAGACACACAGTGCCCCATAGCGCCCTATAGAGACACACAGTGCCCCATAGCGCCCTATAGAGACACGCAGTGCCCCATAGCGCCCCATAGTGCCCCATAGCGCCCTATAGAGACACACAGTGCCCCATAGCGCCCTATAGAGACACACAGTGCCCCATAGTGCCCCATAGCGCCCTATAGAGACACACAGTGCCCCATAGCGCCCTATAGAGACACACAGTGCCCCATAGTGCCCCATAGCGCCCTATAGAGACACACAGTGCCCCATAGCGCCCTATAGAGACACACAGTGCCCCATAGCGCCCTATAGAGACACACAGTGCCCCATAGTGCCCCATAGTGCCCTATAGAGACACACAGTGCCCCATAGCGCCCTATAGAGACACACAGTGCCCCATAGTGCCCCATAGTGCCCCATAGAGACACACAGTGCCCCATAGCGCCCTATAGAGACACTCAGTGCCCCATAGCGCCCTATAGACACACAGTGCCCCATAGCGCCCTATAGAGACACACAGTGCCCCATAGCGCCCCATAGAGACACACAGTGCCCCATAGCGCCCTATAGACACACAGTGCCCATAGAGCCCTATAGAGACACACAGTGCCCCATAGCGCCCTATAGAGACACGCAGTGCCCCATAGCGCCCTATAGAGACACACAGTGCCCCATAGTGCCCTATAGAGACACACAGTGCCCCATAGAGCCCTATAGAGACACACAGTGCCCCATAGAGCCCTATAGAGACACACAGTGCCCCATAGCGCCCTATAGAGACACACAGTGCCCCATAGCGCCCTATAGAGACACACAGTGCCCCATAGCGCCCCATAGCGCCCTATAGAGACACACAGTGCCCCATAGCGCCCTATAGAGACACACAGTGCCCCATAGCGCCCTATAGAGACACACAGTGCCCCATAGCGCCCTATAGAGACACACAGTGCCCCATAGTGCCCCATAGTGCCCTATAGAGACACACAGTGCCCCATAGCGCCCTATAGAGACACACAGTGCCCCATAGCGCCCTATAGAGACACACAGTGCCCCATAGCGCCCTATAGAGACACACAGTGCCCCATAGCGCCCTATAGAGACGCACAGTGCCCCATAGCGCCCTATAGAGACACACAGTGCCCCATAGTGCCCCATAGTGCCCTATAGAGACACACAGTGCCCCATAGCGCCCTATAGACACACAGTGCCCCATAGCGCCCTATAGAGACACACAGTGCCCCATAGCGCCCTATAGAGACACACAGTGCCCCATAGCGCCCTATAGAGACACACAGTGCCCCATAGCGCCCTATAGACACACAGTGCCCCATAGTGCCCTATAGACACACAGTGCCCCATAGCGCCCTATAGAGACACACAGTGCCCTATAGAGACACACAGTGCCCCATAGCGCCCTATAGAGACACACAGTGCCCCATAGCGCCCTATAGAGACACACAGTGCCCCATAGCGCCCTATAGAGACACGCAGTGCCCCATAGCGCCCTGTAGAGACACACAGTGCCCCATAGCGCCCCATAGCGCCCTATAGAGACACACAGTGCCCCATAGCGCCCCATAGAGACACACAGTGCCCCATAGCGCCCCATAGAGACACACAGTGCCCCATAGCGCCCTATAGAGACACACAGTGCCCCATAGCGCCCTATAGAGACACACAGTGCCCCATAGAGCCCTATAGAGACACACAGTGCCCCATAGCGCCATATAGAGACACACAGTGCCCCATAGAGCCCTATAGAGACACACAGTGCCCCATAGCGCCATATAGAGACACACAGTGCCCCATAGCGCCCTATAGAGACACACAGTGCCCCATAGCGCCCTATAGAGACACGCAGTGCCCCATAGCGCCCTATAGAGACACACACTGCCCCATAGCGCCCTATAGAGACACACAGTGCCCCATAGCGCCCTATAGAGACACACAGTGCCCCATAGCGCCCTATAGAGACACACAGTGCACCATAGCGCCCTATAGAGACACACACTGCCCCATAGCGCCCTATAGAGACACACAGTGCCCCATAGTGCCCTATAGAGACACACAGTGCCCCATAGCGCCCTATAGAGACACACAGTGCCCCATAGCGCCCTATAGAGACACACAGTGCCCCATAGTGCCCTATAGAGACACACAGTGCCCCATAGCGCCCTATAGAGACACGCAGTGCCCCATAGCGCCCTATAGAGACACGCAGTGCCCCATAGCGCCCCATAGAGACACACAGTGCCCCATAGCGCCCCATAGAGACACACAGTGCCCCATAGCGCCCTATAGAGACACACAGTGCCCCATAGCGCCCTATAGAGACGCCGAGTGCCCCACAGCGCCCTATAGAGACACACAGTGCCCCATAGCGCCCCATAGAGACACACAGTGCCCCATAGCGCCCCATAGAGACACACAGTGCCCCATAGCGCCCCGTAGAGACACACAGTGCCCCATAGCGCCCTATAGAGACACACAGTGACCCATAGCGCCCTATAAAGACACACAGTGCCCATAGAGCCCTATAGAGACACACAGTGCCCCATAGCGCCCTATAGAGACACACAGTGCCCCATAGCGCCCTATAGAGACACACAGTGCCCCATAGAGCCCTATAGAGACACACAGTGCCCCATAGCGCCATATAGAGACACACAGTGCCCCATAGCGCCCTATAGAGACACACAGTGCCCCATAGCGCCCTATAGAGACACACAGTGCCCCATAGTGCCCTATAGAGACACACAGTGCCCCATAGCGCCCTATAGAGACACACAGTGCCCCATAGTGCCCTATAGAGACACACAGTGCCCCATAGCGCCCTATAGAGACACACAGTGCCCCATAGCGCCCTATAGAGACACATAGTGCCCATAGAGCCCTATAGAGAAACGCAGTGCCCCATAGCGCCCTATAGAGACACATAGTGCCCCATAGCGCCCTATAGAGACACACAGTGCCCCATAGCGCCCTATAGAGACACATAGTGCCCCATAGCGCCCTATAGAGACACACAGTGCCCCATAGCGTCCTATAGAGACACGCAGTGCCCCATAGCGCCCTATAGAGACACGCAGTGCCCCATAGCGCCCTATAGAGACACACAGTGCCCCATAGCGCCCTATAGAGACACACAGTGCCCCATAGAGCCCTATAGAGACACAGTGCCCCATAGCGCCCTATAGAGACACTCAGTGCCCCATAGCGCCCTATAGAGACACACAGTGCCCCATAGAGCCCTATAGAGACACACAGTGCCCCATAGCGCCCTATAGAGACACACAGTGCCCCATAGCGCCCTATAGAGACACACAGTGCCCCATAGCGCCCTATAGAGACGCACAGTGCCCCATAGCGCCCTATAGAGACACACAGTGCCCCATAGCGCCCTATAGAGACACACAGTGCCCCATAGCGCCCCATAGCGCCCTATAGAGACACTCAGTGCCCCATAGCGCCCTATAGAGACACACAGTGCCCCATAGCGCCCTATAGAGACACACAGTGCCCCATAGCGCCCTATAGAGACACACAGTGCCCCATAGCGCCCTATAGAGACACACAGTGCCCCATAGCGCCCTATAGAGAAACGCAGTGCCCCATAGCGCCCTATAGAGACACATAGCGCCCCATAGCGCCCTATAGAGACACACAGTGCCCCATAGTGCCCTATAGAGACACACAGTGCCCCATAGCGCCCTATAGAGACACACAGTGCCCCATAGCGCCCTATAGAGACACACAGTGCCCCATAGCGCCCTATAGAGACACACAGTGCCCCATAGCGCCCTATAGAGACACACAGTGCCCCATAGTGCCCCATAGCGCCCTATAGAGACACACAGTGCCCCATAGCGCCCTATAGAGACACACAGTGCCCCATAGCGCCGTATAGAGACACACAGTGCCCCATAGCGCCCTATAGAGACACACAGTGCCCCATAGCGCCCTATAGAGACACACAGTGCCCCATAGTGCCCTATAGAGACACACAGTGCCCCATAGCGCCCTATAGAGACACACAGTGCCCCACAGCGCCCTATAGAGACACATAGTGCCCCATAGCGCCCTATAGAGACACACAGTGCCCCACAGCGCCGTATAGAGACACACAGTGCCCCATAGCGCCCTATAGAGACACACAGTGCCCCATAGCGCCCTATAGAGACACACAGTGCCCCATAGTGCCCTATAGAGACACACAGTGCCCCATAGCGCCCTATAGAGACACACAGTGCCCCATAGCGCCCTATAGAGACACACAGTGCCCCATAGCGCCCTATAGAGAAACGCAGTGCCCCATAGCGCCCTATAGAGACACATAGCGCCCCATAGCGCCCTATAGAGACACACAGTGCCCCATAGCGCCCTATAGAGACACACAGTGCCCCATAGCGCCCTATAGAGACACACAGTGCCCCATAGCGCCCTATAGAGACACACAGTGCCCCGTAGCGCCCTATAGAGACACACAGTGCCCATAGAGCCCTATAGAGACACACAGTGCCCCATAGCGCCCTATAGAGACACACAGTGCCCCATAGTGCCCTATAGAGACACACAGTGCCCCACAGCGCCGTATAGAGACACACAGTGCCCCATAGCGCCCTATAGAGACACACAGTGCCCCATAGAGCCCTATAGAGACACACAGTGCCCCATAGAGCCCTATAGAGACACACAGTGCCCCATAGCGCCCTATAGAGACACGCAGTGCCCCATAGCGCCCTATAGAGACACACAGTGCCCCATAGTGCCCTATAGAGACACACAGTGCCCCATAGAGCCCTATAGAGACACACAGTGCCCCATAGAGCCCTATAGAGACACACAGTGCCCCATAGCGCCCTATAGAGACACACAGTGCCCCACAGCGCCCTATAGAGACACACAGTGCCCCATAGCGCCCTATAGAGACACACAGTGCCCCATAGCGCCCCATAGCGCCCTATAGAGACACACAGTGCCCCATAGCGCCCTATAGAGACACACAGTGCCCCATAGCGCCCTATAGAGACACACAGTGCCCCATAGCGCCCTATAGAGACACACAGTGCCCCATAGCGCCCTATAGAGACACACAGTGCCCCATAGTGCCCCATAGTGCCCTATAGAGACACACAGTGCCCCATAGCGCCCTATAGAGACACACAGTGCCCCATAGCGCCCTATAGAGACACACAGTGCCCCATAGCGCCCTATAGAGACACACAGTGCCCCATAGCGCCCTATAGAGACACACAGTGCCCCATAGCGCCCTATAGAGACACACAGTGCCCCATAGCGCCCTATAGAGACACACAGTGCCCCATAGTGCCCCATAGTGCCCTATAGAGACACACAGTGCCCCATAGCGCCCTATAGACACACAGTGCCCCATAGCGCCCTATAGAGACACACAGTGCCCCATAGCGCCCTATAGAGACACACAGTGCCCCATAGCGCCCTATAGAGACACACAGTGCCCCATAGCGCCCTATAGACACACAGTGCCCCATAGTGCCCTATAGACACACAGTGCCCCATAGCGCCCTATAGAGACACACAGTGCCCTATAGAGACACACAGTGCCCCATAGCGCCCTATAGAGACACACAGTGCCCCATAGCGCCCTATAGAGACACGCAGTGCCCCATAGCGCCCTGTAGAGACACACAGTGCCCCATAGCGCCCCATAGCGCCCTATAGAGACACACAGTGCCCCATAGCGCCCCATAGAGACACACAGTGCCCCATAGCGCCCCATAGAGACACACAGTGCCCCATAGCGCCCTATAGAGACACGCAGTGCCCCATAGCGCCCTATAGAGACACACAGTGCCCCATAGCGCCCTATAGAGAAACACAGTGCCCCATAGCGCCCTATAGAGACACACAGTGCCCCATAGCGCCCTATAGAGACACACAGTGCCCCATAGCACCCTATAGAGACACACAGTGCCCCATAGAGCCCTATAGAGACACACAGTGCCCCATAGCGCCATATAGAGACACACAGTGCCCCATAGAGCCCTATAGAGACACACAGTGCCCCATAGCGCCATATAGAGACACACAGTGCCCCATAGCGCCCTATAGAGACACACAGTGCCCCATAGCGCCCCATAGAGACACACAGTGCCCCATAGCGCCCTATAGAGACACACACTGCCCCATAGCGCCCTATAGAGACACACAGTGCCCCATAGTGCCCTATAGAGACACACAGTGCCCCATAGCGCCCTATAGAGACACACAGTGCCCCATAGCGCCCTATAGAGACACACAGTGCCCCATAGTGCCCTATAGAGACACACAGTGCCCCATAGCGCCCTATAGAGACACGCAGTGCCCCATAGCGCCCTATAGAGACACGCAGTGCCCCATAGCGCCCCATAGAGACACACAGTGCCCCATAGCGCCCCATAGAGACACACAGTGCCCCATAGCGCCCTATAGAGACACACAGTGCCCCATAGCGCCCTATAGAGACGCCGAGTGCCCCATAGCGCCCTATAGAGACACACAGTGCCCCATAGCGCCCCATAGAGACACACAGTGCCCCATAGCGCCCCATAGAGACACACAGTGCCCCATAGCGCCCTATAGAGACACACAGTGCCCCATAGCGCCCTATAGAGACACACAGTGCCCCATAGCGCCCCGTAGAGACACACAGTGCCCCATAGCGCCCTATAGAGACACATAGTGCCCATAGAGCCCTATAGAGAAACGCAGTGCCCCATAGCGCCCTATAGAGACACATAGTGCCCCATAGCGCCCTATAGAGACACACAGTGCCCCATAGCGCCCTATAGAGACACATAGTGCCCCATAGCGCCCTATAGAGACACACAGTGCCCCATAGCGTCCTATAGAGACACGCAGTGCCCCATAGCGCCCTATAGAGACACGCAGTGCCCCATAGCGCCCTATAGAAACACGCAGTGCCCCATAGCGCCCTATAGAGACACACAGTGCCCCATAGAGCCCTATAGAGACACAGTGCCCCATAGCGCCCTATAGAGACACTCAGTGCCCCATAGCGCCCTATAGAGACACACAGTGCCCCATAGAGCCCTATAGAGACACACAGTGCCCCATAGCGCCCTATAGAGACACACAGTGCCCCATAGCGCCCTATAGAGACACACAGTGCCCCATAGCGCCCTATAGAGACGCACAGTGCCCCATAGCGCCCTATAGAGACACACAGTGCCCCATAGCGCCCTATAGAGACACACAGTGCCCCATAGCGCCCTATAGAGACACACAGTGCCCCATAGCGCCCTATAGAGACACACAGTGCCCCATAGCGCCCTATAGAGACACACAGTACCCCATAGCGCCCTATAGAGACACACAGTGCCCCATAGCGCCCTATAGAGACACACAGTGCCCCATAGCGCCCTATAGAGACACACAGTGCCCCATTGCGCCCTATAGAGACACACAGTGCCCCATAGCTCCCTATAGAGACACACAGTGCCCCATAGCGCCCCATAGAGACACACAGTGCCCCATAGCGCCCTATAGAGACACACAGTGCCCCATAGCTCCCTATAGAGACACACAGTGCCCCATAGCGCCCCATAGAGACACACAGTGCCCCATAGTGCCCCATAGCGCCCTATAGAGACACACAGTGCCCCATAGCGCCCTATAGAGACACACAGTGCCCCATAGCGCCCTATAGAGACACACAGTGCCCCATAGCGCCCTATAGAGACACACAGTGCCCCATAGCGCCCTATAGAGACACACAGTGCCCCACAGCGCCCTATAGAGACACACAGTGCCCCATAGCGCCCTATAGAGACACACAGTGCCCATAGCGCCCTATAGAGACACACAGTGCCCCATAGCGCCCTATAGAGACACACAGTGCCCCACAGCGCCCTATAGAGACACACAGTGCCCCATAGCGCCCTATAGAGACACACAGTGCCCCATAGTGCCCTATAGAGACACACAGTGCCCCATAGCGCCCTATAGAGACACACAGTGCCCTATAGAGACACACAGTGCCCCATAGCGCCCTATAGAGACACACAGTGCCCCATAGCGCCCTATAGAGACACACAGTGCCCCATAGCGCCCTATAGAGACACGCAGTGCCCCATAGCGCCCTGTAGAGACACACAGTGCCCCATAGCGCCCCATAGCGCCCTATAGAGACACACAGTGCCCCATAGCGCCCCATAGAGACACACAGTGCCCCATAGCGCCCCATAGAGACACACAGTGCCCCATAGCGCCCTATAGAGACACACAGTGCCCCATAGCGCCCTATAGAGACGCCGAGTGCCCCATAGCGCCCTATAGAGACACACAGTGCCCCATAGCGCCCTATAGAGACACACAGTGCCCCATAGCGCCCCATAGAGACACACAGTGCCCCATAGCGCCCCATAGAGACACACAGTGCCCCATAGCGCCCTATAGAGACACACAGTGCCCCATAGCGCCCTATAGAGACACACAGTGCCCCATAGTGCCCTATAGAGACACACAGTGCCACTAGTGCCCTATAGAGACACACAGTGCCCCATAGCGCCCTATAGAGACACACAGTGCCCCATAGCGCCCTATAGAGACACACAGTGCCCCATAGCGCCCTATAGAGACACACAGTGCCCCATAGCGCCCTATAGAGACACACAGTGCCCCATAGCGCCCTATAGAGACACACAGTGCCCATAGAGCCCTATAGAGACACACAGTGCCCCATAGCGCCCTATAGAGACACACAGTGCCCCATAGCGCCCTATAGAGACACACAGTGCCCCATAGCGCCCTATAGAGACACACAGTGCCCCATAGCGCCCTATAGAGACGCCCAGTGCCCCATAGCGCCCTATAGAGACACACAGTGCCCCATAGCGCCCTATAGAGACGCCCAGTGCCCCATAGCGCCCTATAGAGACACACAGTGCCCCATAGCGCCCTATAGAGACACACAGTGCCCCATAGCGCCCTATAGAGACACGCAGTGCCCCATAGCGCCCTATAGAGACACGCAGTGCCCCTAGAGCCCTATAGAGACACACAGTGCCCCATAGCGCCCTATAGGGACACTCAGTGCCCCATAGCGCCCTATAGAGACACACAGTGCCCCATAGCGCCCTATAGACACACAGTGCCCCATAGCGCCCTATAGACACACAGTGCCCCATAGCGCCCTATAGAGACACACAGTGCCCCACAGCGCCCTATAGAGACACACAGTGCCCCATAGCACCCTATAGAGACACACAGTGCCCCATAGCGCCCTATAGAGACACACAGTGCCCCATAGCGCCCTATAGAGACACACAGTGCGCCATAGCGCCCTATAGAGACACGCAGTGCCCCATAGCGCCCTATAGAGACACACAGTGCCCCACAGCGCCCTATAGAGACACACAGTGCCCCATAGCACCCTATAGAGACACACAGTGCCCCATAGCGCCCTATAGAGACACACAGTGCCCCATAGCGCCCTATAGAGACACACAGTGCGCCATAGCGCCCTATAGAGACACACAGTGCCCATAGAGCCCTATAGAGACACACAGTGCCCCATAGCGCCCTATAGAGACACACAGTGCCCCATAGCGCCATATAGAGACACACAGTGCCCCATAGCGCCCTATAGAGACACGCAGTGCCCCATAGCGCCCTATAGAGACACACAGTGCCCCATAGTGCCCTATAGAGACACGCAGTGCCCCATAGCGCCCTATAGAGACACACAGTGCCCCATAGCGCCCCATAGAGACACACAGTGCCCCATAGCGCCCTATAGAGACACACAGTGCCCCATAGCGCCCTATAGACACACAGTGCCCATAGAGCCCTATAGAGACACACAGTGCCCCATAGCGCCCCATAGTGCCCCATAGCGCCCTATAGAGACACACAGTGCCCCATAGCGCCCTATAGAGACACACAGTGCCCCATAGCGCCCTATAGAGACACACAGTGCCCCATAGCGCCCTATAGAGACACACAGTGCCCCATAGAGACACACAGTGCCCCATAGCGCCCCATAGCGCCCTATAGAGACACACAGTGCCCCATAGCGCCCTATAGAGACACTCAGTGCCCCATAGCGCCCTATAGACACACAGTGCCCCATAGCGCCCTATAGAGACACACAGTGCCCCATAGCGCCCTATAGAGACACACAGTGCCCCACAGCGCCCTATAGAGACACACAGTGCCCCATAGAGCCCTATAGAGACACACAGTGCCCCATAGCGCCCTATAGAGACACACAGTGCCCCACAGCGCCCTATAGAGACACACAGTGCCCCATAGCGCCCTATAGAGACACACAGTGCCCCATAGCGCCCTATAGAGACACACAGTGCCCCACAGCGCCCTATAGAGACACACAGTGCCCCATAGCGCCCTATAGAGACACACAGTGCCCCATAGCGCCCTATAGAGACACACAGTGCCCCATAGTGCCCTATAGAGACACACAGTGCCCCACAGCGCCCTATAGAGACACACAGTGCCCCATAGCGCCCTATAGAGACACACAGTGCCCCATAGCGCCCTATAGAGACACGCTGTGCCCCATAGCGCCCTATAGAGACACACAGTGCCCCATAGTGCCCTATAGAGACACGCAGTGCCCCATAGCGCCCTATAGAGACACACAGTGCCCCATAGCGCCCCATAGAGACACACAGTGCCCCATAGCGCCCTATAGACACACAGTGCCCATAGAGCCCTATAGAGACACACAGTGCCCCATAGCGCCCTATAGAGACACACAGTGCCCCATAGCGCCCCATAGTGCCCCATAGTGCCCTATAGTGCCCTATAGAGAAACACAGTGCCCCATAGCGCCCTATAGAGACACACAGTGCCCCATAGTGCCCCATAGTGCCCCATAGCGCCCTATAGAGACACACAGTGCCCCATAGCGCCCTATAGAGACACACAGTGCCCCATAGCGCCCTATAGAGACACACAGTGCCCCATAGAGCCCTATAGAGACACACAGTGCCCCATAGCGCCCTATAGAGACACACAGTGCCCCATAGTGCCCTATAGAGACACACAGTGCCCCATAGCGCCCTATAGAGACACGCAGTGCCCCATAGTGCCCTATAGAGACACACAGTGCCCATAGAGCCCTATAGAGACACACAGTGCCCCATAGTGCCCTATAGAGACACTCAGTGCCCCATAGCGCCCTATAGACACACAGTGCCCCATAGTGCCCTATAGAGACACACAGTGCCCCATAGCGCCCTATAGAGACACACAGTGCCCCACAGCGCCCTATAGAGACACACAGTGCCCCATAGCGCCCTATAGAGACACACAGTGCCCCATAGTGCCCTATAGAGACACACAGTGCCCATAGAGCTTTATAGAGACACACAGTGCCCCATAGCGCCCTATAGAGACACACAGTGCCCCATAGCGCCCTATAGAGACACACAGTGCCCCATAGCGCCCTATAGAGACACACACTGCCCCATAGAGCCCTATAGAGACACACAGTGCCCCATAGCGCCCTATAGAGACACACAGTGCCCCATAGCGCCCCATAGAGACACACAGTGCCCCATAGCGCCCTATAGAGACACACAGTGCCCCATAGCGCCCTATAGAGACACACAGTGCCCCATAGCGCCCTATAGAGACACACACTGCCCCATAGAGCCCTATAGAGAAACACAGTGCCCCATAGCGCCCTATAGAGACACACAGTGCCCCATAGCGCCCTATAGAGACACACAGTGCCCTATAGCGCCCTATAGAGACACACAGTGCCCCATAGCGCCCTATAGAGACACACAGTGCCCCATAGCGCCCTATAGAGACACACAGTGCCCCATAGCGCCCTACAGAGACACACAGTGCCCATAGCGCCCTATAGAGACACACAGTGCCCCATAGCGCCCTATAGAGACACACAGTGCCCCATAGCGCCCTATAGAGACACACAGTGCCCCATAGCGCCCTATAGAGACACACAGTGCCCCATAGAGCCCCATAGAGACACACAGTGCACCATAGCGCCCTATAGAGACACACAGTGCCCCATAGCGCCCTATAGAGATACACAGTGCCCCATAGCGCCCTATAGAGACACACAGTGCCCCATAGCGCCCCATAGAGACACACAGTGCCCCATAGTGCCCTATAGAGACACACAGTGCCCCATAGCGCCCTATAGAGACACACAGTGCCCCATAGAGCCCTATAGACACACAGTGCCCCATAGCGCCCTATAGAGACACACAGTGCCCCATAGCGCCCTATAGAGACACACAGTGCCCCATAGCGCCCTATAGAGACACGCAGTGCCCCATAGCACCCTATAGAGGCACACAGTGCCCCATAGCACCCTATAGAGACACACAGTGCCCCATAGCGCCCTATAGAGACACACAGTGCCCCATAGCGCCCTATAGAGACACAGGGCCCCATAGCGCCCTATAGAGACACGCAGTGCCCCATAGCACCCTATAGACACACAGTGCCCCATAGCGCCCTATAGAGACACACAGTGCCCCATAGCGCCCTATAGAGACACACAGTGCCCCATAGCGCCCTATAGAGACACACAGTGCCCCATAGCGCCCTATAGAGACACACAGTGCCCATAGAGCCCTACAGAGACACACAGTGCCCCATAGCGCCCTATAGAGACACACAGTGCCCCATAGCGCCCTATAGAGACACACAGTGCACCATAGAGCCCCATAGAGACACACAGTGCACCATAGCGCCCTATAGAGACACACAGTGCCCCATAGCGCCCTATAGAGATACACAGTGCCCCATAGCGCCCTATAGAGACACACAGTGCCCCATAGCGCCCCATAGAGACACACAGTGCCCCATAGTGCCCTATAGAGACACACAGTGCCCCATAGCGCCCTATAGAGACACACAGTGCCCCATAGAGCCCTATAGACACACAGTGCCCCATAGCGCCCTATAGAGACACACAGTGCCCCATAGCGCCCTATAGAGACACACAGTGCCCCATAGCGCCCTATAGAGACACACAGTGCCCCATAGCGCCCCATAGAGACACACAGTGCCCCATAGCGCCCTATAGAGACACACAGTGCCCCATAGCGCCCCATAGAGACACACAGTGCCCCATAGCACCCTATAGAGACACGCAGTGCCCCATAGCACCGTATAGAGGCACACAGTGCCCCATAGCGCCCTACAGAGACACACAGTGCCCCATAGAGCCCTACAGAGACACACAGTGCCCCATAGCGCCCTATAGAGACACACAGTGCCCCATAGCACCCTATAGAGACACACAGTGCCCCATAGCGCCCTACAGAGACACACAGTGCCCCATAGCGCCCTATAGAGACACACAGTGCCCCATAGCGCCCTATAGAGACACACAGTGCCCCATAGCGCCCTATAGAGACACACAGTGCCCCATAGCGCCCTATAGAGACACACAGTGCCCCATAGTGCCCTATAGACACACAGTGCCCCATAGCGCCCTATAGAGACACACAGTGCCCCATAGCGCCCTATAGAGACACACAGTGCCCCATAGAGCCCCATAGAGACACACAGTGCACCATAGCGCCCTATAGAGACACACAGTGCCCCATAGCGCCCTATAGAGGCACACAGTGCCCCATAGCGCCCTATAGAGACACACAGTGCCCCATAGCGCCCTATAGAGACACACAGTGCCCCATAGCGCCCCATAGAGACACACAGTGCCCCATAGTGCCCTATAGAGACACACAGTGCCCCATAGTGCCCTATAGACACACACAGTGCCCCATAGCACCCTATAGGCACACAGTGCCCCATAGCGCCCTATAGAGACACTCAGTGCCCCATAGCGCCCTATAGAGATACACAGTGCCCCATAGCGCCCTATAGAGACACACAGTGCCCCATAGCGCCCTATAGAGACACGCAGTGCCCCATAGCGCCCCATAGAGACACACAGTGCCCCATAGCGCCCTATAGAGACACACAGTGCCCCATAGCGCCCTATAGAGACACACAGTGCCCCATAGCGCCCTATAGAGACACACAGTGCCCCATAGCGCCCTATAGAGACACACAGTGCCCCATAGCGCCCTATAGAGACACGCAGTGCCCCATAGCGCCCTATAGAGACACACAGTGCCCCATAGCGCCCTATAGAGACACGCAGTGCCCCATAGCGCCCTATAGAGACACACAGTGCCCCATAGCGCCCTATAGAGACACACAGTGCCCCATAGCGCCCTATAGAGACACACAGTGCCCCATAGCGCCCTATAGAGACACGCAGTGCCCCATAGCGCCCTATAGAGACACACAGTGCCCCATAGAGCCCTATAGAGACACGCAGTGCCCCATAGCGCCCTATAGAGACACGCAGTGCCCCATAGCGCCCTATAGAGACACGCAGTGCCCCATAGCGCCCTATAGAGACACACAGTGCCCCATAGCGCCCTATACAGACACACAGTGCCCCATAGCGCCCTATAGAGACACACAGTGCCCCATAGCGCCCTATAGAGACACACAGTGCCCCATAGCGCCCCATAGAGACACACAGTGCCCCATAGCGCCCTATAGAGACACACAGTGCCCCATAGAGCCCTATAGACACACAGTGCCCCATAGCGCCCTATAGAGACACACAGTGCCCCATAGCGCCCTATAGAGACACACAGTGCCCCATAGCGCCCTATAGAGACACACAGTGCCCCATAGCGCCCTATAGAGACACACAGTGCCCCATAGTGCCCCATAGCGCCCTATAGAGACACACAGTGCCCCATAGCGCCCTATAGAGACACACAGTGCCCATAGCGCCCCATAGAGACACACAGTGCCCCATAGCGCCCTATAGAGACACACAGTGCCCCATAGCGCCCTATAGAGACACACAGTGCCCCATAGAGACACACAGTGCCCCATAGCGCCCTATGGAGACACTCAGGGCCCCATAGCGCCCTATAGAGACACACAGTGCCCCATAGCGCCCTATAGAAACACAGTGCCCCATAGCGCCCCATAGCGCCCTATAGAGACACACAGTGCCCCATAGCGCCCTATAGAGACACACAGTGCCCCATAGCGCCCTATAGAGACACACAGTGCCCATAGAGCCCTATAGAGACACACAGTGCCTCATAGCGCCCTATAGAGACACACAGTGCCCCATAGCGCCCTATAGAGACACACAGTGCCCCATAGCGCCCTATAGAGACACACAGTGCCCCATAGCGCCCTATAGAGACACACAGTGCCCCATAGCGCCCCATAGAGACACACAGTGCCCCATAGCGCCCTATAGAGACACACAGTGCCCCATAGCGCCCTATAGAGACACACAGTGCCCATAGAGCCCTATAGAGACACACAGTGCCTCATAGCGCCCTATAGAGACACACAGTGCCCCATAGCGCCCTATAGAGACACACAGTGCCCATAGAGCCCTATAGAGACACACAGTGCCCCATAGCGCCCTATAGAGACACACAGTGCCCCATAGCGCCCTATAGAGACACACAGTGCCCCATAGCGCCCCATAGAGACACGCAGTGCCCCATAGCGCCCTATAGAGACACACAGTGCCCCATAGCGCCCTATAGAGACACACAGTGCCCCATAGCGCCCTATAGAGACACGCAGTGCCCCATAGCGCCCTACAGAGACACACAGTGCCCCATAGTGCCCTATAGAGACACACAGTGCCCCATAGTGCCCTATAGACACACACAGTGCCCCATAGCACCCTATAGGCACACAGTGCCCCATAGCGCCCTATAGAGACACTCAGTGCCCCATAGCGCCCCATAGAGACACACAGTGCCCCATAGCGCCCTATAGAGACACACAGTGCCCCATAGCGCCCTATAGAGACACGCAGTGCCCCATAGCGCCCCATAGAGACACACAGTGCCCCATAGCGCCCTATAGAGACACACAGTGCCCCATAGCGCCCTATAGAGACACACAGTGCCCCATAGCGCCCTATAGAGACACACAGTGCCCCATAGCGCCCCATAGTGCCCCATAGTGCCCTATAGAGACACACAGTGCCCCATAGCGCCCTATAGAGACACACAGTGCCCCATAGCGCCCTATAGAGACACGCAGTGCCCCATAGCGCCCTATAGAGACACACAGTGCCCCATAGCGCCCTATAGAGACACGCAGTGCCCCATAGCGCCCTATAGAGACACACAGTGCCCCATAGCGCCCTATAGAGACACACAGTGCCCCATAGCGCCCTATAGAGACACACAGTGCCCCATAGCGCCCTATAGAGACACGCAGTGCCCCATAGCGCCCTATAGAGACACACAGTGCCCCATAGAGCCCTATAGAGACACGCAGTGCCCCATAGCGCCCTATAGAGACACACAGTGCCCCATAGCGCCCTATAGAGACACACAGTGCCCCATAGCGCCCTATAGAGACACGCAGTGCCCCATAGCGCCCTATAGAGACACGCAGTGCCCCATAGCGCCCTATAGAGACACACAGTGCCCCATAGCGCCCTATACAGACACACAGTGCCCCATAGCGCCCTATAGAGACACACAGTGCCCCATAGCGCCCTATAGAGACACACAGTGCCCCATAGCGCCCCATAGAGACACACAGTGCCCCATAGCGCCCTATAGAGACACACAGTGCCCCATAGAGCCCTATAGACACACAGTGCCCCATAGCGCCCTATAGAGACACACAGTGCCCCATAGCGCCCTATAGAGACACACAGTGCCCCATAGCGCCCTATAGAGACACACAGTGCCCCATAGCGCCCTATAGAGACACACAGTGCCCCATAGTGCCCCATAGCGCCCTATAGAGACACACAGTGCCCCATAGCGCCCTATAGAGACACACAGTGCCCATAGCGCCCCATAGAGACACACAGTGCCCCATAGCGCCCTATAGAGACACACAGTGCCCCATAGCGCCCTATAGAGACACACAGTGCCCCATAGAGACACACAGTGCCCCATAGCGCCCTATGGAGACACTCAGGGCCCCATAGCGCCCTATAGAGACACACAGTGCCCCATAGCGCCCTATAGAAACACAGTGCCCCATAGCGCCCCATAGCGCCCTATAGAGACACACAGCGCCCCATAGCGCCCCATAGCGCCCTATAGAGACACACAGTGCCCCATAGCGCCCTATAGAGACACACAGTGCCCCATAGCGCCCTATAGAGACACACAGTGCCCCATAGCGCCCCATAGAGACACACAGTGCCCCATAGCGCCCTATAGAGACACACAGTGCCCCATAGCGCCCTATAGAGACACACAGTGCCCATAGAGCCCTATAGAGACACACAGTGCCTCATAGCGCCCTATAGAGACACACAGTGCCCCATAGCGCCCTATAGAGACACACAGTGCCCCATAGCGCCCTATAGAGACACACAGTGCCCATAGAGCCCTATAGAGACACACAGTGCCCCATAGCGCCCTATAGAGACACACAGTGCCCCATAGCGCCCTATAGAGACACACAGTGCCCCATAGCGCCCCATAGAGACACGCAGTGCCCCATAGCGCCCTATAGAGACACACAGTGCCCCATAGCGCCCTATAGAGACACACAGTGCCCCATAGCGCCCTATAGAGACACGCAGTGCCCCATAGCGCCCTACAGAGACACACAGTGCCCCATAGCGCCCTATAGAGACACGCAGTGCCCCATAGCGCCCTATAGACACACAGTGCCCCATAGAGACACACAGTGCCCCATAGCGCCCTATAGAGACACACAGTGCCCATAGCGCCCTATAGAGACACACAGTGCCCCATAGCGCCCTATAGAGACACACAGTGCCCCATAGTGCCCTATAGAGACACACAGTGCCCATAGCGCCCTATAGAGACACACAGTGCCCCATAGCGCCCTATAGAGACACACAGTGCCCCATAGCGCCCTATAGAGACACGCAGTGCCCCATAGCGCCCTATAGAGACACACAGTGCCCCATAGCGCCCTATAGAGACACACAGTGCCCCATAGCGCCCTATAGAGACACACAGTGCCCCATAGCGCCCTATAGAGACACACAGTGCCCCATAGCGCCCTATAGAGACACGCAGTGCCCCATAGCGCCCTATAGAGACAAACAGTGCCCCATAGCGCCCTATAGAGACACACAGTGCCCCATAGCGCCCTATAGAGACACACAGTGCCCCATAGTGCCCTATAGAGACACACAGTGCCCCATAGCGCCCTATAGAGACACACAGTGCCCCATAGCGCCCTATAGAGATGCACAGTGCCCCATAGCGCCCTATAGAGACACACAGTGCCCCATAGCGCCCTATAGAGACACACAGTGCCCCATAGCGCCCTATAGAGACACACAGTGCCCCATAGCGCCCTATAGAGACAAACAGTGCCCCATAGCGCCCTATAGAGACACACAGTGCCCCATAGCGCCCTATAGAGACACACAGTGCCCCATAGCGCCCTATAGAGACACACAGTGCCCCATAGCGCCCTATAGAGACACACAGTGCCCCATAGAGACACACAGTGCCCCATAGAGCCCTATAGAGACACACAGTGCCCCATAGCGCCCTATAGAGACGCACAGTGCGCCATAGCGCCCTATAGAGACACACAGTGCCCCATAGCACCCTATAGAGACACACAGTGCCCCATAGCGCCCTATAGAGACACACAGTGCCCATAGAGCCCTATAGAGACACACAGTGCCCCATAGCGCCCCATAGAGACACACAGTGCCCCATAGCGCCCTATAGAGACACACAGTGCCCCATAGCGCCCTATAGAGACACGCAGTGCCCCATAGCGCCCTATAGAGACACACAGTGCCCCATAGCGCCCTATAGAGACACGCAGTGCCCCATAGCGCCCCATAGAGACACACAGTGCCCCATAGCGCCCTATAGAGACACACAGTGCCCCATAGCGCCCTATAGAGACACACAGTGCCCCATAGCGCCCTATAGAGACACACAGTGCCCCATAGCGCCCCATAGAGACACACAGTGCCCCATAGCGCCCTATAGAGACACACAGTGCCCATAGAGCCCTATAGAGACACACAGTGCCCCATAGCGCCCTATAGAGACACATAGCGCCCCATAGCGCCCTATAGAGACACACAGTGCCCATAGAGCCCTATAGAGACACACAGTGCCCCATAGCGCCCTATAGAGACACACAGTGCCCCATAGCGCCCTATAGAGACAGACAGTGCCCATAGAGCCCTATAGAGACACACAGTGCCCCATAGCGCCCCATAGAGACACACAGTGCCCCATAGCGCCCTATAGAGACACACAGTGCCCCATAGCGCCCTATAGAGACACGCAGTGCCCCATAGCGCCCTATAGAGACACACAGTGCCCCATAGCGCCCTATAGAGACACGCAGTGCCCCATAGCGCCCCATAGAGACACACAGTGCCCCATAGCGCCGTATAGAGACACACAGTGCCCCATAGCGCCCTATAGAGACACACAGTGCCCCATAGCGCCCTATAGAGACACACAGTGCCCCATAGCGCCCTATAGAGACACACAGTGCCCCATAGCGCCCTATAGAGACACACAGTGCCCCATAGCGCCCTATAGAGACACAGGGCCCCATAGCGCCCTATAGAGACACGCAGTGCCCCATAGCACCCTATAGACACACAGTGCCCCATAGCGCCCTATAGAGACACACAGTGCCCCATAGCGCCCTATAGAGACACACAGTGCCCCATAGCGCCCTATAGAGACAGACAGTGCCCCATAGCGCCCTATAGAGACACGCAGTGCCCCATAGCGCCCTATAGAGACACACAGTGCCCCATAGTGCCCTATAGAGACACACAGTGCCCCATAGCGCCCTATAGAGACACACAGTGCTTCATAGCGCCCTATAGAGACGCGCAGTGCCCCATAGCGCCCTATAGAGACACAAAGCGCCCCATAGCGCCCCATAGAGACACACAGTGCCCCATAGCGCCCTATAGAGACACACAGTGCCCATAGCGCCCCATAGAGACACACAGTGCCCCATAGCGCCCTATAGAGACACACAGTGCCCCATAGAGCCCCATAGAGACACACAGTGCCCCATAGCGCCCTATAGAGACACACAGTGCCCTATAGCGCCCTATAGAGACACACAGTGCCCCATAGCGCCCTATAGAGACACACAGTGCCCCATAGAGCCCCATAGAGACACACAGTGCCCCATAGCGCCCTATAGAGACACACAGTGCCCATAGCGCCCCATAGAGACACACAGTGCCCCATAGCGCCCTATAGAGACACACAGTGCCCCATAGCGCCCTATAGAGACACACAGTGCCCCATAGCGCCCTATAGAGACACACAGTGCCCCATAGCGCCCTATAGAGACACACAGTGCCCTATAGCGCCCTATAGAGACACACAGTGCCCCATAGCGCCCTATAGAGACACACAGTGCTCCATAGCGCCCTATAGAGACACACAGTGCCCATAGAGCCCTATAGAGACACACAGTGCCCCATAGCGCCCTATAGAGACACGCAGTGCCCCATAGCGCCCTATAGAGACACACAGTGCCCCATAGCGCCCTATAGAGACACACAGTGCCCATAGAGCCCTATAGAGACACACAGTGCCCCATAGCGCCCTATAGAGACACGCAGTGCCCCATAGCGCCCTATAGAGACACTCAGGGCCCCATAGCGCCCTATAGAGACACGCAGTGCCCCATAGCACCCTATAGACACACAGTGCCCCATAGCGCCCTATAGAGACACACAGTGCCCCATAGCGCCCTATAGAGACACACAGTGCCCCATAGCGCCCTATAGAGACACACAGTGCCCCATAGCACCCTATAGAGACAGACAGTGCCCCATAGCGCCCTATAGAGACACGCAGTGCCCCATAGCGCCCTATAGAGACACGCAGTGCCCCATAGTGCCCCATAGTGCCCTATAGAGACACACAGTGCCCCATAGCGCCCTGTAGAGACACACAGTGCCCCATAGCGCCCTATAGAGACACACAGTGCCCCATAGCGCCCTATAGAGACATACAGTGCCCCATAGCGCCCTACAGAGACACACAGTGCCCCATAGCGCCCTATAGAGACACACAGTGCCCCCTAGAGCCCTATAGAGACACACAGTGCCCCATAGCACCCTATAGAGACACACAGTGCCCCATAGCGCCCCATAGTGCCCCATAGTGCCCTATAGAGAAACACAGTGCCCCATAGCGCCCTATAGAGACACACAGTGCCCCATAGCGCCCTATAGAGACACACAGTGCCCCATAGCGCCCTATAGAGACACACAGTGCCCCATAGCGCCCTATAGAGACACACAGTGCCCCATAGCGCCCTATAGAGACACACAGTGCCCATAGAGCCCTATAGAGACACACAGTGCCCCATAGCGCCCTATAGAGACACACAGTGCCCCATAGCGCCCTATAGAGACACACAGTGCCCCATAGCGCCCTATAGAGACACACAGTGCCCCATAGTGCCCTATAGAAACACACAGTGCCCCATAGCGCCCTATAGAGACACACAGTGCCCCATAGCACCCTATAGGGACACGCAGTGCCCCATAGCGCCCTATAGAGACACACAGTGCCCCATAGCGCCCTATAGAGACACACAGTGCCCCATAGCGCCCTATAGAGACACACAGGGCCCCATAGTGCCCCATAGCGCCCTATAGAGACACACAGTGCCCCATAGCGCCCTATAGAGACACACAGTGCCCCATAGCGCCCTATCGTGCCCCACAGCTCCCTATAGACACACAGTGCCACAAGCTGGAACACTGCAAGCTCCATACGACCGTGAGCGCCTCCCACTTGCCTTCATTCTTCTCACACAGCAGAACGTCCCCAAGGATCTGAAAGCCCTGGGCTCAGAGTCTCCAAGATTTCTTATCAGGAAGGGAGTGGAGCATGCCTTGCAATGGCAGCAGAGGGGACTCGGGAAGGAAGCACCAGAAACGCCTGCTAAATCTCATCCCGGTTCCAGATCCCATCCATGGACGTCACGTGTCAATTTCCTCACACTGTTCTGGAGGTGGAACTTCAATCTGCAGCAGGCAGAAGCCCATTGTGCATCAAGCAAAGCAATCAGTGTGGGGCAGAGATGCTGCCTTCAGCACAGGGACCTTGAGGTTCACTGGAGGAGAGGGAGAGCACTGGTGAGTGGCTGCAAGAGCACGGCATTGCCCATCAGTGCTGTACCCTGCTGTAACATGGAGGATTGCAAGCATTCACCTTCTGCACCATAAAAAGGGCGTCCAGACGTTGTTTCATGCCAGCTGGATGTGTTCACCAGGAACTCAAGTTTGACTGTCAAAGTGTTTGGCTTGAGACAAGCTCAGAGCTGTTCTGGCCGCTTCCATCACTTACAGAGCATTTTGCTGTCCAAGTGCGTGCACTGCTGCCACTTTTAGGTGTATGCCCTCAAAACCTCACCCCCTCCGTGCTGCTGAGGAAGCACTCAGCATTGCTATGGAATAGGAAGGATTCTGCACGTCACAGCGCCCAGCTGCCCCTCATCAGCACCCCAGCGCTCTCCCAGTCCCTCCTCCCTCCTGCTCCACTCCTGCCCAGCACAGCTGCGTTTCCACTGGCACAGGGATGCTGAGCTCCAGAGCCCTGAGAGCAGCGCATGGGGTTGGGAGGCATCAGCAGGGCCCAGTGCCATCTGCACACGGCAGTTCTGTGCTTAGCAAAGCTGCACCATCTTGCACTTTCCTTTCTGGTTTGTATACCCATAGAAGCCTTTCTTGTTCTTCTTTCATTCTTGCCCAGTCCAGTTCCAGCTGGGCCCTTCCTGACCCCATACCTACACAGCCAGCAGAACCTGGTGGTGCAGGAACCGACCCAGGGACGGGGTGTTAATGGAGCTTATTGTCACCAACAAGGAGGGACTGGTTAAGGAAGTAAAGGCTGGGGGCAGCTTGGGTTGTAGTGACCATGAGATGGTGGAGTTCAAGATCCTGAGTGGAAGAAGCAAAGCAAAAAGTGGGATTGCTGTCCTGCACTTTAGGAGAGCCAACTTCCATCTCTTTTGGGGACTATTTGGAGCCATCCCATGGGCCGGGGTGTTGGAAGGCAAGGGGGCCTCTGAGAGCTGGTCAGCATTTAAGCAGCTCTTCTTCCAAGCTCAGGATCAGTGCGTCCCTGTGAGGAAGAAATAGAGAAAAGGAGGCAGGAGAGCTGTGAGGATGAGTGAGGAGCTCGAGAGCAAGCTCAAAGGAAAGAAGAAGGCCATGAAATGTGGGAAAAGGGTCTGAGCGCTTGGGATGAATACAGGAATGTTGTCAGGGCCTGCAGGGATGCAATGAGGAAGGGCTAAAGCCCGCCTGGAATTGAATCTGGCTGAAGTCATAAAGGATAATAAAAAAGGCTTTTTTAAGTGTGTTAACAGCAAAAGGAAAACTGGAATGTGGGCCCTTACTGACGGGGTGTTCTGGTAACAGGGGATGCTGAGAAGGCAGAGATACTGAGTGCCTTCTTCTGTCTTCAGTGCAAAAGCTCTCCCTCAGGTTTCCCACACCTTGGAGGACAGTGAGAGGGGCTGGGGAATGGGAGACTTCCCTTCAGTCAGGAAAGAAGAGGTGCCTGAGCACCGAGGCAGTACTGAGGTCCATAAGTCCATAGGACCCGATGGGATGCATCCACGGGTGCTGGCGGAGGTGATTGCTGAGCCTCTCTCCATCATCTTTGAGAGGTCTTGGATAATGGGGGAGCTCCCTGAAGACTGGAGGACAGCCAGCGTCACTCTGGTCTTTAAAAAGGGCAAGATGCAGGTAATGATAGGCCTGTCAGCCTCACCTCTGTCCTGGAAAGGTGATGGAACAGCTGTGCTGGATGCCATCTCCAGACAGCTGGGAGAAGAGGAGGTGATGAGGAGCCGTCAGCACTGGTTCAGCAGGGGGAGGTCGTGCTCCACCAACCTGGTGGCCTTCTATGATGTTGTCTCTGGCTGGGTGGATGGGGGCAGAGCAGTGGATGTAGCCTACCTTGATTTCAGCAAGGCTTTTGATGCTGTCCCCCATGACGTCCTTATAACAAAGCTGAGCAAGTGTGGGATGGATGAGTGGACAGTGAGGTGGGTTGAGAACTGGCTGCTGGCAGAGCACAGAGGGTCGATGTTGGTGGTGCAGAGTCTGGTTGGAGGCCTGTAAGCAGCGGTGTTCCTCAGGGGTCGGTGCTGGGTCCTTGTTCAACATCTTCATCAATGACCTTGATGAGGGGATAATGGCCACCCTCAGCAAGTTTGTGATGATACCAAGTTGGGAGGATTGGCTGAAGGCTGTGCTGCCATTCAGCGAGACCTGGACAGGCTGAGAGCTGGGCAGTAAAAAACCGGATGAGGTTTAACAAAAGCAAGTGTAGAGTCTTGCATCTGGGGAGGAATAATTGCATGCACCAGTACAGGTTGGGGGATGAGCTGCTGGAGGGGAGCTCTGCGGAGAGGGACCTGGGTGTCCTGGTGGATGACAGGTTGCCATGAGCCAGCAGTGTGCCCTTGTGGCCAAGAGGGCCAATGGCATCCTGGGGTGCATTGCACAGAGTGTGGCCAGCAGGTCAAAGGAGGTGATCCTCCCCCTCTGCTCTGCCCTGCTGAGGCCTCATCTGCAGCACTGCGTCCAGTTCTGGGCTGCCCAGCACAAAACAGACAGGGATCTCTTGGAAAGAGTCCAGCGGAGGCCACAAAGATGGTGAAGGGCCTGGAGCATCTCTGCTGTGAGGAAAGGCTGAGTGAACTGGGTCTGTTCAGCATGGAGAAAAGAAGGCTGAGAGGGGAGCTGATCCAGGTCTGTAAATATCTGAGGTGTGGGGGGCAGAATGGCGAGGATGGACTGTTTTCAGTGGGGAGTGGAGACAGGACAAGGGGAAACGGCTGGAAACTGCAGCATAGGAAGTTCCGCACAAACATGCGCAAGAACTTCTTTACAGTGAGGTGACGGAGCACTGGAACAGGCTGCCCAGGGAGGTGGTGGAGTCTATGGGTCCCAGTGGGTCCCAACGTGTCTCTATGGGTCCCAATGTGTCTCTATGGGTCTCAATGTGTCTCTATGGGTCCCAATGTGTCTCTATGGGTCCCAATGTGTCTCTATGGGTCTCAATGTGTCTCTATGGGTCCCAACGTGTCTCTATGGTCCCACTGTTCAGTGGAACAGGCTGCCCAGGGAGGTGGGGGAGTCTATGGGTCCCAGTGGGTCCCAACGTGTCTCTATGGGTCTCAATGTGTCTCTATGGGTCCCAACATGTCCCAATGGGTCCCAACGTGTCTCTATGGGTCCCAATGTGTCTCTATGGGTCCCAATGTGTCTCTATGGGTCCCAACATGTCTGTATAGGTCCCAATGTGTCTCAATGTGTCTCTATGGGTCTCAATGTGTCTCTATGGGTCCCAAAGTGTCTCTATGGGTCTCTATGGGTCCCAACGTGTCTCTATGGGTCCCAACGTGTCTCTATGGTCCCACTGCTCACTGCTGCCCATGGAGGTGGTGGAGTCTCCTGCTCTGTTGATGTTCCAGACCTGCCTGGATGCCGAGCTGTGCGACTGCTGTAGGAACGGCTTTGGCAGGGGGTTGGACTCCATGAGCTCTGCAGCTCCCTTCCAACCCCTACAGTTCTGTGATGCTGTGATTCTGTGTTACCTGTGTTCCCCCCAGAGTTCCTGTCCCTGCTCCCACTGCCTACCGTTTTCTTCCTGTTGTCCAGTTTGAGCAGCACATCCTGATTCAGCCATGCTGGTCTCTTGCCCTTCTTTCCTGACTTCTTTCACCCAGGGATTGAGAGCTCCTGTGCCTGACGAAAAGCTGCCTTAAAGATCTGACAGCTCTGCTCCACTCCCTTGTCCCTGCAGATGCTTTTGAAGGGGGTCTTGTTGACTGAGCTCCCTGAAGAGCTCAAGGTTGGCTTTCCTAAAACTTAGCATCCTGATTTTGCACTTTGTCCCGTATCCTTCAGGATTGTGAATTCCAGCACTGCAGGGTCACAACAGGCCAGGCAGCCTCCCATCCAGATGTCACCAAGCAGTTCATCTGTGCTGGTGAGCAGCAGGTGCCCCATTCTACCATTACACGATTCCTTGCCTCCCTGCAGCCCTGTAGGAAGGTCAGGAGGTGTCGCATCGTTGTCCCTCACAGAACATCACGCACCCCGCTTCTCACTGACCATGGAAAAGCTCTGGACCAAGTGTGAGACACAGGACTTCCCTGCCCAGGGTCTGCATCCGTGGCTCGGCCTTTTGGCTCCATCAAACGAACCGTGGGCTTTACCCAATAACAAAATCATCCACACTGGGTCTTTGCCTACCTGCAATCACAGCCTCCAGTTATTTGCTCTAACAAGTCCACAGGGAGGCTTTGTTGGTAATTGCTCCGTTAGGGCTCATTAATACTCCAAGATGCTTCAGCGTTTCCTTTTGACTCTACTTTTATCTTGTGGTTCCATCAGTCGGTATCTGCAAGACTTGGACTCAACACCAAATACGCCGTGGGACTAATTACAATGATCAAGATAATGAGCCATTTCCCTCAGGTCTTCAAGATGTGCACTCTTAATTAGGCAGGTTTCAAAGTGGTAGTAAAAGAGGACATTTTCAAAGGACTTTTCATATTGAAGAGTATCTTTTATTACTTTTCTGTCTATCGAAGAAGCGTTAGAAGCTCACTGCATGTTGTGCTTCTGCAGGTTGTCTCCTAAAGACGTCTGGGGAAGTCGCTGTGCAGACAACCTTCCTCCTCACTCCTCTTCCTCTTACTGTGTTCAGTTTTGGGCCCCTCACTGCAAGAAAGACATGGAGGCCCTGGAACGTGTTCAAAGGAGGGCAACAAAGCTGGTGAGGGGTCTGGAACACAGGGCTGCTGAGGAGAGGCTGAAGGAGCTGGGAATGTTCAGCCTGGAGAAGAGGAGCTCAGGGGGGACCTCATTGCTCTCTGTGACTGCCTGAAGGGAGGTTGTAGTGAGCTGGGGGTCGGCCTCTGCTCTCGTGTCATTAGTGATAGGAGCAGAGGGAATGGTTTCAAGCTGCGGCAGGGGAGATTCAGGCTGGACATGAGGAAGTATTAGTGTTCAGAAAGGGTGGTCAGGCACTGGAATGGATGCCCAGGGAGGTGGTGGAGTCACCGAGCCTGGGGGTGTTCAAGGAAAGGCTGGATGTTGTGTTGAGGGACATGGTTTAGTGGGAGCTGTTGGTAAGAGGTGAACGGTTGGACTGGATGATCTTTTATGTCTTTTCCAACCTTGGTGATTCTATGATTCTATGATTCTATGATTCCCCGCTGCTTTGCTCAGCACTCAGCTGGGACTCCCAGCGCTTCTTTCCAGCACACGTCACTGCAGCCTGCAGCTGAATATTGCAGCTCCTTGGCACAAACCCCCGCCTGCTTTCCTCACAGAAATCCCTGCACACAGGCACAGAAGGATTCTCTTTTCCTTTCTGATTTTCTTTAGAAGCAAAACGTGTAGGATTTACAACGACAGGAGAACGTTGTCCTAAACTGTGTGCCAAAAGCAAGCTGCCTCCAATGAAGTTTGTTGTCCACAAAGGAGAACCGTGCAAGAAATGTTTGACACAGAGAGGAAGGAAACGATAAATAGCAACACAATTACAGAGCTGGCAAGAGGGAGGATGAGAGAGACAGCGGAAAGACAGGGAAGCTTGAACAACCTGAATATCCAAAAAGCAGCTGAGTCGGTGGGAGATACCTGAATGGCCAAAGAGTGAGGATAGGGGGAATATGGAGAGCAATGGGAGGTGCTCAGAGGAGGGGGGGAGCGAGCAAACGGCTGCGTGGTGCTTAATTACCCACCAGGTTAAATCACAGCACGGCCAGATGGCTGCTGGAAACTTGACTTCTGACACCAGGTCGGTGGAAACGCCTGATGGAAGGGGAGGTGAAGTGCGCTGTGTAAGAGGCAGAGTGCAACGCAGGCACAGGAAAATAGCAAGATTTGTTCCTCTTTCTATTAAAACAGAGACTGGAAAAAATATATTTTGCTGTCATTGTGTGAAAACATGATGCTCAATCACTTCAGCTGCTAGAATGCGTCCCGTTTTTTCAGGTAATATTAAACTGAACCCAACTAAAATTGTTTTTTTTCTGTCTTGCAGGAGGACCAGAATACGAGAACCCTCCCTGCCCAGAACTGTTCTTGCTCTGTCATCTGGAGCATCATTAAACTCACCCAGCAGTGCTGAGAGCGGGGAGAGGGCAGAGGCAGAGGAAGGTGGCTGGGAGGTGGCTCTGAGGCCATTCCTCACAGATCACAGAATCACCCGTGTTGGAAGGGACCCCAAGGATCATGCAGTTCCAACCCCCCTGCCCAGCAGGGCCACCAAACATCCACATTCACATCAGGTTGCCCAGGACCCCGTCCAACCTGGCCTTGACCACGTCCAAGGACGGGGCATCCACAACCTCCCTGGGCAGCCCGTTCCAGGGCCTAACCACTCTCCATGGAAAGAACTTCCCCCTAACATCCAACCGAAATGGGACCCATAGAGACACGTTGTGACCCATAGAGACACACTGGGACACATAGAGACCCATAGAGACCCATTGGGACCCATAGAGACACATTGAGACCCATAGAGACCCATTGGGACCCATAGAGACACACTGGGACCCAGAGACACGTTGAGACCCATTGGGACCCATAGAGACACGTTGGGACCCATAGAGACACACTGGGACCTATAGAGACCCATAGAGACCATTGGGATCCATAAAGACACATTGAGACCCATAGAGACACATTGAGACTCATAGAGACACTTTGAGACCCATAGAGACACATTGAGGCCCACTGGGACTCATAGAGACATGTTGAGACACATAGAGACACATTGGGACCCATTGGGACCCATTGGGACCCATAGGGACATGTTGAGACCCATAGAGACCCATTGGGACCCATAGAGAAACATTGAGACTCATTGGGACCCAAAGAGACACTTTCAGACCCATAGAGGCACACTGAGACCCATAGAGACACATTGAGAGCCATACAGACAAATTGAGACACATTGAGACCCATAGAGACACTTTGGGACGCAGAGACACATTGAGACCCATTGGGACCCATAGAGACACATTGAGACCCATAGAGACACATTGGGACCCATAGAGACACGCTGGGACCCATAGAGACACGTTAGGACCCATAGAGACACGTTGGGACCCATAGAGACACATTGGGACCCATAGAGACACATTGAGACCCATAGAGACACATTGAGACCCATGGAGACACATTGGGACCCATAGAGACACATTGAGACCCATGGAGACACATTGGGACCCATAGAGACACATTGAGGCCCATAGAGACCCATTGGGACCCAGAGGGACACATTGAGACCCATAGAGACACATTGGGACCCATAGAGACACATTGAGACCCATAGAGACACATTGGGACCCATAGAGACACGCTGGGACCCATAGAGACACGTTGAGACCCATAGAGACACGTTGGGACCCATAGAGACACATTGAGACCCATGGAGACACATTGGGACCCATAGAGACACATTGAGGCCCATAGAGACCCATTGGGACCCAGAGGGACACATTGAGGCCCATAGAGACACATTGAGGCCCACTGGGACCCTTAGGGGCACATTGGGACCCATAGAGGCACATTGGGACCCATAGAGACACATTGGGACCCATAGAGACACGTTGGGACCCATAGAGACACATTGGGACCCATAGAGACACGTTGAGACCCATAGAGACACGTTGGGACCCATAGAGACACATTGAGACCCATGGAGACACATTGGGACCCATAGAGACACGTTGGGACCCTTAGAGACACTTTGAGCCCCATAGAATCACAGAATCACAGAATCACAGAATCACAGAATCACAGAATCACAGAATCAATCACCCGGGTTGGAAGGGACCCCAAGGATCATGCAGTTCCAACCCCCCTGCCCAGCAGGGCCACCAAACATCCACATTCACATCAGGTTGCCCAGGACCCCGTCCAACCTGGCCTTAAACACGTCCAAGGACGGGGCATCCACAACCTCCCTGGGCAGCCCGTTCCAGGGCCCAACCGCTCTCCTAGTAAAGAACTTCCCCCTAACATCCAACCTCAATCTTCCCTCCTTCAACTTCCTCCTGCAGCAACAGCAGCACCCTGGGGCAGGCAGCGCACACTGGGAGGTCATCAAGTGCAGCACAACTCCTGCGACACAGAGCACAGCTCAAGCAGGGAGGGCACAGCCAGCACGGCTGAGCTGCTGCTGGTGGGATCACCGCACTGCAATGGTGGGGTGGCCAGGAGCAGCTGGGCACTGGGAGGGCAGCTGAGAAAACTGCGTGCAGGTGGCTGGGCCCTGGTGAGGCTCTGCCTCATGGTGACACCGCCTGTATGAGGGGAAGTATGGGATGAGGCACGGATTCTGCCCAATGGGGTAGAGAGCCCTCTGGTACTCTGCCCTGGTAAGACCTCATCTGGAGCACGGCGTCCAGTTCTGGGCTGCCCAGCACAAAACAGACAGGGATCTCTTGGAAAGAGTCCAGCGGAGGCCACGAAGATGGTGAAGGGCCTGGAGCATCTCTGCTATGGAGAAAGGCTGAGTGAGCTGGGTCTGTTCAGCCTGGAGAAAAGAAGGCTGAGAGGGGAGCTGATCCAGGTCTGTAAATATCTGAGGTGTGGGGGGCAGAATGGCGAGGATGGACTGTTTTCAGTGGGGAGTGGAGACAGGAAAGGGGAAATGGCCGGAAACTGCAGCATAGGAAGTTCTGCACAAACATGCGCAAGAACTTCTTTACAGTGAGGTGACGGAGCACTGGAACAGGCTGCCCAGGGAGGTGGGGGAGTCTATGGGTCCCAGTGGGTCCCAACGTGTCTCTATGGGGCCCAATGTGTCTCTATGGGTCCCAACATGTCCCAGTGGGTCCCAACGTGTCTCTATGGGTCCCAATGTGTCTCTATGGGTCCCAATGTGTCTCTATGGGTCCCAACGTGTCTCTATGGGTCCCAATGTGTCTCCATGGGTCCCAACGTGTCTCTATGGGTCCCAACGTGTCTCTATGGGTCCCAGTGGGTCCCAATGTGTCTCTATGGGTCTCAATGTGTCTCCATGGGTCCCAACGTGTCTCTATGGGTCCCAACGTGTCTCTATGGGTCTCAATGTGTCTCTATGGGTCCCAACATGTCTCTATGGGTCCCAACGTGTCTCTATGGGTCCCAACATGTCCCTATGGGTCCCAACGTGTCTCTATGGTCCCACTGTTCACTGCTGCCCAGG